>NC_063336.1:60971813-61067164 GCF_021869965.1 Rhincodon typus
TCCCCTCCCCCTTTTCTGATGAAGGGTCTAGGCCCGAAACGTCAGCCTCTCTGCTCCTATGATGCTGCTTGGCCTGCTGTGTTCATCCAGCCCTGCACCTTCAACTCAGACCTTTATATTCTTTCAACAAATTATAACTTTTATCTCAACCTTTTTGTTTAGTGGCAACTTGATACAATATACATCTGCCTCATTGTGATTTGTGCCATTTTTGAAATACTCTGAACTGTCATAAAATTGTAATTAGGTAGAAAACCTTTGAAAAAAGTAAAAAGGGCAAAAACAATCGTCAACCTAGTTTGTAAATCAATCCCATGATCTCCTCAGCTCTGTGAGTTTGTTCTGTTACACACTAGCCCTAAGGAAGAGTGAAGAAAAGGTTGGAGTGGCTTTTTTGTACATAAAATAAGTAATTTACCAAATTTAACTGTACACAAGGACATAAGCAGAAGTAGAACAGTATCTCTCCAGCAGTAATTGCACAGAGCTGATCTGTATGGACATTACTATTATTGTGCTACCACTGAAGAAACAAAGACAAGGCGGGAATCAAAATGCTGACTCCAGCCTTTTTAGAGATTCTGTACTCTCCAGCTACTGGCTTCGGACCAACTTTAAATTGTAACTTCTTACTTTACACCAGAGCATCCAGAAAAATAATTAAAGGATCACTTTAACCTCCTGATTCAGAAACAACATGACAGCTTCACCTGAGGAATCTGATATCGCCAGTATATGGGGAACAAGAATTTCTGAAGAAACACCATCCCATCGTGAAAGTTTTTCCAGCAGCAATAATGGTCCACTGTGTAAGACACATTCACATGGGTCACATGTCTGCTTTTTTTACCAAAAAGGATCTCTTCAAATTTTGAACTTTAGGTAATAGTTTTTTCAGAAACCAGAGCCAGTGCAACAGTGAAACAAGCTCTCATTGAAATTCCTAGTCTGGAAGAAATAGATTCTAACTTTCTTGCTTTATCGTTTTATATTTATACCAATGAATAAGTAACCAAAGAGGTAATTTTATTTTAGTAAAGTCACAGATTTATGCCTTGTGCTCACTTCAGTAAAAAAAGTAATGGACTGGGCAAAAAGAAGATGTTTGAAAAAATGAAAAAATATTGCATACGACAACCATGAGGCTTACGGCAATTTGGTCTTATATAAAATTGTCATTAATATTTGTCATTAATATTAATATTATAAATTTGGGTGATTTCCTACATTTCACTGTTACCAAAAACAACTTCCATCTGCCAGTAAGAGCAATCAGAATGAAAGCTAGCTCACAATCTTCATTGTTATTTTCAAGCAGACAACATGCTGCTGTGAGGAACTACCTATAATTCACACAAGTATTTGAACACCAGGGTCTGGTTTCTCATTCCTGAGGCAAGTGTACGGAATCACGAAATCTCCAGATTCATCAATCCTGTCCTTGGAGAAATGCTGAGAGGATTTGTAAAAGTGGAGCTGGTGCACATTATCAAAAACTTCTCACTTCTCAGCGGAAAAGTATGCTTCGTTCTTAAAATTTGACAGTGTATTGAAGAACTTCCACCAGCTCAAAAGCTAAATTCCAGTGATCAATATAATACAATTCAACAATGGGGAAAACTCATAAGTCTTAAGAGAATGTTCGCCAAACTTCAGAGAAAATATACACCACTCAAGATTAATTACGGAGGTGTCAAAATCTCTTCGTGACTGAGAGATCGTAAGAGACCACTCATTTCACAGGTTTGTAAAAAAAAATTGTTCATTTGCCCTCCAACTGCAAACAAATCTTCAAAATCTGATCATTGGACATTCCTGACAGCATAACCACCAGTATTTAGTCATTAACTCTTAATGCAATCAATCAGCTATTGTGAAGCAGTACCAATTAGGCACAGTGATCTTTACTGTCTTTAATTGAACCTGATAAAACAATGATGATGTTATCCAAAAGGATAAAAGTCATAATCAAAGGATAATATGTGAGTTTACCTCATTACAATGTCAAAAGGAGATGATTACTTCTTTCAGAAACACAACTATTTTGTCTGACGCAATTTGAGGAAAACAAAAATTAATAGCAACATCAATGCCAGGAATGGCCCTGTAAAATGCATACAGGCCTCTCTTCTTCATCTTTCATTTGCACCTTATTGTGAAGCATGCAGAATATGATAGTTATTCTGGAGGTTTTTGCAGGGGAGTACTGTCAAGTTCTTCCAGGACAGCGAAGTCACCTAAAATGCATTTTCAAGAAGCCGACAGCCTGCTTGGTTGTGTTCTGGGTCAGCATTGTCTGTTGTTGTATTACCTTTCAGGCTGTATAGGCAACTACCTGAACCTAACCACCAGATCAGCCATCAGCTTAAGGGGTTTGGAGGCAGTAAAGACTGCAAATGCTGGAAACTAGAGTCAATAAATGTGGAGCTGGAGAAGTACAACCAGTCAGACAGCGTCTGAGGAGCCCGAAAGTCAATGTTTTGGTCTGAAACCCTTTATCAGGACCAATTGAAAATTAACAACTTCTAATTAATGATGGGATAGGTAGAGAGGGCTAGAGGTTTGCAGAAATAGCAGGTTTCCCTCAGGTACAAGGAGCTGTTACTGTACTCATATTGCTATAAGGTCACCACGCTGTATACCTTCATTAACAGGAAATCCTTCTTTTCCTGAAATATGTAGTGGTGTTTGTGACCACACCCAGGTATTCCTGCATGGATGTGTATGGTATGCTAGAATCTACCATGATTCTTATATACAGAGGAAATCGTAGATACCACTGTCTTTTCAGACCCATTTTCCATTAATTAGAAGAGGCCATTACATTCAGTGTATTTGTTTGGTGAAGCAGTTTCAAGAGGCCAAATGACTGGCTCCTGCTCCTGACTCATATGTTTGTATCTGTAATTGCCTTGATGCACTTGTGCATAGCTGGCTGTGAGATCTGTAACTGACTCATGGCAGCATAAATTTCAGGGTTACGTGGATCTTAGTGTCACTGCAGGCTGTGGTGTGAGATCTTGTTGCACCATGGCACATATACATGCAACGAATTCTCAGATTAATCTGGGCCTTACTCTGCATTGGTTTTCTGTCATACCCAAATATGACCTCTGCAGTGACTGTGGTCTAACACATTGTTGTCCTCCTTCTCCTCCTGCCTGGTACATGCTATGTTACCACCCACTCCTCACCTTATTTCCTCCGTACGGCAGCACACTACTTATATTCAGCACTATCAAATATTGGAAGGCTAAGTGAGACAGGCCAAAGAGACATGCCATTCCATGGTAGTAGGCTCCCACTCTCCAGCTCCCAAGCGTGTCAGATACAGACTGGTGTTTGGAGTGGCTGACCTTCTTGAACTTCCTGCACTCTCCGAAAGGTACTTGACCTCTGCAAAGACCTGCACAACAACTTCTTTCACAAAGTCATAAGTGAGACAAGTCTGGTTCTGGAAATGCTAATAATGAAAATCACTTCTGCTTACAGTTAGCTCTAATGTTAAAAGTGCTGCTGTTTTCACAAATTGCAAAAGATTCCACTCCAATTCCACACCCTTCCCTGCTCTTATGTTTTTGTTTGTTCAGGCACAGGATGAGGGCATCGCTGGCTGGGTCAGCATTTATTGCCCGTCCTTAATAGCCCAGAGCGCATTTAGGAGGCAGCCACATTGCAGGAGGCCTGAAGTCACATGTATGTCAGACCAGGTAGGGACAGCAATTTCCTTCCCTAAAGGACTTTAGTGAAGCAGATGGTTTTTTCCTTGACAATAAGCGATGGATTCACAGTCATCATTGAACCCTTAATTCCAGATTTTTATTGAACTGAAATTCCACCATCTGCGGAGTGGCAGGTTTCAAGCCCAGAACATTATCTGGGTCTCTGAATTAACAATCCAGCAATAATACAACTCGGCCATCACCTGCCATGGTTTGTGTCAGGCATCCAATCCTGTGAAAATTCAGGCCTAATTGATACAGCATTGTTTGTTATGAAAGCCTGTCACTGAGCAAGCGATCAGGAACAATACTGAATGGAAATCAGCCAAAAGGTTTGTGTTTGCAATGCTCTGAGTTTCATTCCTATCATGAAGACTGAAAGAAAAAAATAACATCATAATAATTTCCCATAATTTTCTTTGGAATTATTCCTAACTTAGTTTAAAGGGGCAGGGATCACATTTAGTGAGATTTCCATTATAGTTTTAGGGAAGATTCAGAGCTAGAACTGGAGCAGCTTTGAAAAAAATCCTGGCTAAAGATTCTTACATAGGAAAACAGCAACTAAAAACCAAATTCTGAATGTTCACTTAGAATACTTGTTCATTGTAAAATTAAGAATGAATGTGGAAGTATTAGCACAGCTGGTATTTTACTGGCTCTCCCTCAACTCAATGATGATGCCTACTCAGAGTCGTGGGTTTTGACCATGGGTCTTCATGTGACTGGACAGGCCAATTTTTCACCCACAGAATTTCTTCCTTGCATTTCCTTCTATACTATTGCTCTGTCCCATCATTAAGACTTTTGAACTCAAAACGTGATGCAAATTAATGGACAATTTGTTGTCATTTTTTGACAATTGTCATTAATGCTAATGCTGCCACATGTCTAAGTGTCTTTGAAGCATATTCTTTGTCTTCCTCTGAAATGCTGGCCGTTTGAGAATTAGGCAAACAGAATATGAATGGAGATTATTTCTAGGCATCTAGACACAGTGCCCAGTCCATTGTAATTGATTTTTCAGTAGCTTTGCCTGATTGCTATGAAGCTGGCTTGAAGAAGATCACAATTGTTTGTTTGACTGTCCTCCCATTCAATGCTGAAGATGCAGTGAAGACACTGATGATGGAATTTTTCTAGCCTTCATGTATCACTGATACACAGTCCAAGTTTCACCCCATTACAGGAGTGTGGTAGCAACAACTGCCCTGCACAACTGAACTTCTGTTGACTTGTCCAGGTTTTTGTTGTAAAACACATGCTGCCATAGTTTTTAGACATCTGAGCTGACACAGCTAACCCATTGTTGGATCTTTTTATCAATGGTGTTCATTTGAGAGACGTAGCTTCCAAGGAATAGAAAGTGCTCAAAATTGTCCAGAATCTCCCATTCAAACATATATGAGGTGGAATTTTCGATTGACCATGTGTAGGTTGTTATGAAAGTTTTGTCTCAGCAATGTTCAAGGACAGGCCGAGTCTCTTCTTTGCAGAATTGGACAGATGGAGATTGACTGGCACATCTAGTGCCAAGTGGGTAATGACAATGCAGTCATACACAACCAGGTGATAATGTGTATCAACAGTGGTCAATTTAGTTCGGGAACAAAGGTAAGTGAGTTTAAAGCGCTTTCCATCCAGACAGTGCTCAAACAACACTCACACCAGAGGCATACAAACACTGTGAAGGGGATTGGAAATAGTATGGGGCTACCACACAGTCTTTCTAAGACTGTTTCAGACTCTGAAAACATCTGGTACCTACTGGTTAAAGGAAGCAGCAGTGGATTTAGAGGGAATGCTGATTTGGCAGCAACATCACTCATGAGACCAAAACCAGCTGGCAGTCCTGACACGATCCAGCTGGCAGTGGTGCCCACAATATAATTATGACTGGTAGCTGTGACACAATCCAGCTCCCCCGCACCCAGCATTAACTGATCTAACTTCCATGGCAACTTATAACTAAATGAATAAACTTAGAGCTGACAGGCCACCCAGTCTTAGATTATGAACTCACTTTTTAAAAAAAAAACAACCTGACTCTATTTTATAATATTCATAAATTGGAAGAAAAAATCTATTACTTATAACTTAACGTGAATATTGTCTGCTCCATTTCTTTTCCTCATACTACAAAATGCATTCAGTAAAATGAGAAAAAAAGTAAAATTCACTGAAACACTATTAGTGTTGGTCAGGTAGTCATATAGCAGTATATGGAGGTCTTGTTGTGCAGTGGTAGTGTCTCTAAGTTACTTCCATCTCTAACCCAGAAGCTCTGGGCTTGTGTCCCATGTCAGGTCATAGAAGGTGCATTCTTAACATAGGGAGAAAGATTGATTAGCAGCCTGTAAATCCTTCCAACATACCCAATGACAAGCAGGAAGATTGGGAGAGTCTGCTACTCAGCTAACATGCATAAGTTAATAGTAGACCCCTGCACTACTTTGCCCATTAGTATGGACCAATCAGTGAGAGACTTGTAGCCCAACCCTCAGAAACAAGGTTAGCAAGACAGATGGAAAGTCATAAATAAGACATCTTGGATTTAAAATTCTTCTTAAATACAAGGTTAATAATCTGATCATGTAGCTATGCCACTGATAGAGGATCTCACCCAATTTACATTTTGCTGATTTCATTGAAATGAAAATTAGGCAGATTCTCTAATGGATGTAAAATCTGGTCTGCCAGATTGCTATCCATGTGGACAAGATGAACATTTACCACTAACCCACGCACGCTCCCCCCTCCCCCCCACCAACAAATAGTGTCACTCTCTACAAATAAAAGTTGACTGCAGCTATAAATTAGTTCTCTTGAACTAGGAGTTTTGAATACAGAGGATTGAAGATTTTCAGAGAAATTCAAGGTTTCTTTACCTCTGTGAATTAAAAAATAGAATCAAAATGTATTAGTCCTTGGCTGGATTGACTAGAATCGTTAGAAATGTCTAGAATGATGAGGTGGTTGGAAAAACATGACATCAAATGGAAAAGAGTTAGAAATTGGAATAACTACCTGACTAACATCAAATAAAACAAAAGAGAACAAAAAGAGAAAAATAAACAGTGAAAAAGATATATAAAATTGAAACAAAGGATAAAAATGTAATTTGGAATATTAATCAGCAGTGAAATGGATCTCAATTTTCTTTTAGGTATAGATTGATGGTAAAGTAGGCTATAAGCCTCACTCTACCCAACTCCAACCCATTTTATTGGTCCTCATTCATGGCAACATTGGAAAGAAAATGTCCCAAAGAAGGTCTTAGAAGTGGAGCATTCCGCCAATATGTTCTAGAAGTGAAATAGATGGAGGGAAAGACTAAGCAAAATTCTTTAAATGCACTTGGGGACTTTGGTAATATTCTTGTCACTTTCTAGGCCTTGTATTATATTACACATGATGTTTGCAGGAAGTAGCAGTGACATGGATGAAGAGAAGATCATCTATTGTGTGACAAGTCCTTCTCCCCTCTACCATTAGCATGCTACCACAGGAGAAAAGAGCGGTCAAAAGCAGTCATGGTGAGGGAGGATGAAGCAAGCATAGGGACCGGAGTCATGGTCCTGTGGTCAGACAGTGGTAAGCCTAACTGCATGAATTTCTCAGCACTATTGCTTTTTTCTTGTATTCATTCAGGGACATGTGAGTCTCGCTGGCTAGGCCAACATTGATTACCCATCCTTAATTACTTTTTTGAGAAAGTGGCAGTGACCTGTTCATTTCAATTTAATTGTGGGCTAGATCACAGAGAGACTTCCAGCTCTGAAACTCTTTAGAATGAAACAAATACATGGGAATGAAGGAGAGAAAACATAAAAATACAAGATGGGAACAACAGAATAAAACAGAAAAAGAGACACTGATATAAAAAAACAAAATTACCATAAATTCTACAAGAAATCTAAATTGTGGAAAATCATAAAATAAAAGTTTTAAAATGTGGAAATAATATATTAAAGTAACATAATTTATTAATGATGTTATGGTTGAAGCAAACAGATACCAGCCCCCACCCTTAAATAAAGGTCACTAGTTATGTTTGTTCCAGGGTTTATATTGATGAAACTGGGATAAAATTATGAAATCATAACAAGAATGCAAGTTCTTTGTTGTTAAGTGAATATGTTTTGGCATGATTCTGCAAATTAATAACAACCTTTCTTTTAGCTTTTCTTATTTAATTGCATCTATCTGAATCCTGAATTTGATATGCAAAGATAGTCATAAAATGTTTGCTATACTTAACTTCCAACATTTTTAACAGTTCTGGCCCATGTCAGTAGAGGAGTTCAACAATTGCAAACAAATCAAAGTTTGACATTACTTCTAGTATTGAGTTGTATAGTACAGCATGGAAAATCCTTGGAAAGAAAGAAAATTGTATGAAAATAATCTGCAATCTATTGCAATTACTGTACAATATGAGATAAAATGTAGATGCAATAATTGTGGTGCATTAAAAATTGTATATTCAGTACATCCCATTTCTAAGCTTTAAAGTTTATGCTACATTTGCACCTAATTGCTTTCAACGTTGTAATCAGAGAACACAATTAAATAGAACTCCCCAGCTTCGAACAATGTGCAAATTTACCAATAAAAATCAAATTCATCAAAAGGGTTCAAAAGACTTTCAGGTACCATGGAGGTAGCAGATAACCTTGAATTTCTATGGAAGTGTAAAGCTTTTGGAATCAGATTAGATTTCTTTTATAAATCCTGCACAATTTTCCATGCTGAATGTCTTCAGGTTTGAGATGATACTCTTCACAGATTCCCAGATCTTTCATTATATCTCCTGAGGACAAGTAATAACATATGCCTGAAATTTGCAGAATAGTATGGAATGAGAACGTATGTTCTTGTGAATCTCTTAGCTTGGATCAGTAGGAATAAGGTAATCAATGGAACAACTTGCAATATATATTTTTAATATGATTTAACAATCATTTATAGTTTGTTTTCCCAAATATATTCTTTAAAATGTAGGAACATAGATCCTTTTTGTAAAATATTTTATCAAGGAAACTATACTCAAGTTCTATACTTGCTTCGCTTAAGAGAGAGAGAGAAACATATTTGGGAAAGGAAAAGGAATAGCAGAGTATGGAACAGAGGGGAAAAAAGGAAATACCTTGCTTTTACGTATCCTGAGCAAGTCCCAAATGACTCCATGGCCCAGAGTAATTTTAAATTGTAATCACATAAAGAGTAGGGTCTATTTTCCCCTTTTTATTTCCCTAGCCCTGCAAACCTTTCCTTTTCAAATATATATTGCATTTAAGTTACTATGTTCACATGACTACAAAAGAAGTGATGTTTAGGAAGCAGTTATAAGTTAGACTTTCATTTCAATGCAGTATTGAAGAAATACTACAAATCAAAAAAATCTTCGATCGTTAATCTAATTATTTTTATATCAACCTATTTGAGCATGTTCTGATGCATCTCCCGGACACGTGGGAATTAAATCCAGACTTTAAACCCAGGAAACTACCAATGCACCTCAAGACCATTTAGTGCTAGCAGCAAGGTGAGGTGAGAAACACATAAGATTATAATATTGCTGTGTCCCTCCTGTCTATTTATAAATAAGAAATACCTCTGAAGATATTTTGTCCTTACACCATTGCTTCCTTAGACATCTCCTTTGATTATATCAGTATAGAGTAAAAATGAGAAATGTGTTGGCTGAGAACATTAGCTTTGATTACTTTCCCATGTCTGACCGAGTGTTTCTCAAATCTCCTGGAAGGACAAGACTGAATATAGGCCCAAACCAGAAACGTGCAGTTGCATCAATTCAAAAGACCTTGATTTTTTGCAGAAAATGCAACATTAATGCATTATGAAATATTTACCCAAATCTTTTCGTATACTTATTAACACGCAATGAATAGTTTAATTTTCCATTTTTTTAAAATAAAGCTTTAAGCCAAAGTAGATATTATGATAATATTAATTCGTAAATACACTATTACAAACCTTTCTAGGATATTAAGACGTGAAATTCAATCAGCAAGATGATTGAATGGTCAAAGATGTCTATTGACTGGATTACAGCACAGCTAACTTTGTACTACCTGTGTTTTCGAATGACTTCAACACTGAACCAGCACTGACCATTCTGATGATTCGCTTGAGATGGAGACCAGTGCCATGAGTGGCTGTAGTTAAAGCTAGTCAGCACTGTTTAAAGCTGGCCTACATCTCTCTGAAAGGGAAGGTGCATTATAACTGGAGCCTGTTCTCGTTGCCATGTAGGAAGTGAATCTGGCTTGTGAAGCACTGAAACATGGCACAGCATTAGACAGTGCAGGCAACCAAGTTTGTGATGTTGAACTGGATGCCTTTAGGAGAATCTGGAAAGCAGGAGAGATATCTGTAAGTTGCAGAGGTGGCAGGAGGAGTAGATTCCCACGGAGGTCAGTTCCAGGAGTCAAGATGCAAGGTAGTGAAGCAATCATCTTAATGGCTTACAAAAATTGTCAAGATCAGTGAATACATTTTCAAATGCCATAACCTACTGACTACTCCATTAAACTTTGTGACTGTTCAATTCCAACCTTAACTCACTTACTAATAACAAGGGCGCATACTTAACCCAAACAGCAAGCGCCACCAATCCTAATTTTACACCAGTAGTATACTATTTTCCATTACTTTAAGAAGGCATTTATCCAATTTCAGCACAGCACAGAGTCGAAGTTCATGTTTCAAGGTGATTTGTCATTGTGTCAGCTGTCTGTAGACATAGGGGTATAAGTGGTTAATGTGTACCTAGCGTTTATTTCATTACATTTATCCCTACAGGATGGATACAAGTGGAATATCATTGTTATTCACAGAAAAATGTGATGAATGTTTTAGGATAGATTTCAACATTTTACTCTTGTGGATGAAATGCAATTTGAGGTGCAGGTATTGCAGGTGATGAAAACATTTTTCACACCTGCAGCAGATATTTTAACAAACATTTGGAACAGCTTTATTCCTTTAGTTTAATTTCTTCTACTTTTCAATAGAAGTACAATTATAGCAATATCCTCAACCATAAGTAACAGTACATTTTTGACTGAAACTTTACTTTCATTCAGAACTCATGTTGAATTGAAATAAAATTTCAGCAATGTCAACATTCTTGTTGGAGATGAGACTTAATCCATTTCAAGACACTTCATTGGGGTCATCATGTTCTTTCAAATGTTAGCATACATTTATGATGAGATACTTAGAATCATAGAATCCCTACAGTGTGGAAATAGGCCATTCGGCCCAACAAGTCCACACCGACCCTCAGAGCACCCACCCAAACCAATCCTCCTATAACCACCTAAACTACACATCTCTGGACACTATGGGCAATTTAGCATGGCCAATCCACCTAGTCTGCACATCTTTGGACTGTGGGAGGAAACCAGAGTACCCGGAGGAAACCCACGCAGACAGTCGTCCAAGGGTGAATTGAACCCAGGTCCCTGGTGCTGTGAGGCAGCAGTGCTAACCACTAAGCCACATTGACTCAAATCATTAAAACAGCTAAGTTTTCATTTTTTTAATAAAGCAATGAGCTGTTCTTAGTGTTAGCCAATGCCATCAAAAGAAGCGACTGTTATTAATGTAACTGAAATCAACAAAACTGATATTTTGTTACAGTTGTCATGAATCGTATATGTAAGCTGAAAATTGAATTAACCAAATTCACTGAATGAGGACATGACCAACAAGGTGCCAGGCCTCCATTGTGAGCAAAAGTTACCATAAAATAATTCAATTCAGTCCGGACAATTCTACAAAATTTAATGTCAGCACCATATTTCAAAAGGGTTAATTTTACAAAAATGCTTTCGGGCTTACATAGGATCATTGAAGCAGCCCTACACAGTTGGGACAGTAATAACACAGATGAAAAAGGGAAAAGCTCCGAAACCTACTGTATAGTAAAATGACAGCCATCTATTACACTAACGTCAGAAAAGGGCACTTAGTTAAACCGTGTAAAAGGTGACTAACAGGTCGTATACGAGAACTTAAGCAGAAGTACTTTTACAGGATAAAAGAAAACAAGCCTCAAGAGAACAGTTAGGCACCATGATTAACTGAATGGAATGAAAGCTACTATCAGTGCAGTCAAAAGGTCATTAGAAAAGAAGATTGTGGATAACTAGGGCAGCAAATTGCAAAATTATTTTTAGTTATGTTAAGAGCCAGAGAGTGATAAAGGACTGTTTATGGCTACGAAGAGAGTCTTCAAGACAGTTTCTGGTTTTAAGTGGTTCAAATCAGTTATGTTGCATCAGTCTTTGCTCCTGGAGGCTGTTCTCAGTTACTATTAATGCACTGTGTAGTTGACATTAAAGTTGTTAGAGATATAGCTAATGAAGATTTGATCTTGAATAGAGTAAATCATCTTAAATTAGATCAAGCTGTTGACCCAGACAGCATTTACCTAAGGTTATGTGAAGAAATGAGAGCTGCACTAAATAAATCCATTGCTCATATTTTCATTTCTTTGCTGGCATTGTGAAATAATCTGCTGATCACTGTAAAGTGATTAATGTAGTTCTTTTTTAAAGGGCAACATGTTAGAATATATGAAACCATAGGCCCAATAACACGCTTCTAGTTATGAGATAGTTTTGAGAAAGGCCTTTGTGTCTGTTCTGTTATTAAGAGAGATCATAACTATCTGTGATCAATCTCCATGTGCCAAACTTTGTCCATTATTCTTGGATCACAAAAATCTGTTGAAATAACTCCACGGAGGCCAGCAGCCCATCACCAAGGCACCCCGTATTTTTATGTGCACAGCACAGGGACACTGACCAGCTAGCTCAGAGTCAGCCCCTAGAGTAAGAAGAACCCCTGACACTACTGTCTATATCTGTCAGCCAGGGCTTCCTGACTGGTCCAGGTTAACAGCCCCAATCAGGGAACTCATACTCAGTGGATCCACCTGGCCAACCTCATTCCAATCGCTACATCTATCAATCTCAGCTTTAAAAATTACAATTGATCTTGTATCAATTGCCACTGTCACTACCTTGTCCGACAAAAGGTTATTACAAGGATACAGATCATGGTTTGTGGAAAAAGGTAGATGATGTCTTATCAATCCGACTTCAGTAAGAATTAAATCTGTTAGGATGGAAAAAGATTTGTGTGTTTTAGAGTCAGTTTCAAGCTATCCACAATTAGTGCTTGGAAACTATAACAAAGCAAATAGGTGATACAATGTCGAGGTAGGATGGACAAAACCAAAAGAAAGAATGGTGGAAATGCACAAAACCCTTGACGAGGCACCATTGAGAAACAACAGACTCTTTGTCATGTGCTTTTATTTTCCATTAAAGCTTTATGGCTAATTCATCATTAATTGGCTTTGTGCCAGCAGGTAAGGGAAATTTCATTCTTCCTATGGCCAATTCTAAGTCATGCTATGACATATATGCTCCAACGTTAGCTCTGAGGTGAGGAGGAGCGGTGTAGATGCTGTTGGTTTGAGATCAGAAAACCTGGAAGAATGCATTTCTATTGGGTTCCAGGATTCAATTACTCTTTTTTTTCTCTACTGTCTGGTTGCCAGGCAGGTAAGCAGTTGATATCTGGCTGTAACTAGGGAGCAGTGGACTGAGGGGCAGATTGGAAGGTCAGTGGTGAAGGAGATAGAAAGCCTTGGGTGTGAGGTGTTGGTGGGGGTGTGAGGGGGTGATTGGGGTCTTCATGGAGAGATTGCAAAGATTGGTAACAGTGTGGAGAAGAAATCGGAGTTTGGCTGAGTGGAAGAATTGTGGTGAGATTGAAAGGATGATAGTAAAGATCAGTACAGTTATAGGGAGCTTGAAAAGGTCACGGAGAAACTGGAAAAGTCATAGGAAGATTATAACCTTTGGAGAGGTATCCATTTTCAACAATGGGTGATGCAGACAAAATGGCTCCAACAGATAAGTGTAAAGGCAAATTGATTTCCAAGGCAATGAAAACCCAGTCAGGCCAAGTTAAATTTAAAGTGGTGGTTAATTTTGAGGCAGTTAGTCTCATTTTAATCTATAAATGATTGACTCATATATGATGAACAAGCTAGTTTCACCGCTCCAATCCCACTTCCATTAAAACCACATGTCATTGGGTTGGAATTGGATGACCTGAAATGGAAATTGCAGATTTTTTAGATACTTACATGTACCCAACAACTTTTAGAAGTTAAATTTTTCCCAAAAAATGTCATTGAAAAGTATCAGAAGAGAACCACTAGATATCTGCATCCAAACAGTGATTATGATACAAAAATATTATTGGAACATCCTGATGGCTTAAAAGATATTACTTAAATGCATATCTTTGCTTCATTGTTGATTAATTGGGTTTTAAAGTCCTTAGGTTTCACATATAACGTCAGGAATGTTAATGGGCTTTTCTTACTGTAGAAATGAGGGTAGTTTATGAATGCTTGATCATTAGAAGTATTTAACAGAATGGAATAGACTGTACATGTGGACAGATAATGAGTTAAATGGAATAGAGAGAATCAAGAACCATGCTTTCAAGCTGCATAAGCAAAAATATAGGTTAGATGTCAACAGCTTTTTCTTTTCAGAGAGGATCATTGATCATTGGATTAACATGTCGGCTTGTGCAATGGATTCACAGCAAACATTCAAAAGAGAACTGCGCAAGTTCCTGCAGTAAGTTGATTTCACTAAATACAAGAGGTAGGTGGGATGTTGGATAGTGTACATCACATGCTCACCATTATCGGCAATTGGGAGTTGAGGCTGGGTGGATAATCTAGTGATCTAAAGCTGTTAAAAGAAAAAATAGATATCAATCATAGCAAGCTGTGCCTAAGAAACAGCAACTAAATATTTCTTCCCAAATGCTTCAGGAAATGTTATGTTCATTTGAAAACTTGGCATCTGTTTCCACAAAAATGCTGTGCAAAGCATTATGGGAGGCAATGGCCTAGCGGTATTATCGCTGGGCTGTTAATCCAGAGACCTGGATAACATTCTGGGGATGTGGGTTTGAATCCCACCACAGCAGATGGGGGAATTTGAATTCAATAAATATCTGGAATTAAGAATCTAATGATGACCGTGAATCCATTGTCGATTGTCAGGAAAAACCCATCTGGTTCACTAATGTCCTTCAGGGAAGAAAACTGCCATCCTTACCTGGTCTGGCCTACATGTGACTCCAGACCCACAGCAACGTGGTTGACTCTTAACTGCCCTCTGGGCAATTAGGGATGGGCAATAAATGCTGCCTAGCCAGCGACGCCCTCATCCCGTGAATGAATAAAGGGGAAAAAAAAAAGAAAACCCACAATGACTACCCCCTCAACACTCTCAACTTCTCCAGTGTCTCTAAATGATCAATCTACTTGCCTAACATCCAGTACTGGCTGAGCAGAAATGTTCTCTTGTTAAATATCAGGAAGATTGAAGAAATTGTCTTCACAAACTCTTGCATTACCAACAATTTTGTCCCTCTCTACAACAACTGTCTGAGGCCTTTTCAGGCTATGTGCAACCTTCGGATTAAACTTGACCCTGAGACAAACTGTTGACTGCATAGCTTTACTCCAAACCTACCTCAATTATCTGATGGTGAAATCCTCATCCAAGCCTTTTCTTTATTCACTTATGGGGTGTGAACATCACTGGTTGGACCAGCATTAATTGTCCGCCCCTAGTTGCCTTTGCGAAGGTGCTGGTGAGTTGCTTTCTTGACCCATTGCAGTCCATGTGCTGTAGGTAGACCCACAATGCCATCAGGGAGGGATATTCCAGAATTTTGGTCCAACGACACTGAAGTAATGACGATATAGTTCCAAGTCAGGATGGTGTGTGACTTGTAGACAAACTTGCAGGTGGTGTTCCCATGTATCTGCTCCCCATTTCCTTCTAGACAATAGTGGTCTTTGTTACCTCTGAACATAGCTATTCCAAAGCTGGTGTCTCACATTTTATCCTCTGTAAACTTGAAATTATCCAAAGCGATTCATCCATCACCTCTGACCAATATGATAAAGATTTACTGTGTGAAGTTAATTTGATAAGTTATTGGCTGCTCTTACATATTAAAAAAGACATTTCACTGAAACAAAGGCATTGACTTAAAGTGGCTGTGGAGCCACGTTTCACATCATGGAGACTGGGTTCACCTGGAAATGTGACAGAGACAATGGTTCACCTGGAAATGTGAATAATGCCTTCCTACCTCACAAGGTCAAGGCATGATCATTCAGGAGTGAATGCTGATGTCGAAGAGGAAGCTATAACTAACATAAGCTGTCTTTTACAATATATAATCAATGTTAAGAGAGGTCATGTGATACAATATTTTGTGGGAAAATTTTGAACTTAGATTTAAGGAGAGATATTCTAGTTACCAGCATGAGTACTTGCTCCATCACCTTCTCCCTTTGTAAAATATATTATCTAAACTTTGAATCCTGTTTTGTTGGGCAAGAACAACAGATAGATTTTCTACTGAAATATCTTTGGAGTTCTATAACATTGCTCTCCAGAAATAAAGGCTCATCCATCCAAACTTTGAACCAATTGCTTCAACTGAACAACGGCGTCCGCAAATGCAAGCAATGAACCTTGACTGACTTCCCTGTCTTTTTGCAATCGGCATTTTTAATTTGACCAAATTTGACCCCAGTACTCTCTAAAGTTGTCTTCTTCTGCACGGTTGGAGCTTGAGTTTGTATTTACTTGCAATGTAAGATTTGGCTTGACAAAACAACACAAAGAGAGAAAATTAAGAAGAGGGAGAGGAGGAGAAGAAGTCAGGAGAGGGCGAGAAGGAAGAGTGAATGCAGAGGGCTGAGAAAGAGGAATTCATAAGAAGAGGACAAATGAAGGCCAGCAGCCAAGGAGACGCAAATAGGGGAATGAGGAGCAGGATTGGGAATGCGCATAAAAACAGAAGTTGCTGGAAAAGCTCAGCAGGTCTGGCAGCATCTCTGCAGAGAAATCAAAGTTAATGTTCAGGTCCGGTGACCCTTCCTCAGTCATGGTTTTTACTGTGGGATTACAGTTACAGGGAAGGTACCGTTTTCCAAATTCCTCCGTCACCGTCACATCTGCTCTGATGAGGAGACATTCCACTCCTAAGCATCCCAGATATCTGTCTTTTTCAAACAAGGCTCTTTTCCCCCCTCTGTCATCCAGACAGCCCTCCACCGCACCTCCTCGACAGTTCTCAACCAACCGCCCCAAACATAATCAAGATAGGGTCTCCCTTGTCCTCACTTTCCACCCCACCAGCCTCTGCATCCAATGTATCAACCTCAAACACTTTTGCCAATTCCAATTAGACCCCACCACCTGGAACATCTTCCACTCCTCATCCCTCTCTGCCTTCTGCAAAGACCATTCCCTTCATTGCTCCTAAGTTCATGCCAACCACTCTAAACCACCCAGTACCATCCCCTGTAACCGCAAAAGATGCAACATCTGCCCATGCCCCACCTCTCTCACCTCCATCCAGGGCCCTAAACAGTCCTTCCAAGTGAGACAGAGCTTCATCTGCATCTCCTCCAACCCAGTATATTGCATCTGGTGCTCGCAATGTGGTCTTCTCTACGTTGGTGAGATCAAACGTAGACTAGGTGACTGTTTCACTGAGCATCTTTGTCTGGCCCATAACGGCCAGCCTAACCTCCCGGTCACTGCCCATTTCAACTACCCCCAACCCAACCCGACTACCCCTCTGACACGTCCGTCCTTGACCTCCTCCAGTGTCTCAGCGACTTGCAATGCAAATTTGAAGAATAACACCTTATCTTCCGCCTGGGCACTCTACAGCATGGAAGACTTAACATTGAGTTCTCCAATTTCAAATAACCTTCCCACCCAACCCCCACCTCCCTTTCCAGCTCCGTCTCCTCCCTTCCATTCCACCTTCTAACCCTCCCTTCCAGCCACTACCCGGATTCAGCCCTCTCATCGACCAACCAGCTCATACCTACTACCAGTGTCCACATATCACCACCTTTCTACTATTCCCCCTTTATCTGCAGCTCCCCCTACCCCCACACCCAGTCCTGAAGAAGGGTAATAGCCGAAACATTAACTTTTCCTTTCCTCCCTATGTTGCCTGGCTTGCTGTGTTCTTCCAGCCTCCTGTTTGTTTACCTTGGATTCCAGCATCTGCAGTTTTTTTGTCTCTTGCATATAGCATCAGAAGGATGAGGTGATTGTATATGCATCAGGTATGATTGTGCATGGCAGTTCAGGCTAAATCATAAATGGTGATTCACAATATCACTTTTCTATTTAATGTTGTCATTACACATTTAAAATTGAAGCTGGCCATTTACAGTGCCACTGCAAATGTAACAGGGACTGCAGGTATCGCTTAATACTTTCAGACATTTCTTTCTGTAGACAAAGCCTGATGTAGGAATCTAAGTACAACTTTAAATGGAGTGTTGGTATCTACTCAGCATTGTAAGTTATAATAGATGGTGAAAAGGAGTAAAGAGAAACGAACATCCCTGACAATCTTATAGCATGCATGATTCCTATTTGTTGATTTTTTGTTCAATGTAACTATTTTTTGACAAGTTAGTAATAATGTGACCTTGGCTTTAAACAGGATAGAATCATAGACATTTAACAGCACAGAGAAGGCCATTTAACCTGTCTTGCTTATGATAGGGTAACAGTAGGGAAATACGAAATTAATTCACAAACACAATTATGAAGCCATATATCTCAGGCTGGCTGAAAATATATCAAGACATGGGCAATTTCTCAGTTATTAGATGAGCTTTTAATTTGTGTCCTAGTGTGACAAATCATTTTTCCCTTTCTTTAATCATACTCAAATTGTAAAAATAGCCTGTATGCTAGATGTAGAGAATTTGTGAGTTGATAAATCACTTTTTCTATTCATTTCTAATTAGTCATAAAATTATTTGGATGTTTAAACCTCCAAGGGAGGTCTGACAGAGAGATCTTCTTTCATTGCCTCATAAGTATCATTTCCTTCTTTTGGACAGTTTAGCTATTTCTTTCAGCTGTGGTTATGTCTGACTCACTCTTAAATGTCACAGTCATTATTCACCATAAGACAAGCCAACAGATATACTCAGCTCGAACTGCATATAAATATAGCATAATCCACTTCCACTCTAAAATCCTCAGTTCAGGGTTATATATGTAAAGCATTGAATTGAAACTCACTTTTTTATGTACATAATACTTGCAAATCTCCAATAGTACAGTCCATTGTTGTTCCAAGGTGTGTGTTGGAACAAAAGAACATTAAGAAGTATGAATATTTGCCATTCAGACCTTTACATTTGCATGGTTATTCAATAACATCATGGCTGAAATTCCATGTCAAATCTAATTTTGTAGTTTCACTTCATATCCTTTGATTTCTCTTCTGTTCAAACATCTATTCATCTCAATATTGAACTTGTTCTGAATTATGACACAGCATATACAATCCTCAGGTTGAGAATTTCAAAGACCCAATAACTTCTGAATGAAGAGATTTCTCCTCATTTCTAAACACCAGAGTTCAAAACTTTCTTACCAGGGGGGACAACCGCTCAGCATCTACCCTGTCACCTCTTAAAAAAATGTATGCTTCAATCAGTTCCTCTCTCATTCAGCTAATAGATTAGAGGCCCATTTTAGCTCTCATCATAGGCTAGTCCTGTCGTATTGTCTAATGAATCATCACTGTTCCTATTCTAAGGGAAGTCTTTCCTTTCTAAAGGACACCAAAATTGTGCATGATACTTCAAGTGTGGATTCACTAAAGCTCTTTGCAGATGGTCTTCCCTTCCTCTGACACAGCAATGCCTTCAATGTGAAGCTATACATATCAATTGCCAGCATGTTAACTTTCGGTGATTTATTTACAAATACACTGAACTCCCACTGAAACTGAGCATTTACTTGTTTCTCATCTTTTAATAAGTGTTCTGTTTTTCCATTCTTCCTACAAAAATGGATAATCCCCTGCTTCCTTTTCACTTTGAATGACCCAAATGCCCTGCTTTTGCACAACAAAATTCAACCACTCTGTTCCATCGCTGGATGATTTCACATGCTTTGAAAAAACAGTGAAGATACTGACAAAGACAGATGGGGCAGAGATTTTTTAATATCATTTGATTAATTTAGATTGGAACAAATAAGTTTATTTTAGGGCAGGATTTTGTTATGATTACATCTAGTCATACATTAATATTCCAGTAATCAATCCCATAGTGCTGTATATGATGAGTTTGTCAGCTTTATATGTACCTCAGTCTATCAAAGTGATAGCCATTCTTGTTCTCCTGTATTATAGAGTCATAGAGTTATACAGCACAGAAACAGATACCTTTGGTGCAATTTGCCTGCACTGACTCGATCAGACATCCCAATCGACTTAGTCCCATTTGCCAGCATTTGGCTCATATCCTTCTAAACTCTTCCTATTCATATACCCATCCCGAGTGATTTTATAATTCGAAGTATCAATTTCAGTATGACCTGGATTTTCACTCCCAGGTCAGGAGCACCCAGTTAGGACATCTCTTGGCTCTGCAAACCTAAACAAGGAAAATGTGCCTTGGAGAGGTGTTTACTTTTCCCATGTGGTGGGGTTCCATAGGAGCCGGTCTGGATAGCACTGGGACATGAACAGATACTGCCTGCTGTGGAGGCAGGCTGCTTGCAAAGTCTGCTTCAGTTCACTGGCACCATGTTGAAGTCCAAATGGTTTCTTAGGTTCAGGCTTGCTCTTAACAGGTCTAATCTGCATTCTTCATGTTTCACGCTCCAAAGCTACTAAAATCCTACTTCAATGGAGGCCGTTCGGCTGTTTTGCGCATGATGGAGAGGATCTCTGTCATGACAAAAACCTAGGCCTAAGTATGCGCAGTAAGAAGAGATAAGACTTTCCACATATGCAAAATTACTAAATAAATAAGATTATTTTGCAACTGAATTGCTTGTTAAAATATCTTACAGGGTTTCAAGAAATAGGCTACAAAATAAATTTTGAATGTAATATCCAGGTTGGAATTGTGGAATAATATATACTTAATAGTGTGCACATATTGGACAACTGCTCCAGATATACAGATGACTAGTGGTGAAAAAGTGCCCGACCATTGGTATATAACATTTTTAAAATAAATTTTTACTGTTACAGCTGAATTATCATTATGACTATACAGAAAAAAATGCAAATTGAATCGTAATGAGAATTCCATAAATCTAGACAGGTTATACATTTTCAATGAGGTGGTAATAAAAAGAATAATTATCTTAGCCATATTGTACTGGATAAATTGATATATTCTGAGATGGTAATGGAATATAACTCTAATAGCCCATGTCAAAATAATTGTCAACTGTCTTGAGAGTTAGAATGGAAAGGATCATCCATCTGTTTTTGATTTGTTGACCAGCTTGAGAAAAAAGACTCAGTCAGAATAGCGTTAGTCAAGATATAAATGATTTGTGCTGCTGTTTTTGAGATGAAGCAGCAGTGATAGCCTTAACCAAATGACCATGCACCCAAATAGAATTTGCCTCAGGAATTACACCATCTGTTGACAAATTGCGAGAAGATCAAGGAGGATTTCATATTAGACCTCCTGCACCTCTTGCATCCTCTGTATGTAGCTGTGTAATCCAGCCACAAAGAGGAAGACCTGCACTGCAGATGGTGATAAAATTATGTGGTTTTGATGACTGTCAGCCAGCTGTGAACAGTTAAAAAAACAAAAGTAGAAATAGTCGATTTTGAGGGAGTCCTGAATGGGTGACATAATTTGTTACTGAACAGGATAACTGCTAATACAATATCTTTCTTATAAATAATATTGTTGGTATCTGTCTTGCAAAAATGAAATATGTTGATTCAATAATTTTTATCGGGAAGCACTGCACTTGGGAAAAAATGACTCAAAGCTATTACTAAAATAGCTATTCTCTTTTCGTTTATTTTAATTGGTTAACAACTTTGGTAAAGTAGTGGACACAAAATCTTCATAAGGGTATGTTAAATATTTGTACTTGTAGAGTATAATTTCAAGACCTTTGAATGCACTTGTATATTTTCACAGATTATGGGCTGTCTTCCAGTTTGTAGGTAAAGTTGATGGGCATCCTTAGGAGTTGGCATAAGCACAATACATTATCCATGATTTCCCCAGCTTCAATTCAACTGGCAAACTACCAGAATGAAACACATTCCCAGCTCGCCAATTACTAGGTGATTGCTTCTCACATGTCTGAAGCAGCAGCTTAGAGTGGGCATAGACCAGAAAGACTGGGCAACAGTGGATAACAAGACATCTAGATCTGTTTGAAGATTTTCCAATTTGGTGGTAGAAATAGCTAATGGAACAATCAGAAAGGATGTTCTCTTCCTGCAGATGGAAAACAGATGCTAAGTTTTCTCTTACTATGATATGCTGGCCCAGATTTTCTTAGAGTTATAATGATCATGGACACACTTAAAGATAGTGGATAGGATTTGATTCTGGGATTCCTTTCTCCATTCCTGTATTCATTGGCATGAGATAGGTGTGTACATGGAAAGCCTACGCCCCGCATTTCTGATCTGGCTCTCTCTCCTTTTGATGTAGGCATCTCCTAACACAAACCCCCACCCAGCAGTGTTTGTGAATTCAGGCCAGTTCTTCATGACTCCTGGTTCTCAGAGGAGTTGTGAAACACGGTCTGGGTTTGGGAACCATTAGAAAGGTAAGCTCAAAAGATCTTACCAGTGGCATGCTCCTTCCTGGCAAACTTACTGTCAACTCATGCCTTCCACCCACCTCACACGACCCCTCACACTCACTTTGCATATTACCCTAGAATATACTATGCACAGAATCAACGAAGCATACAAAAACAATGGCATGTTTGAAACTGCTAAAAAAAGCCTATTCTTTGAATTCTTTGAAAAAAAGCTAGTGTTCCGATACCCGTACAAAAGTATCAATCACACTGACCGCTAAGGTATTAGTACACAAGTATAAAAGTTACAACGTAGCTTTCTGGTAAGTTGTGTTACTGGCAATTTCTTTGACTTTCTGCTGTACATACAGACTTTGATATTGCCACTTAGAAACTAGAAACTACGTTTCATACCCTCAGCTGCCAGAAGTCTGAAGGAGGATTGAAACTGCTTTGTAACAATTGCAAAATGAAGTGCACCCAAACCATAACTTCCTATTGTCTTAATTTTCCAATCCTAATTGCACACATACACATGCACACACACACATCTATATTAAAACAAAGTAGATTGGTCATCTTCATTTTAATTTAATTTAATTTAGATTTTCCAATTCTAAAAATATTCACTAAAATCCCTCAGACAGTCTGCCGGTACACTGCCATAACTTAATACATGTGCAGCTGCTCTACTCAGTTACAGTGACGCAACAGCAGAAAGCCTGAGCAAATTCACAGCATTCGAACCATTAATTTGAAAATAGAGTTGCTAATAGTAGACTTTTTATCAGATTGAACTCGAGCAGCTATTACTTATTCTAGCTTAACTCGATCTAGCACTGATTGACACTGCTCTGCCCTTCAGTTGCTGACAGTTCAGGTACTTAGCTAATCTCTTTGACATGTGGATTAACAAATGGACAAAACCATAAAGTTTGCTTCTCTCTGCAGTATCCGTTTTCAGTTTCCCTGTGGTTTGCTATAACTTTTAGTATCAAAGACATTTTGAGTAATTAAAGCATAGCTTTCCAATAGTCTGATGGTATATTGCTAACCAAGAGGTCAGTAAGTTCAGTCGCTCCACGTATGCATCCTCCCAACATCTCAGCCTTGCATCATTATCACACACGCTCATTAGATTTATATCTCACATATGATTAACAGATGTTCTTAAGCTCAGTATGGTGTCCCCATAATAAGAGCCATGGTAATGCCGTGTGAAAGACTATTTCCAATGCCATAACAGCACACAAATTACATAGGCTATGGCCGCACAGAAACAAGTTATTTCTGCTCAACTCGCCCAGTTTCTGTTCCACTCAAGCCTTAATGGAAATTCTGATAATTCTGTACAGTAATCAATTTTCACCAAGTAAAAGCCTTAATCAAGCTTCAATATCAATTAATATTGTTGACAAATTTATAGTAAGCCCAATAGCACTTCACATTGTTTATACACAAGTGGTTCAACAATTTCAAGCATGGAGAAGATGCAAAGTTAAATTTATTTAGCCAAAGGTTGCTGTTACTGTTATGTTGCTCATTCCAAACGTGGTATTTTGCTCTGACTCACTATTGAAGTGCATTGAATGGTGTTGCTAGCTGTATGCAATGAATTAAACTCACGACAGTAAGTCAAAATTTTGTTCATTTCAGCCTAAATATCTTTTAATGACACAATGGCCCTAATCTTTGCCAAATGTAAGCCCTGCATGTTTCCTGACATTTGACCCAAAATGGCAGACAGAGAGGAGGAAATTGATGTCTCATTTTGTGGACAGGACCTAGAGGTTCTGCTGGATGGGGTGGTGCAGACGTGAGATGTCCTCTTCACCCAGGACCAACATGACCAAGAAATGAGACCATGCTAAGCCTGAACCTAGGATGCCAGTTAGTACAGTCTCAGCCATCTGAAGGAATAGCCAACATGTAGAAAGAAATTGTTTTTCCACTCTGCCAATGTAAGTGCCACCATCTTCTCACCATTACCTCGCACTATCTCTGCTGCTGTACTCACCACCCACCAAGATGAATGCTCTACCACAGTCAATATTGCCTGCAGCATCTTGCTTCACTCACTGTCACCCACTCCAAACTCTGATACCACCAACTCTGCATGACCTCTGCACTGTCTATCTACTTGCTTCAGCATCTCTCCACTGGCACTGACTGTACCAGATATATCACCTACTTTGGTCTCCTATTATACCTACCTCTCTCTCCTTCCAGGAGCAAAACAGCCCACAGCAGTGAACAAACTGCTAGGCAGGTAGGAGTGGGATTTCCAACATTTAGCTTCCCACCCCTTATAAGGAGGAACCTGACTCTAACCACCTCACATGGCTGACTGACTGTGCCCATACTCCTGGACTGGGGTTAGAAGCTTCACTTAATGCGCCAGGGACCCCCCCTCCCAGTGAAGGCTACTCCACTTGATTTGACTGAGACCTGCTGACAACCATGGCAAAATTCCAATTTTCATGTCTACACAAAATGCAATGTTGATGCCCAATTTCCAGTATGGAGGGCCTTTGCAAGCAGTAAGCTTATAACTGCCAGGCACTTGCTCCGACTTGAGTGGTCATGTTAGGTATTCTCAGTGTCTGGCTTCTATCTGTTCCATGATACAACAGGAACCTGCACTTTCTTGAGGCATGATTCAGTGTTAATGAAGCTGACAATAAGCAAAAATTCCCATTATTAGGCTGCTCCCTGGTGAGGATCTCATGTTTACATCCAGAATTCTGTTAGTCAATACAACTAGGTGTCCTAACATTGAAAGTCCTCACTTGACCCCACATCTCAAGGATCTCCCCATTTCTCAGTGTTAGAGAGGTTGACTGAAAATAGTTAAGATTTTTTGGGTGGAATCTGTTGGGATCTGAGAAACTTGGGATCTGGCAAGATTAGTGGTAAAAGCAGACAAGAAGCCCGTCAAAGCCTATTTCAATATGAAGAGTGAGTAGTTTTATCTTTTAAACTTTTGCTGAGTGGCGAGGCAAGTTTCTCGCTCGGCAGAGGCAAATAGTTGATTAAGGGCTAACCATAACTTTATAACGCAGCAACCCACCTGAGTAATATTCAAATTCCCATCTTACTAAATAAGCCAGACATCAAGAATTCTTGACATGGAAATCAAAACAGGTACCTGGCAATTTCAGCTCTTGACTCACTCCTCCAGATCTCCACCTTGGATGACACCTGGCACCAGCAGTTTAAGGCAGAAGTCACTTGCAACTCACCTCTACAGATGTTGGCATTTGACATGTGCCATCTTTTTTGTAACATGATGGCACAACTCTGATCCACTTGATTAATTTCATCACTTCTACAAATAACCTCACCAAAGAACAGAGAATAAAGAAGAACAAAGAACAATACAACACAGGAACAGGCCCTTGGGCCCTCCAAGCCTGCACTGCCATATTTTGCCCTTCCATACTAAAACTGTGTTCACTTACAGGATCGGTATCCCTCTATTCACTTCCCATTTATGTTTTCGTTCAGGTCCTTCTTGAATGCTGGTATTCTGGCAACGTGTTCCAGGCACTCACCGCACTTTGTGTGAAAAACTTGCCACACACATTTCTTTCTCAATCTTATAATCTTCTATTAGGTCACCCCTCAAACTCCTGTGTTCCAGTGAAAACAAACCCAGTCTATCTAACCTTTCTTCATAGCTAAAATCCCCCATACCAGGCAACATCCTGGTAAACCTTTTCTATACTCTCTCCAAAGCATCCACATCCTTCTGGTAGTGTGGTGACCAGAACTGTATGCAATATTCCAAGTGTGGCCTAACTAAAGTTCTATAAAGCTGCAGCATAACTTGTCTGCCCTTATACTCAATGCCCCTTCTAATGAAGGCAAGTATGCCATAGGTCTTTTTTACTGCCTTATCTATCTGTGCTGCCAACTTCATTCATCTGTGGACCTGCACACCCAGATCCCTCTGCTTATCAATACTCCTAACGGCTCTGCCATTCACTGTATAATTTCCACCCTTACTTGATCTTCCAAAATGCATCACCTTACAATTGTCTGAGTTAACCTCCATCTGCCGTTTTCCTGCTTATGCCTCCAACTGATCTGTATCCTGCCATGTGCTCTCACAATCCTCCTCACTATCCTCAACTCCACCAATTTTTATATCACCAGCAAACTTACTGATTAAATCAGCCACATTTTCCTCAAATCATTTAGGTAGATCACAAATAGCAGAGGTCCCAGCACAGATCCCTGTGGAACACCACTTGTCACAGCCCTCCATTCCAAAAAGCATCCTTCCTCCACTACCCTCTGTCTCCTAGGACTAAGCCAGTTCAGTTTCCATTTGCCAGCTCACCCCGATACAATGTGACTTCACCTTTTATACCAGTCTGCCATGAGGGACATTGTCAAAGGCTTCACTGAAGTCCATGTAGACAACACCAACTGCTTTTCCCTCATTAATCATCTTGGTCACCTCCTCAAAAAACTCGATCAACTTAGTGAGGTACAACCTCCCCCTCACAAAACCATGCTGTCTATCTTTAATAAGTCTATTTGCTTCTAAATACATATAGTTGCATTTGTTGAATGTCAAATACTTCCATTATAAGAAATTCCACATATTTTACATTTTTTTAAAGTTTGTTTATGATGTTTCACATCGTACCTTAATCCACATCACTTTTTTCATGAACTGTGAAATTTTGAAAATAAAAGTGAATGTGTTCAGTGGTTTTTGCTGTCTGGGAGAATACTTCAAATGTAATCGCCTACTGACACTTTCTAATAGTTATTTTATCATTGGTGTTGAGTGCCTGGAAATCACCTTAACTTGGGACCAGATTTAAACTGATAAAGGGAAAGTCCACTCAACAAAGATTGCTCCGTCTTTATGTGCAGCTTTCTTTGAGGTCAGCATTGAACATTATTGCTTCACCACGCAACAAACTTCAGCCCACTAATTGTTGTTGATTTTTGTAAAATGCAATATTTTAAATTAACAAAACTTTTTGTTTCCTTCCCTTTTCTTTTCTCTCTCTTAAGTTAATAGCTTTAAAATTCACATTATTTCTCTTTCTGTGCCTGATTTGACACTGAATTCACCCGGTCTAATGTATATTTCTTCCCTGTTAATTTCATAATCCTTCAATCTAATTAAGATAAAAGAGATATGCACTTACTTGCTCTGTTCATTCAAGTGCCAGATGTTCAGTTTCTCTCATTACAACGTTATTAGCTCGTGCCTTTAGCATCCTGATGAGCAAAAATTTTAAAAACCCAAAGGTGCAAGGTCAAGTCTAACTAATAGCAGATAGCATTAGATGCCCTTCCACAGCAAATTATGGCCCAGTATTAGGGTGTTAGCTTTAATTTAATGAATCTTAAGGCAGAAACTGGATTTCTTTTTGTTTACAATACTTTACTTTTTTAAGTAAGAAAAATTCAGTGTGCAAAGCCATTTCATAAACGTATTTGTGAAAATTTGCCTTGTTAATTGCACCCATTGAAATTATGATCATATTCCGAATGATTTTGAAATGAAACAAGTTATGATTTTGCTCCAATGAGGAAAAGATAAAATCCTTGCAGACACATTTTTAAAGATACTACATAGAGAAACATTAAATTTAATGAAATTAATGGAATGATAAGAATAATTCCCTATATTGGAAAAAAAAGTTGTAATCTCCATTTATATCATTGTCATGTTTTTATGGAAGTGCACAACTGCCATTAATTCATAACTAATCCTGGAAGAGTAGCCTGAATGTTTTGGATTTGCTCAAGCCTAATTAGGTACCCAGGTAATAACTAAATATAACTGTGTATGTTTATTTGGGCTTTGTAATATTATTCTCTGTTTCTTCAGAGAACAGCAGCTGAAGGGTATTTCAGTAGACTTCCACACAAGATATCCCATATATTTGCTGAAGTGAAGTGGCACAATTCAATATATGGGGAAGTTTGTTTAATACAGTTCCAACCTGGTGTGTTATATTTGAATTGGTTGTTCCAAGTTAATGCTTTGTTCAAAACACCAACGAGACACATTGACCAAAAGAAAATGACAACCCTCTGGTTTGGTAAACTTGGACTTACGTCTGCAGTCCATTGCGTATTCTTACCATAGTGAATGCGTCCCATGTAGCACAATCGCTTTTAAAAACAAAAGTTATTTTGCCATTAGGTTCTACTCATGGTTCCCAGTAAATTTAGTGCAGACAGAAGAGAGTTGAAAATAAAAATAGAAAATAGCCACCCTCGCCAAATAAAAGAACACTTTGACAAATTAGGAAGCAGGTTCATTATGTTAGACAGCAAACTCATTCTTAAGCAACAAAGTAAGTGTACTCAGTTATGCCTTCAGTTTTATAGAGATCTTCAGCCAATTCCTTGGGAAAATATGATTTTAAAAAGGGAAACTTGATAAATACTTAGTATGCTAACATCTTCTTTTCTCGCCAGGAACTTTCAAGCATCAATAATTTTATAGAGGTGCAGGCCATCTTGTATTTTAAAAACCATCATCAAACTGTTGCAGTGGATGTCACCAAATTGTTTGATTCTGAACATCCAGCGCTTTTGAGATGAGTTTGCAATCCTCCTATTACACATTTAAGGGAATCTGGATGAGTTAACTGAAATTAACTCTGCTCTTAGGGTATCAGTTTTACTGTGAGTTTGAGATATCTTGGGTTATAAGTGAGAGTAGTTTAGTTTGGGAACATGGTCGGCATGGATGAGTTGGACCGAAGAGTCTGGTTCACGCTGTATGACTCTATAAATCTATATCTGTAAAAAAAAATTGAGCTAACTTTTTTGCATTATCATTTTTGTCATTATTTTTCCAAAAGCTGTTAAAAAAAATCTCATTGAAACATCCATAATTGTTGAAATATACTGACTCGCATTCATGCCTTTTATTTGGAATCTTGAAAAGCTGGTACATGAATTGAATGGTCTAGGCCCGAAACGTCAGCCTCTCTGCTCCTGTGATGCTGCTTGGCCTGCTGTGTTCGTCCAGCTCTGCACCTTGTTGTCTCGGATTCTCCAGCATCTGCAGTTCCTGCTATCTCACATGAATTGAATGCACTGGTTTTATTCATTGTTGGAATTTCCCAACTCCATCCCAGACTGAAATCTGGCAAAATTTTAACACAATTTTTATGTAATCCGAGCAAGTAAGAAGTTTTAGTATTTTAGCCTGCACTTTCCTCATACATATGTGAACTACAATTGGAATGGGCCACTTGCAAAATGTTGTTATGATATTCAGATAGAATCATAACCTGATAAACAATTGCCTTTGGCTGGCATTTGAGGTGATCTCCATTTCCTCATTTACACTTTGTGTTGTAAATAATAATACACAGGCTGTGTTTTTGATTCAACTTATGAGAATGCTGTCTGATATAACTTTTTAGATCAGTATCCATCCTTGTAAAAACCAGAAAAACTGTGGATGCTGTAAATCAGAAAAAAAATCGAAATTGCTGGAAAAGATCAGCATGTGTAGCACCGTCTGTGAAGAGAAATCAGAGTTAACATTTCAGGTCAAGTGACCTTTCTTCAGAACCTTCTGAGCAAAAGTCACTCGGCCTGAAACATTAACTCTGATTTCTCTCCATTCTTGTAATCCTATTGAAGAAGATGAGCCAAAAGTATCAGCGTCATTGTCTTTACCTTCATCCTTTTGTTATATTGTTGTTAAAAATTGTGTCAAATGAATTAATTTCCAAGTAATCTCACTTTTTTATGGACTTCTGCTTTCCCTGTCAAATTCTATGGGCCTTAGATCTAGTCATAATACACTCAGGAAACAATCCAGATGCTCATTCTGTAGCATCCCAGTTGCTTTTACTTATACTGGTTGTTCCAAATCTCAGTGAAATTTTTTTAAACTGATATTTTGAAACAATCAAGTCACTCTCTAAGATAAAAGTAAATCCATCTTTTGGGATTTGTTACACTATTCAAATTACAACTCTTCATTTACCAAGTCACTCTCTAATCAAAACTGAAAGAACTGCGGATGCTGTAAATCTGGAACAGAAACAAAGTTGCTGGAAAAGAGTTGTGAGGAAGGGTCACCGGACCCAAAACATTAACTCTGTTTTTTCCTTCACAGATGCTGCCAGACCTGCTGAGCTTTTCCAGCAATTTCTGTTTTTGTTCCACTCTTTAATCATCCTGTATAATGGGTCTGGTTTCTAATCTCCATGTATGCCTCCAATTAATATTTTCACCTTCACCCTCAAGAATAAAAATTTTATCATCAGCCAGCATCAGTGACTGGCATTGTTGTCTAGTTCCTCCTTAAAATAAGTTAGACAACTCCAAACAGAATGTTATGAATGAATTTGCCCAGATGTCCCACAATATTGAAGCAGTCAAGTCACTATGAACACAAATCAGTACTAAGGTAAACAGTCTCAACTTTATTAGGAAACGAAACTCCCCCTCCCATTCCTCAGACGATATGTCCATCCTGGGCCTCCTGCAGTGCCACAACGATGCTACCCGAAGGTTGCAGGAACAGCACCTCATATTCCGCTTGGGAACCCTGTAGCCCAATGGTATCAATGTGGACCTCACAAGCTTCAAAATCTCCCCTCCCCCTACCGCATCCCAAAATCAGCCCAGCTCGTCCCCGCCTCCCTAACCTGTCCTTCCTCCCACCTATCCCCTCCTCCCACCTCAAGCCCCACCCCTATCTCCTACCTACTAACCTCATCCCGCCCCCTTGACCTGTCCGTCCTCCCTGGACTGACCTATCCCCTCCCTACCTCCCCACCTACACTCACCTTTACTGGCTCCATCCCCACCTCTTTGACCTGTCTGTCTCCTCTCCACCTATCTTCTCCTCTTTCCATCTTCTATCCGCCTCCCCCTCTCTCCCTACTTATTTCAGAACCCCCTTCCCCTCCCCCATTTCTGAAGAAGGGTCTAGGCCCGAAACATCAGCTTTCCTGCTCCTCTGATGTTGCTTGGCCTGCTGTGTTCATCCAGCTCTACACCTTGTTATCTCTACTATCTCTAATTCTATTTGGCTCCTTAAGCTTACAATCCTTCCAGAGTCTTTTGTAGATCTACACTCTGACTCTGTCTCTGGATCTGCGGAGTAGTTTTTGCTCTTCCTCTCTCTCTGGATGGTCAGCTGGTCTCTGCATCTTGTCATGCTGGTTTCCTCAGAAGGCCTCCAGAAGATTCAAGAGACTGCTCTGCAAGTGAATCCTGCTTTGTACATTTTCAGATGGTTTTCTGGAACTTTCTATAGTTCTGGCCAATCAGGGAGACACACAATAGTTTGAAACATTGTCAATCATTTGGATGGTTTGTTGCTGTTTGTTTCTTTGTGTAGCAGGACCTGGTGCCTTTCTGTCTGGGCCTTCCTTTGTTTAGTAGATAAATTGTTAGGGATATGTCAGTCCAGGATAACAGTTGCCTTTTACATTATGCTAATACAATTAGCACCTGGCTGCTGTGCTTGTAGTGTGTCTGGTGTATGGGCTTTGTGACTTCAGAACTTTACTTGGTCAATATAGCCAGCATCCCTTGCTGTTTGGCCAAGTTAGTGATCTGTGTTTTAGCAGCCAGGAGGCTGCTACAGCATGCTTTGGTGTTTCCCAATATCTTTGTTGATTTACCTCCTTGAGGAGAAGGATATGAAAATGCCTCTTGTTTTGATATTAAATATTCAGACCTAGCAAAGTCTTGATTCTCTTTAGCAATAATCAAGGAGGAATTTTCTTGAATGTCTTGAGTTATTTTTCCCTTCTTAGAGGGTTCTAAGGGAACATGCTCAGCTTCTAAGTCTGTATGCCTATTCCTTTCCTGACGTACCCTTTGCTGAGGATTCCATAGGCATTCCTAATTCTGTAATTAGTCTTCTGTTTAACTTCCGGCATTTGGTTATTGAATGCCCAGTCTTACTGCAGTAGAAGAATGTTAATTCCTTTCTATCACTTGAAGGTTCAAGTCTTTCCCTTTTACTGTTCTGGTGCTCTTTTGTTTGTTCCCTAAAACAAATACATTTTCCATCTGCAGATTTTCTTTTCTTCCAACTTCCTTAGTGTTTCCCATATTACCATTTCCCACATGTAAGTCACTACATGGGGTACCATAGGTATTTGCAAGAACTGCTGCTTCTTGAATCTTTGATACTTAAAGCTCGTCTAAATACGTCTTAAGGTTTACTGGAATGTTATTTCAGAATTCCTCTATAATCTTGATTTTCTTTAGGTTCTCAAAAGTTTTCTCTAACTTCAGTGACTGTAACAATTGATCTTTTAATATTAATTTTTGGCTTTCAATTTCTACAGATTTCCAATTAGGTTTCTGTCTAAAAGTCCTAAATTTGAATTGATAAGCTTCAAAGACAGGTTCTTAAGGATTGACTATTGCATTTTTGACAGTTTCATTTTGTGACTTCAGTTTATCTGCTAACCCTTAGTTCAACCTGAATAAAAGATTTCAAATGATTCACTGTTATATCTTCTACTCCCAGAAAAGTCTAAGCAACATTCAAAACCATTTTGAAAATCTAATCCATATATAAACTTCACAAGAAAATTCCTTTTTTATTTCCACCAGCTGCTCATTTCTTGAAAGGTTCATATAAATTCAACAAAACATGATCCTTCCAAGAGCCCCCACTTCGTTATCATCCCATCTGATGCTGGACACGTTAGGTTCAAGAGTAATATCTGGTTTGCTGTAACATAGGTTTATTCTTTGCTGTTAGTTACCATGGTAGTTAGTCACTGCATGTATTCATTTGACAGTGAATGTTGTTTAACAAAAGAATCAAAGATTCAAGAAGCAGCAGTTCTTGCAAATACCTATGGTACCCCATGTAGTGACTTACATGTGGGAAATGGTAATATGGGAAACACTAAGGAAGTTGGAAGAAAAGAAAATCTGCAGATGGAAAATGTATTTGTTTTAGGGAACAAACAACAGAGCACCAGAACAGTAAAAGGGAAAGACTTGAACCTTCAAGTGATAGAAAGGAATTAACATTCTTCTATTGTAGTAAGACTGGGCATTCAATAACCAAATGCCAGAAGTTTAACACTAAAGAAAACAGATAGCGTAGAAAAATCTTCAAATAAACAGCAAAATGAAGTATCAACCTTTTTCTTTACAATATCTTTACAGATACTCAATCCCAGTGTGATGTGTCACTCCATAATTGACACTTTAATTTCTTATTTATTTGACTCTTTCCAGTTTAAATGGACTTGAGATTTTGTTCCAGTTCTGATAGCCTGGAATTAGTTTCTGGTCTGATGACCAAAACCTTATCTCAGTTCTGACAGCTTGAAAATTTCTACACAAACCCTTATACCTTCAAGTATTCACAAACTAACTTACCCTTATGTTGACATAGAACTGCTCTTCTGAACTGAACTCAAACTATTAGTGCTGATGACCTGCTCAACTTTGTAAATACTAGTTCAATTAACTCCCCAGATATTTTATCAAGGTATTGAACTTTAATCACATGCTTATGCAAGTAGTTCACTGTTCCAGATGATTTTCTGACCTCTTAACAAGAACAAATATCTCAACAGAAATGAAACTGCAAATCTCTTTTACCTTTATTTTAAAATCCAAATTCCAAATGATATCTGGAAATTTGGTTCCAATGTGGGCAGAATCATCTACAGCTTTAAGTTTAATTTGCATTTCTGTACTGTGTGAGTGGGGAATGAAAGAATTTAGTTTCATTTTTGCGTTCTGTGACTGGTACTGGGGTGTTTGCAAATTTGTTTTCAAGTATTTAAACAAGGCCTTTTAAAAACCCGTTGCAATGAGTAGTGCAGTGCTTTAAAAAATAAGAGTAAAAGGGAGAAAAAATTGAATATTGCCTAGAATCAAAATCCTATGAGACTGGGAGGTAGAGACAGAAACCAATCCTTTTCAAAACATAGAACCATTCAGAAGTTCTGTGCAGTGCAGTGTGCAAGTGCAGGTTATTCAAGGTGAACTGGCCTGTAAGAGCAGCAGTGCATTTAGTAGTCTCCAGAACAGTCAGCGCAGAAGAAAAGCAGTCCTGAATAGTTTAATGCCAGTATAAGAAAGATCCAGAAACAGAAGAATGCGGAAGAGGAATCCATGATATATTAATTTCAACTAGTTCTTGGAAAACATTAAGTAGATTATGCTCATCCTTTTTACGTGTAATAAACATTACTACAATTTTATTAAAAGTACATCAGTAGCCTTTTATAAGTATTTTCAGTGGTTGACCACGACAGTCACCAAATTGCAAGAAAAAAGAACTTATGTTCTATAAAGCCTGATTCCACACTGAAACCTGACATTAATATATTATGTTCAGCTGGGATCATAACTTTCTCAAAATTACGTCATGATCCCAGCTGGTGGTACTACCGGACAAGTCAGATCCCAGAATGAAGCCTGACTTTATCGATCGTATGTGTATATATTACATTTCGTTGGTTATCCTGGAGATTAGACACTGAGGCTACAGATTTTCTTTAACAACAGAACTGAAGCTTTTACACAAAAGAAGAAATAAAACAAAAAAAGGCTGTCTAAATATAGAAGGCAATTGGAATAATCTCACAACACACAATGAAGTAAGTTACAACATGTTTCCCGGCAGTATTCGTTATAGAGAATCAAGTCCACCTCTGTCTCAACTCTTTAAGATTCGACTTCACTGACCTTTGACAATTTCCTTGCTGTGGACAATGGCAAAAATTCAAAAACTCATTTTCAAATCTGCTGACATGAACTTTTCATAAATCTGAGAGCCTAAACTTTCTCACATCTAATAACTGGAAAATTTCTAATCAAACTTTCCTGGTTTGTTATTTTCATGAAGAAAACCCTTCTCCTGAGATGACTTGTTCCTTAATCTGCCCAGAATCCATTTCAGGAAAGAAACTAAACTTGCTACCAACCTCAACACTGGAGTCTCCTGAATTGAATTTATTTTTAAAAATCTGCTCATCCTAGATCCTTCTAAACTAAAACCAAAACACGTATTTATGCCTTATGAATTTATGACGTCTATCATAAACCCAACAGTGTAAACATCTTTTCTCATTAACACAACAGGGGTCCATACTCACCTACACTCTGGCAATACTTTGGCATCAAAATACTGTATCAGATGGACTTTCTAGTCCAGTTTTGTTTTGCATAAAATCCTTGACAGAAGCATTCAACACCCAATCGATTTGATTTTGAAATCCAAATTCCAAAAATGAAACCTATGTATAGATTACCCATCTCTCATCACAATTACTCTTCTTTCTGTTTGTGAGCTATTGTACTTGATGGAGAAGATTCAAAATAAACATCCTCAGCAATGAACTCTATTGGTTTTTGATGATGTATGCCTTTTCTGTAGCAATAATATTTCATGCCTCAAAGACACTTTTACATCCCTTTATTTTTGTGGAATTACACTCCATGTAATATTAAATCATAATGTTGCAATTATATTTACTTCAGGAAAGGATGTTTCTCAGCTAATATAGTAACAATCACACAGAGACTTGTCTGAAATTAACTGGATGACCATTAAGCTATATGTTCTGTGTCATTGTTTTCGGGAATTCTCATCAAGCAGTCCTTGTCAGCAATGTTTCTCATCAGGTGGTCCCCAGAGAACAGTATTTATTGAGCGGTCCTCACCAGGCAGATGGAAGGCAGACCAAAAGAAGTGGAGGTAGACCGAGGGAAGGGTTCCCTAACTCCTCAGTTTAAGAGCAAGATGCTTCTCCAACCATTATAATGAAATCAAAACATTCCACGTCAACAGCCTGTTGTCATTTGGCATCAGCGTACTATTTCGCATTGTCATGGATTTATACTTTATTTATCTTATTTACTAATATATCATATCTGTTGCTTCTTAACAAACTCAATAAACTATCGGAAAATTATTTACTAATTGTCCACTGCATTATTAGAAAACTGTGATTGTGAAACCCTTAAAATCAACAGCTGAGAGTTTGATGTATTCTGATTGCCTTCTTGAGGAAGGTTGGTTTTCTGTTCCAATATTGCCTTGTTCTGCTTCCAGATTGCAGATTTAACCACGATCTGGAGAGCTTCTTCCAATATGAGATCCTCTTTTGATTGTAACATACCTGAAAGTGATGTATTAGAAATTCTGACAATGATTCTGTCTCAAATTAGTACTGGCTGTGAATCACCATGATCACAAAATTCAGTCAATGTATAAAGATCATCGATCAAGGTTTTAAAATTTCCACATAGCTTTATTCTTATGTTAAAGCTTGTTCTGTCCAATATGCTATTGTTACTTTGTGTAAAGTAATGGTCAAATGTTCGACAACATTAACTAAAGTATCTATCTTTTCCTCTTACATTTCGTTGTTTTAAGACATTATCTAAAATTAGCTATACAGATTATGAAATGTGTTCATTTATTCTTCTTTGGGCTTTTTAAGTAGTACTGAAGCAAATTCATTTCAATCAAGTTGTCTGAATGATTTGCTGTCATAAATCTGCTCGGAGGCATAATATCTTTCCCCATTATCATTATATTTAACTGCTGTTGTTTCCCTAATTTAAATAATTGCTTGAAATTTATTGCAGGGATTTATTTTTAATTAGTAGCATCTTAACTGATTTTACTGTTTAGTGTTTTTTTACAATCAATTCAATTGTTTTGAATGTTCAGTTAACTTCAGTAAATCTTATAGATTGTTTTACATTTTGAAATTATTTTCTTTAATTACTGGATAATAAAGATGACTTGCCAATGAAGATTTATTCTCAGGGGCTTTGTCTTAGTGAAGATTTTTGAATTCTCTCTTGTTTTCCTTTTCAGATTTTTTTTGTGATTTCTGGTCATTAAAGTTGGAAAACTTCTAAATGTCCCAGAAACAGCCTCCTGTTTTATTCTAAAAAATCATTTTTGCGGATATAAATATTATTGAGTTGTGTTAAAATGGAAAAATACTACATTTTACGTATTTTTTCTGCACAAAGTGGAGGAAAACTTGTTTTTTCACACTGTTTTGCCTTGCTTCCCTGTGACCTTTGCACCCTTTTTAGTACTATGGATGATTCACTTTAAATTGAAAGTAGTTAATTTGTGCTGATCTCACATTTAAAAGCAATATGTCTAGTGGAACAGTAAAAAATATTTTCCTCTTCAAACATTGCTTTCAATAAACTCTTCTTCTACCTTCAAGTTTTCCATTTTCATTAGTCAATATTTTTTCCGAATTTTCCTAATGTCTGCCCCCCTTTTCACAAAGATTTTACTGCCACCTTTTCTCTATATTTAAACCAATTATAACAATAATAATTTGATGAATATATCATGTTAAACCTTATTTTAACTTCTCAGCCTTGAATCTTCTTTTAAGTACAGCACATACCCTTCCTCTTCTCCCCCACTAAAAGGTTTAACTCACATTGGATGTATAATATCAGCCACTGTATCCAGCAAATAACTATTCAAACGTTTCCCTTTGCTGCCTTGGGGAGATTCGCCTTGGTTTAAATTAGCATTTTCAATTTTTAAACAGTTGCTAGTTGTCTTAAATAAATTCAGGTAGTTCAAGGGCCACTGCAGTTCCTGTAGTATTTTTTTTAACAACTGACTGTTGTTTGGTTTGTGTGTTTTTGAGCTACTAAACATTTAATAGGAATGGAGCATTTTCTGAATCAAGTTATTTCCCTGTTTCTGCTCCTTGGATGTGACATGTAAAACTTCTTTTAGGCTATACAGTTTGTTCAAAATCGGCACTCCTATTGTAAAAGTACAACAAATTAAAAGTCTTTGAATTCCATCACTGTTACTATATTATACTGTTGTTTGCCAGCACTGACAGTGCTTGTAACTGCTGGGTCATTCAGAACCATTGGTGATATCCTAAGTAGGGTTGCCACCAAAACACCTGGCTGTATTAATCAGGCTACTGGTATGGTGTAAGGAAAGATGTTCACACAATGGCTTAGGCAGCAGATTGGCGCTGACTTGATTAAACAAAAAAAGTTTATTGCATATTACCAGTAGCTAGTTACATTACATCTAAGGTATACGGTTGTTTCTTGTCAGACCTCAGGTTCAACTTAGAAGTAAATATGTGTTACTATTTTAGCTACATGTTGTAAACACTAACATCAAGCATAGCAGCACACACTGTTGGAGATTGGTTAGCTCCTTCCAGGATCAGTCTTTTATATCCTGATGGGTAGATCTTATCTTGTGATTTCTGTTAATCCTTTCAGGGTTATGAAATTTCAGTTTCTAAACTAGTCCCACTTATATTTCTATTTGTTTCCCATTTGTTTTCTGTTAAATTTTAAGCAAAATTGACAAGTTACTTCTGGTTTTCTTTCTGGCTTGCTGTCTTGGTGAATACTTCAATGTGATTGGCTGTTTACCCTGTTTAATGAAATGCTACTGGAAATTTTCTTGACTTGAAACCAACTTGAAATTAACTATCAGAAAGGAGAATTCCATGGCAAAGAAATTATACATCTTAGAAAACTTTGATGCGGTTCACTAAATCCAGACATTCCCTGGTTCTCCCACTCATCTAGAGTAACTTCAACAGCACTGTAATGGAAACTCTGGAAAAATGAACTTACAGCTGAAGAGCTAGAAATGGCCTTGGAAAATCAACCACCCATGTGCATTGACCATCACCGAATGATCAAAGCATGCAGTTTCAGAATTGAAAGATATGGAACTGATACTGCTAAACTAAGCATGTGGATCAGTGTGAAATGCAAAACAAATAAATTGCACATCCCAAAAAATAGATGGAACCTAATGTTGTACTGATAAGAAGTGCTCCATGTACCAAAAACACCAAAAATGTGTTTTATTGACATCAAACTTATCGTTTATGTTTCTGTTGTGCACTATATTTTGATATGGGAATGCAGATCTGAAGAGAAGTGCTATATAATTGTGATATAATCTCAATATGATGCTGTGAGTGATTATACATAAAATATCAGCAATTTGTTAACAAATTGATGAAGTTTACCAAACCTGTTGATATTCAGTCCATTTTAATCATGCATAATTGCATTGCATTTTGGCTTGGCACAGGATGTGGCATTGAAATTTATGACCCAAAAGGATCTCTTGATGATAAGATGTATGTTGTTTCAAAATGATTCAGTTTGACATGAACACAGAAATTGCTTGTAATGAACCTCTAAATTAAGCAGTAAATACCTGATCGTACTGTGTTTCTACAATTAACAGCAGTGCCATTATGCACTGAGAACTTAGTAGAGGTGGTCTATGGACACATTTCATGATTGATAGTGATATGTTTGTGTTTTATGATAATGATATGAACATACAAACAAGGAACAAGAATAGGCCACTCGACCCTTTGAGCCTGCATCGCCATACAGTAAGATCATAGCTGATCTGATTTTAAACTCAACTCTACGTTCTTGCAAATCTGCAATAATCTTTCATCCCCTTGGTAATCAAGAATCTATCTCCCTCTACCTTAATAATATTTAAAGATTCTGCACTCAATGCCTGTTGAGGAAGGGAATTCCAAAGACTCACAACTCTCTGGGAGAAAAAAAGATGCTTCCTCAGTTCTGTCTTAAGTGGGAAACCCTTTATTTTTAAAATATGACTCCTTGTTCTAGATTCTCCCATGAATGGAAGCATCAAATCAACATTCACCCAGTCAATTCCACTCAGGATCATATATGCTCCAATTAAGTCAGTCTGTCTCTTCTAAGCTCTAGAGAATATGGCCTAGCCTGTCTAGGCCTTCATCATAAGGCAATCCGCTCATTCTAGGTATTATTCCAATAAACCTTCTCTGAATTGCTTCCAATTACTTCTATTTATGTCCTTCCATAAATTCATGACCAGAACTGTGCACACTACTACACATGCAATCTTATCAATGCCCTGTATAACTGAAGAATAACCTGAGATAACAAGGTGTAGAGCTGGATGAACACAGCAGGCCAAGCAGTACCAGAGGAGCAGGAAGGCTGATGTTTCAGGCCTAGACTCTTCTTCAGAAAGAATAACCTCTCTACTCTTGCACTTAATTAGACTTGCAATAAACTGTAACAGTCTATTAGGTTTCCTGATTGCTTGCTGCACCTGCATACTAACCTTCTGCAATTCATGCACTAGGACAACCAGATGACTCTGCACCTTAGAGCGCTGCAACCCCTCACCATTTATTCCTTCTGTCAAGATGGGAAAATTCACACATTCCCACATTGTACTCCATTTGTCAGATCTTTGCCCACTTAGTGAACCCAACTATACCTCTTTGTAGCCTACTTATGTCCTCTTTAAAACTTACTTTTCTGTGTATCTTTGTGTCATCAGTAAATTTAGAAACCATGCCCTTGATTCCTTCATCCAAATCATTGAAATAAATTGTAAAGAATTTAGACCTCAGCACTGACCCCTGGGGCACACCACTCATGACATCCTATCAGCTTGCAAAAGACCCACTTATTCCTACTCAGTGCTTCCTGTTAGCAAGCCAATTTTCTATCTATGGCAATGTTACATCCTTCTCCATGAGTTTTTAATAACCTTTAATTTGGCATCTTACCAAATGCCTTCTGGAAAGCTAAATGCAATTCATCCATTCATTTCCCCTACAATACAAGTTACTTCTTCAAAGAACTCCAATAAATTAGTAAAACATGATTTCTTTGACAAAACCATGTTGGCTCTGCCTGATTTACCTTGAACTTATTCAAATGCTTTGTTCTAACATCACAGTTTGTAACATTTTCCCTGTGACAGATGCATGATGGCCCTATGTGGTGGTGTTATATTGTTTTATACTCATTAGTTAGGCATAAAAACTCCATCACTGGGAAACATCACACCGAATAACAATATACAATATACAACATCAGGTTGCAAGTATCAAAACATATTGTCCAGAAAATTTGTGTGAATTGCATTGTAGGGATGTTTTGCAATGGAAAGGGCATATAATATTGATAATTGACATGGGACAGGATCAGATTCCTCCATGTTGCTCCATAATGCCAATGAAATACGTGAATTTGGTAGGATGCAATCATCAACTGCAATTCTCATGAATTTCATCTCTGCTACCTTCATTATTACATTCACCTGAATGAAGTCAGTGACCATAATTGGAAGAAGTGAAATAAGGAGGCCTTCTTGACAAGTAAGGGGCCAAGCAGGCTAGGATAGTGACAGGACCGAGGAAAAGCTTGGGAGGTGATGTGAGCGAGGTCAAAGGATCAAATTTGTAAGACGAGGGTTTAATTAGCAAGGAGAGGGATTGGGAGAAAGGTGAGAGTTGGGCAGAAATGGGGTTAGGAAGGAAGCATAGGGTAGAAAGGGGAGGGGGAGTTTTTGCCCATTGAGTTTTGTTTAAGCAATTGCACTGTTTTTGTACTCACTGGAATAGGGATAATGCTGGGAAAGACATAAAACTGCGTGAGTGTGCATGGAGTATTGCACAATTAAACCAGGGCTGTTAACACGTTGGCTGAGGAATGGCACCAGGCAGAACAAGGGTGGTAACTGCTAGTGGGAGGATTATGGGAAATCTATAACATGGCTAACTAACAATGACTGCAATGCAGATTGTTTAAACAGATCTGAAGCCAAAGATGTAAAGCAGCAATGATTGATCCTATGGCTGAACATTTTTTTTTAAATTGGGGGGACAGGAGGGTTAGCAACATCTTAAAACTTTAACAACAAGGGAGTAGTCCTGTCTCAAAATCAGTCAGGAAATTTACTTTTTGTCCAAGCTGCAACAAGAACACAGCTAGAAATTAGTTTTATTGAGCAAAGCAGCAAGAACCTCTACAGCAAGTAATGGTTCACAGTGAAGTGAAAACAAAACGTTAAATTTGAAAGTTAAATTTGCCTGTAAAACGACAACTAATGACTAATTGCTTTGGCAAAAATGAAGATGGTGTTGGAGTAGAAGAGGAGATTCATTCCACCTTATGGTCAGACTGTGTAATTACAGCGTGACAAATTTAGACAAACAGTCCCACCATTCTTGAACCTAGGGGAAATCTAAGTAGTTAATGGTATGGATACTTATGAATGGCACTAGTATTGCCCCTCTAATGGACTATGTTAACTGCAAGTGTATCTCTGTCTCTGGCAATTTACAGCATCTGCAAGTGGACCGGCTCTTTCCAATTCTGTTGGCAAAACCGCTACATGCAATGGTGAATGTGAGAGTATGCCTGGGAGAGAACAGTCTGCCTCTCATGTTTGTGTCTTCCTTACCTTTCGACAAAAAATAAAGTCAAGATGGATTATCTTGGGCCAATGTGGTATGCCAATAAGTTAGGCACTGTCAAAAAAAAAGTGAGTGCTTAAAAACAGTTGGAAAATGGCCTATAGAGCTAATGAAGGTGGGGGAGGTAACATAAAAACATTAAAATATAGCAATAAACCGCTTACAAATGTCCTCCTTAATTGCAATTCTGACAAAAGCAAGAGAGTGACCTAGCATAGACACCCATTGTATCTGGGCGAGTTTATGATTCAGTTGTACTCACACAACAGGAAATTGTAGAAATTACTGATTAGTATAACTTAATTCTTATCTAATTAATAACTTACATTTTTATAGCATCTTTCATAATCTTAGCATGACCAAAGTGTTTTACAGGCAATTAAATGCTTCTGGAGTCACCTTCACAACGAAGAAAATGGGAAGCTAATTTGTACACAACAATGTCCCACAAAAAACAATATGCATGATTAGATTATCTGTTTTGGTGACGTTGATTGAGAACTGAAGATTAATTAATACGTACCAGGGAGATCACAGTCGTTAGAACTGCTGACTTACAGAGCCAGGGATCCAGCCTAGGGTGACTGTCTGTGTGGAGTTTGCACATTCTGCCCGTGTCTCCTGTTCCCTCCCTCAGTCCAAAGATGCACAGGTTAGGTGGGTTAGCCATGCTAAAACTGCTCCTTAGTGCCCAGCACTGTGCAGGTTAGGTAGGTTAGCCATTGTAAAAACCCCATGTAGGGTTATGGGGATTGTGTTGGGGTGGGGGTCTGGCTAGGATGCTCTTTGGAGGGTCAGTACAAACTCCATAGGCCAAATGGCCTCTTTCTGAACTGTAGGGATTCTTTGAGACTTCTTCTACTGATCTTCAAAATAATACCATGGGACATTTTACATCCAATTCAGAGGGCATAATTGGGCCACGGTTTAAAGTACCACCCAAAAGATAGCGCCTGCAATATTGTAATACTACCTCAGTCACTGGCAGGAAGTGTAAACTTACAACCTTCTAATTTTTTTTGCCCAGGTGAGGAATGAAATTTCTCCGTTATTTCAACCTCCTCACAAAGAAGTTTCAAGTTCTTCTTCATTCAGTGCAGGTCTCTCCAATTAAACTGCAAGCAACTATTTATACTGTAATTAGGATGCAGTCAATCACAGGGATTTTTTGAATTAAACAAAGAGCAAGTTTGTTAGTTGCTAATTCTGGAAAAATAATAAACATGTGATATCAAGTATACCATTACTGTGTAGTGACTTAGGACCTCAAAAATGCATACAATGTTAAAAGGGGATAATATCCAATACAATGGAAGAATACAATACAATTCACAATTAGGAAGGAACAGGCAGCATCAGAGGAGTAGGAAAGTTGACGTTTCGGGTCGGGACCCTTCTTTAGAAAAGAAACCTGAAGTGTCAACTTTCCTGCTCCTCTGATGCTGCATGGCCTGCTGTGTTCCTCCAGCTCCACACTGTGTTATCTCTGACTCCAGCATTGGCAGTTCTTACTATCTTACAATTAGGAAACCTTTACATTCCTGTGAGGGGCAAGGTTTTAACCTGAGACCATGTTTGGTTGGTCAATTTCTTAGATGCCTTTGGTGCTAGCGATTATTGCTATTCTCTATTCCCTTGGTTCTCTGAAACTTCTTTCCTGTTCAGCCAGGTATACCTCTTCTTCGAACTGAAAATGCCCTCTCAATCAGTATTCAGTTCTGCATCCTTAATTCCATCTCTTCTTGGCCTTCCAAAAACAGCTCCTTAAAATAGCAGCTGTTTGCATTTTCCACGTGTTCTGAGATTAAGGTTTTCAGCCTTGGTAATTGCAGATGTTTCACCTTCAACATAATTACCTAAATCAAATAAAAGATAAAGATTTTTTCATGCATCTCATGGGGGTCTTAATTGACTAGCTTCTTTGATCTTGAGGAAAATGTGAATTTCAGCTCAAGTTGACTTTGGTTTAAATTTACACCTGTTTTATGAAACGTAGCCAGTCAGTGTAGGTTAGGTGGCCTCTGTGGTCATTTTAAGTCGGTGTTGTGGTCCCTTTTAAAAATTGATTCAGTCCATAAAAGTCTCAGGTACTAAAACAACTGATAGAATTCAAAGATTAATAGTCCATATTTTACATCATCCAGACATGATTCAGTGGTGAAAGTACTACCAACTGAGCCAAGGGGGGAGGAGACGTTTCGGACCTAGACCCTTCTTCAGAAATGGGGGAGGGGAAAGGGTTTCTGAAATAAATAGGGAGAGAGGGGGAGGTGGATAGAAGACGGATAGAGGAGAAGATAGGTGGAGAGGAGACAGACAGGTCAAAGAGGCAGGGATGGAGCCAGTAAAGGTGAGTGTAGGTGGGGAGGTAGGGAGGAGATAGGTCAGTCCAGGGAGGACGGACAGGTCAAGGGGGCGGGATGAGGTTAGTAGGTAGGAGATGGAGGTGGGGCTTGAGGTGGGAGGAGGGGATAGGTGGGAGGAAGGACAGGTTAGGGAGGCGGGGACGAGCTGGGCTGATTTTGGGATGCAGTAGGGGGAGGGGAGATTTTGAAGCTTGTGAATCCACATCGATACCATTGGGCTGCAGGGTTCCCAAGCGGAATATGAATTGCTGTTCCTGCAACCTTCGGGTAGCATCGTTGTGGCACTGCAGGAGACCCAGGATGGACATGTCGTCCAAGGAGTGGGAGGGGGAGTTGAAATGGTTCGCGACTGGGAGGTGCAGTTGTTTAGTGCGAACTGAGCATAGGTGTTCTGCAAAGCGGTCCCCAAGCCCCCGCTTGGTTTCCCTGATGTAGAGGAGGCCACAACGGGAACAGCGGATGCAGTATACCACATTAGCAGATGTGCAGGTGAATATCTGCTTGATGTGGAAAGTCTTCTTGGGGCCTGGGATGGGGGTGAGGGGGGAGGTGTAGGGGCAGGTGTAGCACTTCCTGCGGTTGCAGGGAAAAGTGCCGGGTGTGGTGGGGCTGGAGGGGAATGTGGAGCGGACAAGGGAGTCATGGAGAGAGTGATCCCTCTGGAAAGCAGATAAGGGTGAGGAGGGAAAGATGTCTTTGGTGGTGGGGTCGGATTGCAGATGGCGGAAGTGTCGGAGGATGATGCGTTGAATCCAGAGGTTGGTGGGGTGGTACGTGAGGACAAGGGGGATTCTGTTTTTGTTGTTATTACGGGGAGGGGGTGTGTGGGATGAGTTGCGGGAAGTGCGGGAGACACGGTCGAGGGCGTTCTCGACCACTGAGGGGGGGAATTTGCGGTCCTTGAAAAACGAGGACATCTGAGATTTACGGGAGTGGAATGCCTCATCCTGGGAGCAGATGTGGCGGAGGCGAAGGAATTGGGAATAGGAGATGGCGTACACTTCGGGCCTAGACCCTTCTTCAGAAATGGGGGAGGGGTCTAGGCCCGAAACATCAGCCTTCCTGCTCCTCTGATGCTGCTTGGCCTGCTGTGTTCATCCAGCTCTACACCTTGTTATCCCAACTGAACCAAGCCTGATTTGACCAGCAGATATGTCTGATGCCACTTAAAAGCCTAAGTATTGCAAAATGGATAGAGTTTCAGCATAAGAGATCTTCATCCATATTTCTCATTACCTGTACCTAACCTGAAGAACTGTGTAGCTCTCTTGGCTCAACAGCCAGTATGTGAATCAGATTAAGGCAAACAGCACAGGGTTCAATCACTACATCAGCAGAGGTAAACTCAGGGCCTATCTCCTCACCCGACCCATGGTAAAGAAAACACAGCATTTTCCCATGGTGCAGCAAAAATAAACAACTGTCAGGTGGAAGGACAGTATATATCCAACTTATTCTATCAATTGGATGTAAAAATTCTTTGTTACACCCTCTGCTGCTCAAAACGTAACATGAACCAAAATATCTCGTCTAACAATAAATGATTTGTCGACAGGGTCTGTATTTTATATACTCTATTGTACTTCCTTAGGGGAGGCAATTCAGGAATTTTATGATTTCGAAAGAAAGATATTTTCCATGATTTCCTTTCTACGCAAGGCGCATTTTGATGGCATATTTAGAAAGAGCGCCAAGTTAGATTATGTCAATAGTTATTACATTATGATAGGTGATGATTTCATTGCAACTATTAAACATATTAATCATGGAATCACAGAAACAAGAAGCATCAATTTGAGCAACTGGGAGCATTTTCATTGTACACGATTATCCAGGGGACAAGAGTGTCTTGGAATTCTTACATTGTGTGGGCCTTGCAGGCAAAGGGTCTCAACTGTCCCATCATTTTCCTTTAGGTCCAAATATTTATTCTGAACACTTATATGTTTAACGCTGTCATTAATTTAAATTAATTAGTGTCTCCTCCTCCATCTACACCAAACCCACACTCCCCGTACCAAATTTCTATTGCTATTGTTGAGTGTGCTATTTCATTTAGCAGATTCTATCAGCGCTGTGCACACAGTCCAAGAGAAACATAGAAACATAGGAGCGGGTATGAGCCATTCATCCATTCAAGCCTGATGACCATTCAATATAATTCAATGCTTTGGCCTCAACTGTTTTCTGTGGCAGAGAATTCCACAGGCTCACCACTCTTTGGGTGAATAAATTTCTCTTCATCTCAATCCTAAACGGCTTACCCCATATCCTTAGGCTGTGACCCCTGGTTCTGTCATTAGGAATATCCTTCCTGAGTTCACCCTGTCTAGTCCTGTTAGAAATGATAGGTTTCAGTGAGATTCTCCCTCATTCATCTAAACACCAATGAACATAGTTCTAACTGATCCAATCTCTCTAATCGAAATTTCCGCTTGACAAATAAAATTGTTACAATAAAGTCCTTTCTTGAAAATTTTGTTGACAATGAATTAAAAGTGGATCATTAAAAAGAAATAAAGAACTGCAGATGCTGGAAATCTGAAACAAAAACAGAAATTGCTGGAAATACTCAACAGGTCTGGCAGAATCTGTGGAGAATGAAACAAAGTTAATGTTTCGGGTCCAAAGACTTGCATTCTGAAGAAGGGTCTCTGGACCCAAAACATTAACTCTGCTTTCTCTCTCCACAGATGCTGCTAGACCTGTTGAGTTTTTTCAGCAATTTCTCTTTTTATAAAAGTGGAACATGCTCTTTTCTGTGATGGGAACTCTGTTCACTCCTTCAGCATTCTGGAATCAAGGCACTGGATCTGGAATACATTACCTTCTCATGTAATGGAGGCAAGTTCACATGGATAATTCAAAAGGGAATTGAATTATTATCTGAAACAGAAGAATGTGCAAGATGAATTGCTCCTTCAGAATGTCAGCCCAAGTAGGGTGAGTTAAATAGACTCCTTCAGTTCAGTTGGCATTCTGCTAATCAGGCAGTTGCTGTGCTAAACTGCAATGTCTGAAACAGCTCATGTGACACTACGCTGACACTTAATCTCTTCAAATTTAAATGTAACCTCTACCAGCTTGCAATATCCTTACCTGAGCTCCTGGGTTGTACCTCAATGCACACTGGCTTTGCAGTCTGTCGTGATATTGTGTGCTGAATAGAAATACACTTTTGCTTAGTTGTGCTTCAGCCGCAGTTTAGCTGGTAGCCTCCTGGCTTTGAAGCCAAAGGTTATGGGGCGCAAGTCCCTTCCAGACACTAAAGCACAAAAATCAAAGCTGACACTCTAATGCAACATATTGCGACATGCTACATTGTCCACAGTGCCATCTTTTGGATACAACCTTAAACTGAGGGCCCATCTGTCTTCTTAGGTGAGTGTGAAAGATTCCGCAGCAGTACTTCAAGGGGGAAATTATTCCCCCAAAGTCATGGCCAACAGTTAACCCTCAATAAATGGCACAAACTTAAATTTCTAGATAATTATCACAATTCTGAGAGTGGAAGCTTGCTGCATGCAAATTGACAGTGACCATTTCTGCTTTACAACAGTGGTTACAATTCAAAAATATTTAACATGCTGGAAGGTTATTTAGATGTCCTGAGGTCATAAATGGCACTGTGTAAGTATTTTCACACCTTTTTAGCTTTCTATTTTGCATTCAATAATCTCTTGTAATGAACCCACAGATGCTCTGTCCCTCAAGCAGCTCCTGAATTTACCACCTCTCCAAACCTATCCTCAAATCCACAAACCTGACTGCCCTGATCAACCCATTTCTCCGCCCCCACCGAACTTATCTCCACTTATCTCGACTCCATTTTCTCCCCCTTGGTCCAGGAACTCCCCGCCTACGTCCGTAACACCACCCATGCCCTCTACCTCCTCCAAAACTTCCAATTCCCTGGTCCCCAACACCTCATCTTTACCATGGACGTCCAGTCCCTATACACTTGCATTCCCCATGCAGATGGCCTAAAGGCCCTCTGTTTCTTCCTGTCCCACAGGCCCGACCGGTCTCCCTCCACTGACACCCTCATCCGCTTAGCTGAACTCGTCCTCACCCTTAACAACTTCTCCTTCAATTCCTCCCACTTCCTACAGACAAAGGGGGTGGCCATGGGTACCCGCATGGGCCCAAGCTATGCCTGCCTCTTTGTAGGTTACGTGGAACAATCCCTCTTCCGTAGCTACACTGACCCTAAACCCCACTTCTTCCTCCATTACATCGATGACTGTATCGGCGCCGCCTCGTGCTCCCACAAGGAGCTTGAACAGTTCATCCACTTCACTAACACCTTCCACCCCAACCTTAAGTTCACCTGGACCATCTCCGATACCTCTCTCTCCTTCCTGGACGTCTCTGTTTCCATCTCTGGCAACCACCTGGAAACCGATATCCATTTCAAGCCTACCGACTCCCACAGCTACCTAGAATACATCTCCTCTCACCCACGTTCTTGCAAAAATCCCATCCCCTATTCCCAATTCCTTCGCCTCCGCCGAATCTGCTCCTGAGATGAGGCATTCCACTCCCAGACATCCCAGATGTACTTGTTTTTCAAGGACCACAACTTCCCCTCCACAGTGGTCGAAAACCACCCCCCTATCCGTGTCTCTCGCATTTCCTGCAACCCATCCCTCACACCTCCTCCCTGCAATAACAACAAAGACAGAATTCCCCTTGTCCTCACGTACCACCCCACCAACCTCCGGATCCAACGCATCATCCTCCAACACTTCCGCCATCTGTAATCTGACCCCACTACCAATGACATTTTTCTCTCCCCACCCTTATCTGCTTTCCGCAGGGACTGCTCTCTCCATGACTTCCTTGCCTGCTCCACACTCCCCACCAGCCCCACCACCCCCAGCACTTTTCCCTGCAACCACAGGAATTGCTACACCTGCCCCTACACCTCCCCCCTCACCCCAGGCCCCAAGAAAACGTTCCACATCAAACAGATGCTCACCTGCACATCTGCTAATGTGGTATACTAGATCCGCTGTTCATGATGTGGCCTCCTCTACATCGGGGAAACCAAGCGGAGGCTTGGAGACCGCTTTGTGGAACACCTACACACGGTTCACAACAAACAACTGCACCTCCCAGTCGTGAACCATTTCAACTCCCCCTCCCACTCCTTGGACGACATGTCCATCCTGGGCCTCCTCCAGTGCCACAACGTTGCCACCCGAAGGTTGCAGGAACAGCACCTCATATTTCGCTTGGGAACCCTGCAGCCCAATGGTATTGATGTGGACTTCACAAGCTTCAAAATCTCCCCTCCCCCGACCGCATCCCAAAACCAGCCCAGCTCGTCCCCTCCTCCCTAACCTGTCCTTCCTCCCATCTATCCACTCCTCCCACCTCAAGCCCCACACCCACCTCCTACCTACCAGCCTCATCCCACCTTCTTGACCTGTCCGTCTTCCCTGGACTGACCTATCTCCTCCCTAACTCCCCATCTACACTCACCTTTACTGGCTCCATCCCCACCTCTTTGACCTATCTGTCTCCTCTCCACCTATCTGCTCCTTTATCCATCTTTCAGCCGCCTTCCCCTCTCTCCCTATTTATTTCAGATCCCCCTTCCCCTCCCCCATTTCTGAAGAAGGGCCCAGACCCAAAACGTCAGCTTTCCTGCTCCTCTGATGCTGCTTGGCCTGCTGTGTTCATCCAGCTCTACATCTTGTAATCTCAAATCTGGACACGGGTTCATCTATGTTCCAAAGTGCCTCCATCCTATCTAGATTCCAACTTCATTCCATCACATGACCTCAGATTCCAACTTTAATTGATGTCATGTCGCCTACTACAATCACAGAACTTCTTATGAACCATACATGTTCTTTGTATCTATTAGCATGCACATGTTGTTTCAAACAGAAGAGGGGAATTGGCTCCGCTCTTTCTATCGCCTTCTTGGGTCAATCTAACAAATGTTTAAATCTACTTTTTAGCACCCTACCACCCTGAAATAAAATTATAAAAGTGCAACATCAAAAACGCACACAAACGGAAACAATAACTTTTAAACAGTGAAGGTATCTTGTGTGAACAGGAAGATAAAAGCAGGTGCAGTTTAAAGCTTTTTGAGTTGAGTTATGGGAGTGAAATGATTGTTCAACTGTTGTCTTGTTTCGTCATCAGTAGCAAAATTTATACTATCCTCAGTTCTCAGTGAATGGTTATTTTTCTAAATTGTTTTGTCACAGGTGTTTCTTTTGAGAGTCGGTAAGGCACAGGGAGAAAGTGAGAATAAGAGTGCAGCTCTTGTCACAAAATCATTCTTCCTTCTCTCTCTTTTGCCCCTCAAGAATTGTTGCTGAAATAGTGTCCATTTATATATTCCAGAGTCTGCATTTATTGTTTTTCCATTATACGGAACCTTTTATCTCCCAATATTTGTACTTAGCAAGCAAGCTTGAAGTAAATAGAATACAAATTTATTAATGTTAACTTAGTTGTTTTGTTTAACAGTCCTGTGATGAAATGTTCATTTCAGTGCAGCTGATTTATTGTAATGAATACAGGTTCCCTAGATTTATCTCACTCTGTGATCAGGTAAAGATGGTGGTTATTTTAGGTCAGTATTTGACTTTTTTAAAGCTATTTTTAATCTATGAAAATCTCAGGCATTAAAGTCAGATGGTAGAAGTTGAATATTGATAATCTATGTTTGACACTACCATAACAATGTTCACTGATTCCCCCAAACCCAGCAGATTCATCTTCTATTGAGATCTTCTTCACAGTTCCCACCTTTTAACAAACTTGCATCACCTTTGAATAGGATTGCAGCAATCTCTATTCCAATCTCAGCACTGTCTAAAAATTTCAACTGCAGAATCAATTTCTGCTTCATTATGAGCAGCAACCCTATGGTTTTCCTATTGTATATGAATGATTATTGATATATTTTATGTGCATTTTCCTGAAGGTTACCTCTCATCAATATTGACTAAGGTTTATTGTCATCAACATTTTCCCTGTTTCTCTCAGCCAGCTCAACTTTGCCCCATTGGACACTGCCAGAAGACCAACAATTATCACTCTGCTTTGTGATTACATCCAAAATGTCCTTTCATTCATAAACAAGCCTTTTGCCATTCTTCACCTCATTGTGAGTAATTGCATTGCAATCCTTGTTGTGAAAGCACCTAGCTTCATGATGATAATACCTTATCTTTTTTCTTTGATTCATTCAGGAATGCGGGATTCGAGTCACAGCCAGTATTTCTTGCTTTTCCTTAAGTGCACGAGAAAAGGTGGTAGTGAGCTGCCTTCTTGAACCATAGCAGAGCATTTGCTTTGGGTAGACCTACAATGCCATTAAGGAGGGATTTCAATGATTTTGATCCAGTGACACTGAAGGAATAATGATATATTTCCAAGTCTAAATGGTGAGTGACTTGGAGGGGAAATTGCAGTTGGCACTGTTCCTACATATTTGCTGCTCTTGTCCTTCTAGATTTAAGTGGTCATGAATTTGTAATTTTCTATCTAAGGAGCCTTGATGAGTTTGTGGAATGCATCTTGTGCATGATACAGACTGCTGCTACCATGGATCATTGATGGAGGGCATGAATGCTTGAAGATGTGGTGCCAATCAAGTGGGCTACTTTGACCTTGATTATGTCATGTTTCTTGAGTGTTGTTGGAGCTGCCCCCATTCAGGCAAGTGGGGAGTATTCCATAACACTCCTGATTTGTGCCTTGTAGATAGTGGGTAGGCTATGGGGAATGAGGAGGTGAGTTACTAGCTGCACGATTCCTTGCCTCTGACCTGCTCTTGTAACCATAGTATTTACATGGCAAGTCCCGTTCAGTTTGTGGTCAATGTTAGCCTTCAGGATGTTGATAGTGGGGGATTCAGCAATGGTAATACTGTTGAACGGTAAAGGATAATGGCTACAGGTGATCATTTCCTGGCATTTGTGTGGCATGAATATTATTTGCCACATGTTAGCCTAAGTCTGAATATCATCAAGGTTTTGCTGTTGCTTCAGAATTTGAACAGTGTGCATACATCAACAAACTTGCCCACCTCTGACTTTATGATGGAGGAAGGTAATTGATGAAGCAGTTTAAGATGGATGGGTCTCTCTGTTTAACTACTCTTTCTAAAATATAATCCATTCATCTCTCATCGTGGAGACATGACCTTTATAACTAAATCACAGTTTTGACTACTTCCTTACTCCTCCTACTTTGAGCTTCTTCCAGCCCTCATTGACCTCCTCATTTTCTATCACTCTCCCATGATCTAACTCAAGTTTCTCATTGAGACATCCTCCATCCATATTTCTCTCACTGAGCTACTTCTCATCCTCAATTTACATCTCTATCTACCTTGCTTTCTGATTTCACTATCAATCTGTTCCACCACAATTTCCCTCTGTGAACCAATTGTTTGATCTATATTTATGACCCTTGCAATGGCATTCTGTTGCAACTGACCTCCCTGTTCTATGATCATTTAGGCTGGGACATTTCTCACTATTTTCCTGTCTCCGTCAACAGCCCACACACCAGGTTTACCATGCACCCATTTCAGAAAATAAGTTTTTATTCACCAATAACAAAATATGCCTCACAGTTTTATGATCCCGAAAGATAAACTTAAAGTTCTTTATGTTAATTGCTAGAGTCAATTACCGAGCACTATAAAAGTAATACAAACAATATATAGTACAAGCTTTTTTAGCTGAGATCTTCTGACAAAGAATCTATTCATAAATCATTTATAATGACAAACAGGAGTCACAACAGAAAGAAAACCATAAAATTTGGTTTCCATTTACCACCATAAACACATTGGAATTATATAGTCATTGCCTTTCTGTAAAGAACTGCATCTCTCCAGTAGAACCATTCATGAGCACTGTACTTGAATCTGTGGTAGTCTGTGCCATTCCTCTCATGTCATATTCTGATATTTCCAAACTAGCAGCCCCACAAGAGGAACCAATTCAACTTACTTTCATTCTGTTTCCTTTTTCCATTTGGGTATAGAAACAGGAGCAAAGAAAAATGGGAAGAGAAGTGTAATGAAAGGAATTTCTTTCATAGGCCAGTTGGTAGCATGCATTTCCATGCCATTTTCTCTTTACTTAATTCGTAGTTCAAATTAAACTAAGAAGAATGCAATCCAAGTAAATAAGGAGCACCTATTTCTATCTAACTGGCATAGCTACGTTATACAGTATCAATTACATAATTTCATTTACAAAAGTTTTAAGATGCAGATACTCGACAAAATAGAACTAAAGTACCTTAATTTATTTACCCCTGCTTAAATCGCTTACATCCTCCTTGGGGCAAGATATCCTCTGCATAACATATTTAAAATGGTGTGAGCACATTTAGAAAATATGATTTGAGGATTTCAAAGTATATCATTCATAGTAAAATCTTCCCTTCATGCCAGCTGTGATCAAGGGTTGGTAAATTATTTTGCTTAGGACATAAGAGAAAAATAGTTGACTAACTTATATATATATCCATTGTTGTGCAGATGAAGTAGTGGTCATTTTCTTTCCAATATTCTGCACTACTTCAGGAATGTCCTTTTTTTTCAATGACCAAAACTTTGTAAGCTCAGGCATAAGGAATAAAAGTGACAGTCTGCACAATATGGTAGTTTTAATGAATTTGTTCACCCACCCTTTTACTATGTTCTACAATAATGTGCACAAAGGTAAAATTATGGTTAGGGTCCTTATTTGGGATATTTCCAACATGGGGCGAGAATCATTGCGATTGTGTTAAAAAAGCACAAAACATAAACATCTAGAAAATTTAATATATTGGAAATAATTACAATATATCAATAATGGTAGTAGTTCCACATATTTATGCAAATACATTTTTCAAAGGTGTTATATTTTTGCTGCTGCATCAGTTTATTTTAATTGATTGTACAATTTATTTAATTTCCGTGCTGATATTTCTCCTTGCTGGTCTAGGAGCTATTAAAATATGTTTTTTTTTCAATTCACTCATGGTGGATGGGCATCGCTGGCTAGGTAAGCATTTATTGCCCATCCCTAGTTGCCCTTGAGAAGATGATGAGAAGGTGGTGAGCTGACTTCTTGAACCATTCCTTAGGGAGGGCATTCCAGGATTTTGAGCCAGCAACACTGAAAGAAGGTGTTATATTTCCAAGGCAAGATGGTGAATGTCTTGCTGGGGAACTTGCAGGTAGTGGTGTTCTCAAATATCCGCTGTCTCTTATCCTTCGAGAGGAAAGTAGTCATGCGTTTTGAAGGCAATGTCTCAGGATCTTTGGTGAATTTCTCCAGTACATCTTGCAGATAGTATACACTGCTGCCACTGAGTGTCGGTGGTGGACAGACTCAATATTTGTGGATGTGCTGTCAATTAAGTGGGCTGCTTTGTCGTGGATGGTGTCATGCTGTTTGAATGTTATTGGAGCTTCACTCATCAAGGCAACTGGGGAGTATTCCATCACACTCCTGACTTGTGCTTTGTAGATGGTGTACAGGCTTTGGGAAGTCAGGAGATGAGTTACTCTCTGCAGTATTCCTAATATTTGACCTGGTCTTGTAGCCACTTTATTTATAAGATGAATTCAGTTCAGTTTCTGGTCAATGGTAATCCCAGGATGTTGATAGTTGGGGATCACTGATGGTAAAATCATTGAACGTCAAGCAGTGTTGGTTAGGTTATTAGATTATTTCAAGAGATATGTAGAGGTCTAAAGGAGCTGGACGATAATGTTACTTTTCTCTGAGCAATCTCACTTTTGGTCACCCTCCAGATATAAATGCAGTTGGCTGATGTATAAGATATTTTGATGTGAAATCTGTGCCTACGGTGCCTAATTTGAACACTCCATGTGTTCTAAGTTGAGCTTCCAACTAAAGTCAGAATTGTTTCTGATCAATTGCCTTGTTCAAAGAAGGAGCCAAGACTGATCTACCAGAACTCTTCTCTAATTTGGAATGAAGATATGATTGCACAATTTAATCTATAATACAGAAATTAAGTCTCTAAAACTGGATGAAATTTATCAGTGAGCGCTCCAGGTCAGAAACATTGATAGAGTTTATTTGGGTTCCGCTTTATTATGATTCTATCTTTACTCATCCTGCTGATGTTGACCTTGGCAGCAGAAATTAGGGGAGGTCTTGTTGTACTGTGGTAGCATCCCTAACTCTGGGCCAGGTGCTTTGGGGTTGAGCTCCATGTCAGGGCTTGTTGACTGTATAAAGTGTACTTGTAACATGGGCAAATAGGTTGATTCTCCCAATATGCCTAATGACAGTCAGTAAGGGCCGGAGAGTCTCCCAGTCAACCATCCTGCAGAAAGTAAAAACCATCCTGCAGAAATTATTAAGAGCCATAAGTATGGACCAATCCAACTGACGTCCATGGCCCAACCCTCAGAATTGCCCAACCCACAGAAAAGAGGCCGAGAGAAAAGATAGACAGTTAAAATTATGTGGTTGAATTCACAGTTTAAATTATATTTTGTAATACATAAATAAAGGTAAATTGCAATGAATATGTGCTTATACACCATTTGAAAAAGTAACATGAAGAGGATCATGATAAAAATAGCTTAGCATGAAGAGAGGAACCTGAAGTTCTCTGCGGGTGATTCTCGTGGTGAATAGATAGTGGAACAGAATCTTCACCAATTCATATACTTAGTCCTGAATTGTCAAACACTGTGGAGATAGGTTCTTTATATGATTGGGGATGCTTCAGTGGGGGATCAGGATGAGGATGTGTGGGGGAGGAGATGTGGGTTGTCAGGGAAGTGAAACCAACTTTCTAAAGTACAGCAGCAAGTACTGGACCTTCAGTGCCCCCAGGCAGGAAGATAAAAATTTATTTTGTGAGTCTAAATGGAGACTTTTTGCCTGAGGCATGAGGTAATCAATCCTCTCCAGGTCACAAGTGGAGTTCCACAGAGATCTGTATTAAGCTAGTTACTCTTTCTATCTTTATTAATGATCTGGATAAAGGCATTGATGTGAACAATCCACATCATTTCTAATGAGATAAACACATGTGTGGGACTTAGGATCTTTGATAAAAAAAATAGTTTGCAGGTGGATCCAGACACCATGGGTGAATGGGTCAGAATCGGGCAGATGTCTTTCATTATATACAAGTGCATCATGATACAGTTAGGCAAGCACATTTCCAACCATGTTGAGAACTCAAAGCTGCAAAGTGGGAGAAGCACTTGGGATAATCGTTCATGAATTATTGAAGGACTATGACCAAATCCACAAGGCTGTTATAAAACTGCTTGGATTATTGGGATAAGGGCAGTTAAATACAAAATAAGGAGCAAAATCTTTCCTAATGGCAAAGGTTTGGCCAGCCACATTTCAAATAATTTTTTTAATCTCTCATATCTTTGGGTGAGATTGATGAAGGGCCAGAAACCAGCTACGTAATTTTAAGGATTTTATAATTTGCAAAAGATTTCAAGGGGATATTTTTGAGACCTGTAAAATAATCATGGGATTAGATTCCTTCCCTGAGGATAAACTATTTTAGCTGTATTGGTCGTGGAGAACCAGGGGTATCTGTTCAGCTAGTGTCTGATCACAGAAACACAATCATGCAAGTTTGTGCAAGGTATTCAGCCAGCTGTTATGATGTATTTATCCTGCAAACCACAACCATCTGTCTAGTCGTCAACCCTTCAACAATTTGACAGAGTGGCTGTTGGGTGACAAGGAATACCTACACTGACGTGACACATGACACCTTTGCACGACCCCCTCACAAGAATGAAATACAAGTATAATACACGTTAGTGAGCTGCGAAACTGACATTCAGATGGCTGGTATGCTTGGATGCTCCCTATAATATTGTCCATAAATAGTCTCCTCTCTCAAAGCACTCTTCTGCATCCTGCATATTTTTGCCATGTACAGCAGTTCAATTTGGAATGTGTGGAAGTCTGATAGCAGATTTCATTGGACAACAAAGATTAGTCAAAGGCAGGGGAGCCCACCTTAAAACCAGCAGAAAGAGAAAGAAGTCCACAGTTTGAAGCAATATAAATGGATTAAAAGTAACTGAGTTAATTTCCAACATATTAATTGCTTTCCAATTGTTTCTCATCTCAAAACTGCTTAGTGTCTTATAAAAATTCTAAGAGTCAAAAAGCCGGTGAATAGTTGCTGTAGTTATATCGATTCCTCTGAGATGCTAATAACCAATGAGTTCTGGTACTGTACTACAAATTGCCGCACCTTGACTACCACCAAGAAAGTGTGGCTTTGAACTTTTAAGTTCGCAGTACTATGCAGGGTTTTTTCCTTCAGTCATCAAATGTGGACATCACTGGCCAGGTCAGTATGTATTGCCCATCCTTTATCACACAAAGGGCAATTAATCATCAGCTACATTGTTGTGCGTCTGGAGCGTAGGCCAGACCATGAAAGGATTGCAGATTTCCTTCCCTAAAGGACATTAGTGAACCAGTTGTTCTAATACAAGAATGACAATAATGGTTCCATGGTCTAGGTTAGATGTGTTTGAATTTAAATCTCCCACAGTGGAATTCAAGCCCATGTTCCCAGAATCTTAGCCTGGGATTCTAGATTCCCACTCCAATGTCCAATGACATTACTGCTAAATCACTGCCTGCCCCTGTTCCTCAGGTATTGCTTGATGTGCTTCAGGAATACCTGTACTGACATCCTGAGAGAGGACCACGTGTGGTCACGTCATTCCCAGCCCAAGGTGCTGGAGTTCAACACTACCAGCAATGCTTGGAAAAGCAGGTGGCAGGGGATGAGGGATTCCTTGTATCAATGTCTGAGGTGGGTACCTGACTTTCCAAAGTCAATTGCAGGACCTGTATGGCAGCTGTTTTAGCTTTTATCATAGCAGCAAAGATCAGAAATGCTAACTTCTGACAGCAGCGTTCTGGGAGGTAGGTCCAGTTCTACATCAGATGGCTTGTCACTTTCAGTCATGGTAGTGATATAAGGTTTTCCATTACCTAGAATAATTGCTTGTACAAGAGAATAATTATCTTTTCAAGGCTGGTCTCCTGAAGTCTTCATCACTGTTCACCTCAGTAAATGAAAGCATTAAATGATCTCACATTAAACTCTCCAAATTTCATAATTCCTGTTATCAACACCATTGCTCCTTCATGCTAATACTGCTACCTCATCTCCTAACCCAAAGAGAGTGCTGGGATTTAGGAGGGAATGTAACACATAACAACACATCTTCAAGAGAAGTCTCTTCCTCCAAGGTTTTTTTGTATTGTCCAGATGCTGAAAAGGGCCTAGAGGAAAAAACAGAAGAGACAGCAATCCCTAGATCAGATGGAACTGAGAAGCTGAACATATCTATAGATGATGGACTTAAGAATGCAACAAAAACAGAAGTTGCTGGAAACGCTCTGTAGGCCTGAGAACAGTTCTGAGGAAGGATTAACGGATTCAAAACGTTAACACTGATTTTCTTTTTAACAGATGCTGCCAGACCTGCTGAGCTTTTCCAGCAACTTCTGTGTTTGCTCCTGATTTACAGCATCCGCAGTTCTTTTGGTTTTTATTTTTGACTTAAGAATGCAATTTGAAGTGTCAAGCTTGCTGAATATTTGCTGAGGTGAATGCAATTACGAGTAATATCCAAATAATCCCTCCCCTGGTGCTCATGTTTTTCTTTGGACAATGAATCACTAAGGCTGTGTGCTGCACTCGGATAAGGGCTATATAATAGGGTCATTTACCTCCTACTCCTTCATTCCTTCATCCACCCAATACTTAACCTGCTTTAAAACTGGGTCTGTAGCTTTCTACAGCAAAATGGAATACATCTGATGATTCACCCAGAGTACTCTGACGGCCAATCATTCAGCAGCAGCTAAAACACATGGCTTCTGCAGAATTAATTTAGTTATCAAAAAGAAGTAACTTCCTTCCAAAAAGAAGAAAGCCTAATGATTTAATTGTCAAAGCCTTTGATGTGTTTCCCTTATGTTTGTAACTTTGAAATGTTGGCTCTTACAAGGACTTCTCGGGTTTTATGAGAAGCATTAACTCTCTAACTTTACATTGTGAGGCCTGGATCCCAAATTGATACATGATCTCCACACTGCTAAGCAACATTTCTTAGTTTTCAAAGAAGTGCAACGAAAATGTCATGTATAGAGCTAAGCTGGAACTTTAGGGAAAGTATTCATACTTAGAACACTCAAAAATCAGTTGTTAGAGACATTCACAACAAGATTGATCAAAAGACCAAAAAAGTAATTAAAAGATAGGTAAAAATGTTGATTGAACTTAATAAACTCTTAACCGAGCTATTTCACCCTAATCTTCAAAAATATTCAACTTTCATTGATATTTCATGTTTAAAGATTCTGCAAGTTTCATAATATTTCATGTTATTAATCTATCACCATTGCTGAATCACCCTGTATCAATATCCTGGGGTTATCATCGACCAGAAATGAAATTGGACTAACCATTTAAGTACCTACAAGGGCAGATCAGAGACTAGGAATCACACAGCCCATTGTTCACCTCCTGACTCCCAAAGCCTTTCCATCATCTGCAAGTCAGGAGTCTGATGGAATACTCCCTTTTGTTTGGATGAGGGCAGCTCAAACAACACTCAAAAGGCTTGACTCCATCCAATGTCCACCATGTACTAGAAGCACTGCAGAAATTCACCAAAGCTCCTTAGACAGCACCTTCTTCAGACACAATGACTACCATCCAGAAAGTCAAAGGCAGCCAATACACAGGAATATCACCACCTGCAAGTTCTCCTCCAAGCTACTCACCACTCTGACTTGGAAATATATCACTATTCCTTTTGTGTCACTAGGTCAAAATCATGAAGATCCTTCCCTAACAGTACAGTGGGTGTACCTACAAGAAATAGACTGCAATTCAAGAAGGCAGCTCACCATCACCTACTCATAGGTAACTAAGGATAGACAATAAATGCTGCTCTAACGAGCAATGCCAGCATTATACGGATGAATATTAAAATAAATAAGCAGAAAACAAATTTAAAGATATATTTTCTAACTATGAATTAAATATTAATGAAAGATTTCTATTATAATGGATAATAATGTTTAGATTGTAAGGATAATACATAGAAAGCAAACTAAACATTTTATTCATTAAGTAACAGTATGCAGTCAAATAAAAGCTTATCAGAAAGGTTTGAAAGTTGACTATCAACCTGTTTGGCAACTTTATGAACACAACTTCCATGGCCATCAAATCCTGGAGTGGAACTCAAGCCTGAAACCCTGGTTCAAAGGAAGGGTTGCTTCCCACTGTATCACAAGACCTCCTGGCACAAGACTATTAGGGGATCTAAAAGTTGTGGGAATTCAGAAATTAGAAAGCAACAGATTCTTGCTAGCAGAGTTACATTAGGATGGAAGAATTTATTAAGTGGGATTTATTAGGCAATGTCATTGGGATCAGTATTGTTTCAAATTTACATCAGTAACATGGATGCAGAAACTCAAGATATAACACATTTTTGCAGATAATATCAAACTAGGAGAAACAATAAATTGAACGAATTGATGAGAAATGTATCTATCTCTACCTTAAACATACTCAAAGATTAGTGTCCACAGCCCTCTATGGTAGAGGATTCCAACGGTTTAGAACACTCTGAGTAAAAAACAATTAGCTCAGACTTCAGCAGCCTCTTCATTTTTATATTGTGCCTAAGTTCTAAACTCCCAACCAGGGGAAACATCTTAGCTACAATGGTCCTGTCTATCCTTTTAAGTATTTTGTAAGTTACAATGAGATCACCTCTTATTGTTTGAAACTCCAAAGAATAAAGGTCCAGTTTGCCCAGTCTCTCTTCATAAGGCAGTCCTGCCTTCCCAGGTTCAAACCTGGTATTTCTGCATCTATGACAATAATATCATTCCTCAGGTAGCAGTTAAGAATTTCTCTTCACATGTTCTTCCCCTACCAAAGTGGATATCCTCACACTTTTGCACATCATATTACATCTACCATGTTCTTGTCCATTCACTAAGTCTGTCAAAAACCTCCTGAAGATGATTTACAACTTACTGGTAACATACATTCCCACTAAGCTTTATATCATCTACAAATTTGTAAACATTACATTTCATCCCCAACTCCAAATCATTGATATAGATTGTGAACAGCGGCTCAAGTGCTGATTCTTGCGGCCCCCTACTAACAGCCTACCAGAACAAGAATGGCCTGTTTATTCCTACTCTCTATTTTCCATCTGTTAGCCAATCATTCTTTATATCATTATCAACATCTTCTTAGTTTAACTGGTGTTTGATCTTCCTCAACTCTCTGGAAACCATCAAAGGATGCATTTTTATGCTGATTTTTATGCCCTCCAAATACTTCCATCAAAAGTAATCTCCATTGGTTCACAGTCTCAAATACCTGTTGTTGTAATTGTTGTGAACAGACTTCGTCATTTTACATAATGTTGGCATGAGACTAACAGATGCCTGAGTTCTCATTTTCTCATAATTTCCAAAAGGCCACTGCAGAAGTTTCTATCCTTTCTAATGATACCTCTTTATTGTTCAGTGATTCACTCATAGCTATGATTATCTGGGCCTCATAACTCTATGTACAAATTTATTAATATGAAAGATTTCTTAGATTTAACATTGAATAGATTTAATGAAAGCTTTACATATGTTTTTAAAGCAATGGGCCTAAATGTACATGATGATGGGAACAGCATAAAATGAAGACGAAGGAGAGTTGTAATCAGTGGGTAAACATGTGAGGTATTCAGAAATAAAGAAATAAAACTGATGATATTATAATAATATTCTTATCCGTGTACGAGTTAGAACATGAGAGTAATAAAAAAGATTCTAGCTTATGAATGGGATAAGTTAAATAATAGGTGCATTATGAAGACCAATGTGAATTTCATTTTGATGACTTGCAATTATTCATGATGATCTAACATTAAAAAAAAATTTAAGCTAAAATGAAGACACAAACAAGTCTTCTTGACACTTAACCTGAGATCAAGATAAATAGCTAACATAGGAAGTGACAAGCAGAAGTGCCATAAGGAAAAGTTGTTTGGGCAAAAGTAAAATAGCAATATCAGGACATCTTGAAAGATACTACAGCTAAATTATGGATATATTGATATAATTAGGACTAGGATTAAAAAGAAAATCTGATATTTCAATTTCCTGCAATTTAATTGTAAGTTGAAACATTCTAATATATTTCTGAGTTTTGAGGGAGAAGACGCAAAGTTAACCCATTTTACAGTTGGAGCTGATTTCAGCAAATAAGTAAGACACTATTGCCTAAACAATACAAATATGAAAATGGCACTCTGAAAAGTTTTCAATACAGCAAAGAAGTTAAATATATGGGTGACAGTTAGATAAATTTAGAATTTGACTTGCAATTATTGTTACAATGTAGTTTAACGACAAAATGAAATTTGAATGAATTTGTCTTCATACATTAAATGAGAAAAAAGCAGCAAATTTAGACAGAATACAAGTGTATTCTCTGAAACTGGAATCCTTGTCACCAAAGCTTTGCTTGATTTTGGATTTTTGCTGGATTTTGGGTTGGGCACTAAAGAATCTGGATCAGGACCTGATCAGGTGTACCCTAGAACTCTGTGGGAAGCTAGGGAAGTGATTGCTGGGCCCCTTGCTGAGGTATTTGTATCATCAATAGCCACAGGTGAGGTGCCAGAAGACTGGAGGTTGGCTAGCGTTGTACCACTATTTAAGAAAGGCGATAAGGAAAACCCACAGAACTATAGGCCGGTGAACCTAACATCAGTAGTGGGCAAGTTGTTGGAGGGAATCCTGAGGGACAGGATTTACATGTATTTGGAAAGGCAAGAACTGATTAAGGATAGTTAACATGGCTTTGTGCATGGGAAATCATGTCTCAATAACCTGACTGAATTTTTTTGAAGAAGTCACGAAGAGGATTGACGAAAGCAGAGCAGTAGATGTGATCTATATGGACTTCAGTAAGGCATTCGACATGGTTCTACCATGAGCAGTAACCTTACTAGCCATGTATTCTTTGGTTAGTAAGGTTAGATCACATGGAATACAGGGAGAACTAACCATTTGGATACAGAACTGGCTCGAAGGGAGAAGACAGAGGGTGATGGTGGAGTGTTGCTTTTCAGACCAGCGGTGTGCCACAAGGATCAGTGTTGGGTCTACTGTTTTTTGTGATCGATATAAATGACTTGGATGTGAATATAGGAGGTATGCTTAGTAAGATTGCAGATGACAACAAAATTGGAGATGTAGTGGACAGCAAAGAAGGTTACCTCAGAGTACAATGGGATCTTGATCAGATGGGCCAATGGGCCGAGCAGGGCAGATGGAGTTTAATTTAGATAAATGTTAGATGCTGCATTTTGGGAAGGCAAATCAGGGCAAGACTTACATACTTAATCACAAGGTCCTGGGGAGTGTTGTCGAACAAAGAGATCTTGGAGTGCATGTTCATAATTCATTGAAAATGAAGTCGCAGGTAGATAGGACAGTGAAGAAGCTGTTTGGTATGCTTGCCTTTGTTGGTCAGTGCATTGAATACAGCAGTTGAGAGGTCATGTTGCAGCTGTACAGGCGTTGGTTACGCTACTATTGGAATACTGTGTGCAGTTCTGGTGCCCCGATTATAGGAAGGATTTTGTGAAACTTGAAAGGGTTCAGAAAAGATTTACAAGGATGTTGCCAGGTTTGGAGGGTTTGAACTACAGAGAGAGGCTGAATAGGCTGGGGCTATTTTCTCTGGAGCATCAGAGGTTGAGGGGTGATCTTATAGAGGTTTATTAAATCATGAGGAGCATGGATAGGGTTAATAGATAAGGTCTTTTCCCCAGTGTTGGAGAGTCCAAAACTAGAGAGCATAGGTTTAATGTGAGAGGGGAAAGATTTACAAGGGACCTATGGGGCAACTTTTTCTGGCAGAGGGTGGCGCGTGTATGGAATGAGCTGCCAGAGGAACTGGTGGAGCTAGTACCATTACAACATTTATAAGACAATTCCAGATTTCGGACAGCTGGCTTTGAGAGACTGCTTGTAATTTAAACCATTCTCTGCTTCAGTGTATAACATGCATCCACAAACGGGCAAACAGCTCATTTTATCTAAAATCTTGAAAACAGAAGAGTTTCCTGACTAGTGGATAGGAGTGAAGATTTTCTTCTGAGGGGTGTTGTCCAGAATGAGGTGGCATCACCTTAAAATTAAAATAAAGTAGTTGGAGTTGAGTCTTGGTCAGTTGGAAATTTCAAAATTGAGATTGTCAGATTGTCATTGAATAAGGTTATTAAGAGTTCCAGAAGGGGCCATAGATGGAGTTAAGATAAATATCAGCCATAATCCGAACAAATGGTGGAGCAGACTCAAGGAACTGAATGGCCAACATTCCTATATTCCTAAGCTAAAGAGTGCACCACTGGGAATTTTATATGATTGGTTGTGTCTATGAAGAAACTTTAAAGCTATATTATTCCAACATAACATTTTTGTGGTAATGATGATAGTCATTTCCTCACCCTTCTGGATGTTAAATTGTGAGACTGATAATTACTCTGCTGTAAAAATGAAGGTACAAGTAAAGTTATGACATGAATATGTTACCTTTCTCAAAGAAAAGAAAGCATACCTCAAACAGGTAGAAAACTGAGTCAAAACAAAACAGAAAATGCCAGACAATTGCAGGAGGTCAGGCAGCATCAGTGGAGAGAGAAACTTGACATTTCAGGCCGTGAGGAAAAGTTATCAATCTGAAGTGTTAACTGTCTATCTATCTCCGGAGATGCTATCTGGCCTGCTGAGTTTTCTTAGTATTTTACGTTTTATACCATGTAACTTTGCAGATCCTGACAAAATCCAGTTGTGACACAGTTGCTTTCACATGTGTAAAAGCGTGTTCCCTGCATCCATGACTCGCTGGCGTTGTGCTGCCACTATCAACGAGCAGCAATGATTGTAAAGAGCAAAATACGGGCACCATGAATACTGAGCAACTGAAATTTTAAAAAAACACAGAAAATGCAAGGAATACTCAGCCGATCTGGCAGCATCTGCAAACCAAAGGACGCCCTTTCCTCGTGAACGACAATAATATCCAGCCTGCATTGACGTTAACAGGCCAGCACTGGTCTTAGATTGTTCCTGTGCGCTCGGTTCTGACTGCACCTCAAGCTGGGTTCATGTGCGTTCCGTAGACTGCACAAACTTTTTTAAAAATCCGTTGTAAAATTTTAGACAATTTAAGTGATGGCGAACTATGTTGCCGCATTATTCCAGCCGATTTGTATTCTTTTAGTGGAACTGCAATCAAATACTGATTTCATAAACCCTGTTACACGCTCTTAACTGGCAAATGTAGAAAAAGACTATGAGAAAATTTTTTTTACAAAACAAACTTCAAAGCAGTGGACGTGTAAATTGCATTGAAAGCGCTTCCCATATTATCGCAATTTTAATAGGATTACCCCTAGCTTCCTTATTCCTGAATGAGCAACTGTTCCTGACATTTGGATCTCCCTGTTCGGCATCGTCGTTTCACTGAAAGAAATTCCTTCGCATGGAATAAAACATCATTTCCCAAAATGATGTAAGCCTTAAGATTGGAACGTTTTCTTAATGTTTCGCTATCTCCATCTAAGTCAACTCGTGAGTTGGTAGAGGACTCGCTCTGTTGATCATTTTGCACCCACTGCATAAGGGCAAATGACACCGATTTAAATGAAATTGGAATCCGATAAAAATTCTATCACATAACCTCTCAAAGAGGCTGGCTCCCGTTAACTGTCTTCTGAAACGTGGTATTTGCTCTGTTTGTGAAAGTTAGACGAAATGGGCAGAGAAATGGCTTTATATAGTTTCAAGCAGAAGAGGCGAGGCCAGGCCATATTTACTGAAAAAAAAGACAAGTATATTAGACAGAGCCCGATGCTGCCTTGTGGAGATTGTATGCGCCAGCTCACGTCATATGATCTGCTCAGTGCTGTTCTCCTCAGTCATATCGCCCTCAAGAGTGCGAACAACCTCAGCGCTGCTGCTCTGCGAGAAAACTTCGCATTCTTGTTTGCCCTCAGCTCGACAGACGCTTCACACCTCCCTCCGCTCGTTGGACGAAAAGAGGCTGCAACTCTGTAATTAACCTGAAGCTATCGAGCGGTTAGAAGCAATGACTGGCGGAGCTCCGAAGATGTTTAGCACCACAGCGTGAGACTGGCAAAGGCCAGCAATCTGCCGCAAGTGGCCAGCTATCGCAGTCATACTGGAGGGAGTTTGGATTGCAATACGAACTGCGGGGAAATGTCTGAAGATATTTTATCTTGAATTTTTTTTAAAGTGTAAAGGGAAATTGCACTAAACCAAATCTGGTATGAAAAATGAAAGGTTTATTCAGCTTTTCGTTTAAAAAATAACGTTATATTCTTTCAGTTAGACTGTTCATCTAACACTTTAAAAAAAATTCTGTGATTTAAGGATCTGAATGAACTGCAATCAGATAGCTAGAAAATTATTTCAGAAAGAATTACCCGAGTAATACATTGGCATTTGTTCAGATTGTTGAGCAGTAGATGGCTGTGAAGGTGTTAAAAGTGACAGTTATTGACTGGAGACGGCAGAGCAGATGTTGACGGGACCTGGTCTGGGGCTATCCAAGGCGTTTCTTTTTAAAGAGGTGAAACCCCAGCACTCCGAGTTCTATGAGGAGGCTTCCAAGACACTTGGCTGCAAGATGTTACTTACAAGTCGGGCCAGTGATTCCGGGGCCCTACATCAGATCTGCAGGCACATTGTAGCACTATAGATCTGGAAAGGCTGTCTTTACTTTTTTTTTCTTTTCTGCATTTACATCGATAGCCAGAACTTGATTTTAAGGAGCCGAGGATATCCCGGAGATTCTCCCAAGTGAGCTCCGAGTCACTGCTGTAGCTGCTTTTAGCAGACATCACCCGCAGGTTACTATGCAATTTCGACTGATTTCTGTGGTTCTAATTTTATTAAACTGTATGGAATACATTGGCAGCCAAAACGCCTCAAGAGGAAGGCGGCACAGAAGAAGTAAGTTCGATTTTTTTAAAAAATGCACTGTTACACCTGTTTACATTTCCAAATACCGGTACAACATTTGTTTTCCTTTTTTTCTGTGTCGTCTGTATCTCTAGTTCCCGTTTACATTTTGTCATGTAAATTCTAAACGTCGCTGCCTTAAAGTGTTTGGTGTTGGCGGGGAGGGGGTTTGTGTAGAGAGGGAGAGTGCACTTCAGTTAACTTTTCTGTCAGTCGGCTGTTCAAACCGATGATTGAAAGTAGTGGGGTCTGATTGAAAGTAGTACTAGCCTTTAAAAAAAAGCTACAGTGATCTACAAAATCACAGGCTCAGTGCCTGGTTGCCGCTCTCTAATCTCGGACATTTGCTGAGTTAATTGAGTTACAACAATTAAAAAAAGACCTTGTCCCGGAGGACGGGAAATGCGGTTCGCCTGTTGCTATAATTTCAAACAGCGGCTATCCGCTTGTCTAGTACAGGTCGCTTTTAACACTGGGAAGTCAGCGTGCCGTTGTGAAAGCTGGGTCAGCGCCTATTTCATTACTGCTTGTAAGAACTTAGATTTAAAAATAGTGCGCAAAGAATGGCAGAAATTCAACCACTGAAGGAGGCGAAGTGCCGTGCGTGTGTTTGCTTTCTTATGTTTTATTAAATTGAAGAGAGCAGGATACTAGGGTCTCCGCGAGAGAATGGACTGACTGACATGCCGGCATACCTGTGCATGGGGGACCGTTTCTGGTTGATAGGACAACACAAATTGCCATCAACATCTATTCTCACCCGCCAGTGTTTTGAAAAATGTGTAGGTCAAGGGTACGGGTAATCAGGTCACCAAAGCGGGGTCAATAAGTGCATATTCCCCCATCGGATGGAGCTGTGCGGCTGAGAGCTCTTTTGTACTTGACACTTTGCTTATCGCCCTGAGATCGCGGTGCTAATGTGCTTCTTCAGTTTGACTGCAGAAGTATTTCAGTACTTCGCCTCTTTGGTCAACTACATGTAACCTGAAACTTACTGACAGACGTTCCTCGCAGCTCCTACTCCTTAGCGCCATGTAGGAACTGAAACAAGAGATCACATATGCATTGCCGTAAAGGATACTAGGAAGTGTTGGGTATGTTTATTTTCTTTCAGATAAATAACCATCGCACACCACCTTCTAGTGTCAGTATCTCAGTCCGGTAAGGCATTGGTTAAACATAAGTATAATATGTGTTCAATGAGATAAGAAAATGCAATAGATTTTGGGGATGATTAATGAATGTTAAGGGAGATTTAATATATTTATATATGAAAAACATTTAAAATAACAACACTCTACAAATGAATGCATGTCTTTACAGGTCATTGATGTTTGTAGATGTCCAAAAAGCATCAAGTGTAAGATTTTCACACCAATTCTTGTTAAAAGTGCAAGGACAAAGACGGTTCCTTCACAAATCAGGAACAAAAACAAAGTTGCTGGAAAAGCTCAGCAGGTCCAGCAGCATCTGTGAAGAGAAATCAGAGTTAATGTTTCAGGTCCAGTGACCCTACCTCCGTACCCGGACCCTCAACCTTAACTCTGATTTCTCTTCACAGGCGCTGCCAGACCTGCTGAGCTTTTCCAGCAACTTCTGGTTTTTGACTCTGACTTACAGCATCCACAATTCTTTCGGGTTTTTTTTCCATTTCCTTCACAATTCAGTTGACATCAGTCATCAAAGCCTATCTGAATCGTCCTTGTGAAGGTTTCCCATCTTCTTATGATGATCTGTTATGAGTCATCTCGACCCGAAACGTTAGCTTGCTGTTTCTCCATGGATGCTGTCTGACCCGCTGTGATCTCCAGCATTTGTTGTTTTCAAAACATCTGCAGTAATTTGCTCCTACATTGTGATTATGCCCATTCCGACTCCCCATTTTGCTCGAAAAAAGAACCGAGCGACCTTTCTCGTGTTAAATCGGACGCAAGGAAAAGCAATTGTAAAACAATCCGAGCTCAAAGGATGCAGCGACCAACAGGATTCAGCCTTGCTCCATACCTACACATTGATTTCAAATAAAAAGACAATCCTTTGGCTATACCCTGAATGGCTGGATTCCATGCGACTGGTCTATTTAGTTTGCAAATCAGTGCTTCGAGCAGGTAACAACCTGGTGAAGTTCTCGCTTCTGAGTCCCAGCAACTCTATCGAAGCGCGCCAGGGCATTCGCTGCAAGATCATCTCGACACCTTGTGTTTTCGGGTGAACCATTTTCAGTTTGAATAACTGAGAAAGACAAGGCGCCTTAGCGCCGAGAGAAGCTCCGAAAGCATTTCTAACTCTGTTGCCAACCCTGGAGCTTGAAAGCCTGGGGATCAGTAGAGCAGAAAGCCATTCAGCAGTTTTCAAGCTCCGAGACAGAATTAGCGCGAGTAGGCAGCGCTAAATGGCGTTTGGATTTGGATGGATCCCGCTGTTGTGGGAAAATGACAACAGAGTTTGAGTCATAAGGAGAGGCTGGTTAGGCTTTGTTCTCTGGACCCTAGGAGTTTGAGAGGTGACCTTATAAAGGTTTATAAAATCATGAGGGGTGCGGGTGGTGGTTCTTTTAAATATCTGCTACCCTTGTCCTTTTAGGTGATAGAAGGTGGGGTTGAAAGGTGCTGCCAGAGAAGCTTTGATGACTAGTTGTACTGCAGCCCTCTCAGCGTGGGAGCTGGAACTCTGAGCAGAGACAAAGTGGAAATGTTCACTGAGCAGTGAAACATCAGTGAGTTGCAATACGAGATTGGACTCAGAACGAGCAACAAGTCTAAACCCTTGCTCAGATCCTGGCACAAAACCAAAAATTGTTGGAAAAGCTTAGCAGGTCTGCCAGCATCTATGGAGAGAGATCAGAGTTAATGTTTCGGGTCCAGTGACCCTTCTTTAGAACACTGAAGAAGATGGCACTTTGGCCAAGAGCCTTTTTAACTTCCCTATGTTTGGGAATTCAGCCTTCGTTGACTTTTTAATAGACATTTTACGAAACCCCCCAATGAAACTTTGGGTTGGAGCTTGCGAGGTGAAAGGACGCGTTTTGTTTTCTGCCATTCCTTCAAACACCTCGGAAATACCGTGCGAGTCAAACTCTTATTTCTGCGCTATTGTGTAATCAGTGTCACAACGGGATCAGCAACTGGTGTACGGGGCCAGGCTCTCGTGTCATATTTAACATGGATTTACTGAGTTCAAGTCTTCCCCGCCCACATGCTTTCCAATATCACTGCTTCTGCTGGGGGGTCTCCGGGGAAATTCCGAGCGAAAGAGTAAAATATCCGATTACTGCCTGCCCACACCGCAGATTCGTTGTACTAAAAACTGGGTTCGAAGACCTCCCCCTTTTGATCAGTTTGGAATCATTTTATACATGTGTATCGAGCACAAGCCTTTCAAGCGAACACCTACTGCGACATCTTGTGTTGTAAAATATTATTTCTAAGTCTACTTAACGCGACTGCTAAAAGTGGCGCCTATTGTCTGCCGCATGTACAATTGTAACTATTCCCGAGCTACAGCGTTACAAAGGAATTCGTTTATCCCGAACCGTGGGTAATTATGTTGAAGGCAGTATGATAACGACTGCATTTTTTGCTTACATCACTTTATAATTATCCAGTGTAATCCGGTCTGACAGGACATTGCAATTTGGGAAAAGGCAACAGGAAAGCAAAAGCCTGCAGATGCCGGAGAGAAAATAATGCCTTGTTTCCAACACAGTTAAATATTGATCGTATTAAAGGCTTAGCCGCAGTGCCAACATTTTGAAGAAATTTTAAGATGCAAACGTATCTTGACCATTCTGCAGCCAATTTAACGGAATGCGTAAACCAAGTTTGAAATTGAACATCAATTTATGAACAAAAAAGATTTGGGAGTCAGATGTTGGCTTTAATATATTCTTGCTGCCAGGTAGCTTGGTACCCTTATGGATGTGTTTTCCTAGTGATGTTTTGCGTGCTGCTGTGTACGATTAGGGAACGTCACTTGTAAATAAGTAACGTTAAAGCTCTGAGCAGACAGGCTGGCCTCAGAGGTTTTATCACCGAGAGACGAAGGACTTACTATTAAGGTAATGACACAGAAGAAAGAATTCACGCCCCTTTTTAAAAAATGCGTTTGTTTTCTAAACCAAATTGAAACAAGATTTGAAAAACAAACGTGATAGATAATTTGAACGCAGTTAGCTCCAGGCACCTTTTCCCTTTGTTATCCCTGCAGCTGGAGAGGGCGGGGAACTAGCTCCATTACAATTCGTGCTCCCAAATCACAACATCTAATCATGTGTGTGTTTACTGGCGGGAGATCGCTCACCAGAGACAGGTCTGCGCTCGGGTGGTTTCGATTGAAGACTCGGCGACGTTTGCAGGTTTCTTTGAGAAAATGATTAATTACGAAATTAATCCAAAACAAAGCACCCGGCGAACGGACCGAGCTGTTACAATAATTTGGATGTTAACATAGCTATTTAATGACTTTATGAGAATTGAATTGGACGAGGATACCCCCAAGTCCATGGCAACAATAATGAATGTTGTAGATTAAGTTTTGGCAGAAGCGTTAGTGAATGTGAGTAGAATGACCCGTACAGACTTCTGAATGATGGTATTCAGCAGAGATTAGCCTGTGGGTAAAACAAAAAAAAAGTCCTCAGTGACTGAAAACCCCAAATGAGAGGAAATCTTTTCCAATCCCATTGGATTTGCCTGACACCGAGACGATGAGGGGACACATTAACGTCGCAGCTGAGATTCCTTTATCTTCAAAGCACTGGGAAGTGAAACATTGTTACAGAGGGCTCCCAGTCCGCGAAGGTATGCTCCAGTAGTAAAACCAACAACTCGATTAAAAAAATAGTCAGCGATTTCTCTATACCGTCAGATGAGAATTTGGGAGGAGCTGATTGTAAATGTTGAACGAATTGAAAAGCGACAAGCGAAACCAGTCAGAGAACCTTTTGAAATGTTATGCTCTTGAAACTAGAACATTTTGTCAGGATTGGTGTCGCGATATGTGAGATGATCCAATTAAAAATGCCTCGTGGTGACTGCTGTATGAGGAAGGCTGATCGGGGCATTTCAGAACTGCTCACATAGTCGTAGGTGTAACAGTCTATTTTAAAAAGTCAGGAAGGTAATACTATCTTTCAGAAACTAACACTTTATTCTGTAGCGGATGTAGTGGTTTGGCCTGTCTAACCGATATCCATAGTGACGCTAATGTTCTTTAGTTGCAATGACGAACAGCACTAATGTTTGGGAATCACTCCCCAGAGTCTAGTTCACATTGGGAACACATTCAAGCTTTTTCAATTGAGATCGACGGCAGAAGAGAGATAGAAGTCTGTAACAAAAATAAATAGAACCGAAGTTACTTGATTCTACAAGGTTCAATCCACAATTATTCACAAGGACTGCGATCAGCCCACAGCCAACAAGAGCGCTGTCAGGATATCGTGAATCTGTAGATTAATAAACACAGTGACAATGTCGAAAGTCCTAGTCAGTATCCTATGGGATACCTACATGTCAGTTCCGGTTTGGTAATTTTAGAGAAGCATGGAAAGCAGTTCGCCTTATTTAGTTGAAAGGCCTGTTGCTTTTAGTTTAGCATGCAGTGGCATTATTTAATATGTTTAGCTTTGTTTAAAAGATGACATTATAAAAATTCATAAATGATTAAAATATTAATTGCTGTTCGTGGATCAGAGTAAAATTATGACTCAATTCCCCCTCCCCTTTCCCAAATAAATTTCCGCGTGGGAAATGGTAGTCTTTTCAAAACCCAGCGGTTGTAATGCGTTGCGTTGTTGCCTGTTTGTGCAGCGTTATAACCCACTTATTGCTTCCAATGACACTCTGGGCGATAAAAGTGATTTATACCGTTCCCCTACGAGCCCCACAGACGGCCGGGTCCAAACACAACAGCTCCCATTACAAATACAACATTGGACATTTTTTTTTTCTGCACAGAGCAGGATAGTGTCCCTTTCTGGTTCTGCAGCTTAAATCGACAAGAAGGGATGAACCTTTTATTTGATATTTTTCAATGACGAACCCACGGAAACCAATATCGGAATGTTTGAGAGTGCAAGAGAGGCATATGAGGATAATTTTCATACTTACAGGTTCATTCTGGTACAATAAATCCTCATAACATATTGGAAGATAAAAATGTGTCCTCATTAATAATCCAAGTATGGTTGGTGGTTTGAACCACTGCAGTGCGTGGAAGAACCATACTGCCACCAGTTTTAAAATGAACCCTTAAAAACTGTAGCTCTTTCATCATCCACAGAAAACTGAATTCTGGAGATCAAGCTTCCAAAGATTTAAAGAAGGTACTCTAACCTTACTCATACCCATCCCCTGTCCTTTAAACTGTCGGATAGCTTGAACCCAGGTGAATCTCAGGTATGTCCAGATCTTCAATTTTAGCTCCAGTGGCATTGCCTTCAAACAAGCGCCGTTTCTGTCCACGGTTCACAGTCTGGAAACACAGATGCTCAGAGCTTTCCTCAGTTAATGCGCACTTAAAGGACCGGCGATTATGAGCAACATGTTTTTAAAATATGACTCTTTGTTTACATTTGGGCCCTGTAGTGAAAGCACGTGGTGTATCGGGTTGTAACAGTTCTGCTGCTTTCCTAAACAGCGTCTGCACTTGTTTGGAACTGGGCGGTATGTATTTACTGTGACTGCACAGACACTAAGCCACAATGATACCGCGCTCTTCTTAGGATCGCTCAAAACAATCGACACTTCAATGTGTGGAGTGTCAGCCGGCAGAAGGAATTCTGCTTCTGCGCTCTTCTAACACTTAATGCTGCACTGAAAATAGTGAGAAATGGCAGCACCCAATTCTGCTCCTTAATGCACGGTAAGTTGTCACACTGATACACCTGCATAGGCTTTGCAGAGCTGGCTGTGGTCTAGGGAGAAAGTTAGTTCTGAGATGATGCACTATTGACTCGATCGAAAACAACTGATGGTAGGGCAAACCGCCTCTCCTGTTCAACCTGGGACGTGCCTAAACCTCATGAAGACACGCTGAGTGAAACTTAGTACCCATCTTTTCATCTGTATCGGCTACACGGACGTTCGTTTCTCGCATTTCACCTCCGTTAGCTCTTCATTCAATACAAAGGTGGCAGTGCAACTGCAAGGCCGATCCAAATTTGGAGCCCACTGTAGCTTAGCAGCGTGAGACCTCTTCAGGAGGCCAGTGCATATTGCTTGAGCTGAGCACTTAGCAAAGATGAACTCAAATCTGCTGCGAAACCAGACCAGTTTGCCGAATACCCTGGACAGCTGGAAGATTCCTACTCACGTAGTTCGATGGCTGGAGTCGTTCGAAAGCACGAGAGAGCAATGATCCAATGTCTTCATATTAAAAGGCAGAGGTTTGTGTGTGGAAGAGAACTTTCCCGATGGGCACAGTATAAGAATACAATAGTCTAGAGTTTATTTCCCCACCAGTTCTCTCACCTTTGACAGATCCCTGAACTATCTGGACTGCTGTTCAGAATTCAGAGCATTGGATATGCAGAAACTCCTTTGTGATCTACGTTGGAGCAATGTTATGAGCGGCCATTCAGTCATGATAGGAAGTGACATTTTTCCTAATTTCCTTTCCATTCCCCCAGCTAGTTATTTTGCCCTCACTGCTTGATACCCATCTCAACTGAGTTTCTTTACACTCACATTGAAGATTTTTCTAATGCTCCATGTCATTTCAACAATTTCTGGTTTTCTGCCCATAGTCACCTTGTCTTCACCATGGATGCCCAGTCTCTGTACCCTAACATTCCCCAAAACTTCAAAGCCCTTTTCTTGTTCCTTAAATAGAGGTGCAAACCACCCTTATCTCTGTCACCCTCCTCTTCCTGGCTGAATTGTTCTCTTACTGAACAAAGTTTCCTTTAACTTGACTAACTTCTTCCAAATAAAAGGGAATCCTGATGGGCCCTGATTACATCTGTCTTTCTGTAGCATATGCAGAACATTTCCTTGTTCTAGACCAACTCAGCCCCACTCTCCCAACTGGTTTTCTGATGCATTGATGACTTTTCCTTAGAAGTGGGGAAAGAAGTCAATTTTGCTTATAATTTTCACCCTTTTCTTACGTTCATGTAGTCCATTTCTCTTCATTCCTCAACATCTCTGTCTCAATTTCCAAGGTAACCTGCATATGAATATTCATTACAAACTCACTGACTCCTACAGTTACCTCATCTACACTTCATCACACCTTGCTTCCCATAAGGATCTGAATTCCATTCTTCCGGTTTGTACGCCTCTGTTACCTTCCACAACAGTGCTTCTGACTTGTCTTCTGACTGTTCCTGAACTGAGGATTTAAATGGTCCTCAATAGTACCCAACATTTGCATGTTTACCTTCTCCCTCCTCACTGTACAAAGCTAGAGACTCCTTCCAGGTGAATCATCTATTTATTGGTACTTCGTTCAACGTAATTTACTTGATTTGTTGTTCACAATGAAGTCTTCTCTACAATGGGGAGACTAAACATAGACTAGGTGACCACTTTGCAGAAAACCTCTTGCTCACTCTGCAAGTGTGATTCCAACTCCCCATTTCTTGCCATTTCAATACATCATCTTGCTTTCATGCTCATATTTCTGTCCTTGGTTTGATCCTGTATTCTTGTGAATCTCAATGGAAGTTTGAAACAGCATCATCACAATAGTGATAAAATGTGAATTATTTATTTTTAGATTCCACCATTTGATTTTAATATCACGGACTGAAATGATTTCAAAAAGGCAATATACTGACTTAAAATAGCTGCTGTAATCACCTGACCACAGGTCAAGCCAAACTTCATGAAACCATCAATAAACAGAAGCGGTCTGAAATGAAATTAACAATTTTATTAAAAGAGACTGAAATCAGCCAGGCGTGTAAAAACATATTAGAGACAAAAGAACTGCAGATGCTGGAATCCAAGGTAGATAAACAGGACACTGGAAGAACACAGCAAGTCTGGCAGCATCTGGAGGAAAGGAGCAGTCAACGTTTCAGGTATTACCTTTCTTCCAGCCTCATGAAGAAACATATCATTTGTTTGATTCATTCATACTGTCATGAAAATTTTACATGTTGGAGATTTTGTTTAAATCTAATCCACAATTATCCAGATACAGACAATAAAACTAGACACAGGAATACAGTAATGATCTGTATTTCAAGGAATTCCTTTGGCAGAGCAAGGGTAATGAACTTGTGACTGGAATTGGAGAAGGTTCTTTCACCCTCTCTCTTTGCTGTCTCAGGAAGGACAATCTGGTGACAAAACAAATTGAAGAAATATCTGAACTTTGAGAATTCAAAGACATCTGCAATATTCTTGTCTGCAGTTGGTACAGGACATCCCTAACTAACAACAGCTTCAGGTTGAAACCCAACACCTCAAGAGCACCCTAAGGATTTTAGACTCCATATTCTTTTATCTTCCTTTTCGTATTTGACATTAACCCCCTTTTAATTTTGAGTTTTTGTGCGTGTGTGTGTGTTGTGTGTGGTTGATGTTTTTGATGTTCTATTTTTATTTTTCTCAGGATTGGCAAGTAATAAACTAGCTCTTACTCAAGGAAATCTTGCAATTGGCTCCTTATTGTTTCTGGTGAAGTTAGTTGGAGTGAGGCATAGCTGTATGCTAAAACTAATTTAAAACATTTTGTTATAGCTGACCAAGGAGGTTAAAATGAAGAGAACCAGTTCACCCCTTCTCATCTGGTTGTAACTCATTTTCCAATTAGGCAGTTCACAACGTTTGGACTTGACGTTCAGTTGAACAACTTTAGACCGTGAAATTTGTCCTCTTTGACTCTTTGCAAATTGCCAGGATAGCGGGGTCCAAAACTAGAAGGTACAGGTTTAAAGTCAGAGGGAAAAGAGTTAAAAGGGATCTGAGGGGCAACATTTCCATACAAAGGGTAGTGCATATATGAAATGAGCTGTCAGAGGAAGTGGTAGAAGTGGGTACAATTACAACATTTAAATGACTGGAAGGCTATATGTTTAGAAAAGGTTTAAGAGGGATGTGGGCCAAATAGGACTAATTCAGTTTAGGAAACTTGGTCAGCATGGATGAGTTGGACCAAAAGACCTGCTTCCTTGTTGTATGACTCAATGACTCTTTGTGGACACACCCTTACTGGACTGCAAATCAGCGCAAAAATAAACAAAATGAAAGACTTCGGCTGCATTAGAATGGAGGCAATATTCTTTCTCTGGTTTTGGTGTGATTACAATTGTTGCCCTATCAATTGGGCATGTAACTTCCAGCCTCGAGGGAGGCCATCTGCATTGAATACATATAGACAGCCTCTCTATGAGCAAGGCTGATCAGTCTCCCGCTAATTGGGATCATAACCAGTGTAATTGGCTACCTGATTTCATTCTGTTAGCAGCCAACCCAATTCCCAGCCTGGTCTGGGAAACATTCCCAGTTGCACAAATACATCAAGGAGCTGCCCTGATGAGGATCTCCCTTAATTGCCTGGCTCCCTCATATGTAATTCCACCATCATGGGACCATGGAAATTCAATCTTAAGTATTAATTGATAATGAAGCTGAAATATAAACATTGATTTTTGTGGTAATACAGTCATGTGCCACAAGTACAGTAAATATTGAATTACTGCCTTATTTAACATCCTTTAATGTAGATTTCCATGGTTTCTCTTAATCTATAATACTGAAACAGTTGCTGATTAAGTGGAGAGTTGGTTGTGCTCCCATGTGCAATGTTGAAACTGTCAGATGACACTTCAAGCCAATGTAAAACTCATGGCTTATGAGTTTCTGGGGAGAAAACATTAACTTGGTTTAATTTCCACTTCATCTTTGGAACAGCCTTTACATTTTTCATTCAATTAAAATAAAGTTCTGGATAATGGTCTTGAAATAATTCATTTAAAACAAAATTATGTAAAACACTAAAGACTACAAAATACAATGTATGACTTAACAGATTAGATCAGTTTTTTATGATTTAGAGATGGGAACATCTTAACAGGCATCTGCAGTCACAGAATAATCTGATATATTTAAATAACTAGGGAGAGCTTATAGTGCTGCCACGGAGGTTTACATAAACCATAATGTTTGGATGAATGAGATTCAAAATTTATACTATAAGCATTTTATTTTGTATTATGATTGCCATCACAAATATGTTGGATATTTAAAGGGCTAAATGGTTCATATATTGTCAAAGTGGAAAGAAAAAACCTTCTGTAAGATATAAATATTTAATAGTTAATAAGTGACTTCAAGACAATATCAATAGTGATGCCTGAGTTCTGACTCTATATCCTGTTCATCAGTAAGAATACCGAATGTCCGTCTCCCTAATTCATTGCTGCCGCAGCTCAACTCATCTGCTGCTGAATCCCTCTTCCATGTTGTTGGTGCCTCTAGTACAGAATACTACAATGTTCACTTGGTCAGCCTCTCATCTTGCACTCTCCATTAATTTGACATCGTGAAAAAATCGGTCCACATTCTAAGTCACACAAAGTCTTGCTAAGCCATCAACCCTGTGCTCACAGACCTCCATTGGCTCTTGGTTCACCAAAGCTTCAATTTTAAAATTCTTACTCTTCGAATCATTCCCTAGCCTTACCCCTCAATATCTCTACGACCACCTCCTACAAACCTCTGAGATTGCCACACACCACCAATTGTAGTCTCTTGTACATCTCTAGCTTTCATTACTCCATCTTTGGTGGCTGTAAAGTCTTCTGGTTCTCATAGTTTAGAAGTAATTATACTTTAGATTCAAATTGCTGGAGCACCATCAGGCATATTTCTTGCATTTTTCCATGTGGCTGGTGGCTGATAAACTGATGTGTTGTTATTTGGCACTGAGATGCAGTGGAAAAATGTGGCACCACAGATGTAAATTCTAATAACGACTAGTCCATATTTCTTTACGAACAACATAATAATATAACAATGTAACCATATTTCTGCTTTCTACAGTGCTAAACTCTAGAAATTCTTCCCTTTTGTCTAATTCCCTCCTCATTTTCAGGATTGCTATTTCTTTGATTAAGTAAAACATATTTACTTGACAAGGCTTCTGATTATCTGTTTTATTATCTAATATGGGTGACTGTTAATCTTTGACATTGCTCTTGTGAAGTACTTTGGTACATTTTTCTACATTATAGGTGATATATAAGGACAGCTAACAAAGTGTGGAGCTAGAGGAACACAGCAGGCCAGGCAGCATCAGAGGAACAGAAAAGCTGATGTTTCAGGTCAGGACCCTTCTTCAGAAAAGAAAAGACCCAAAATGTCAGCTTTCGGGTCCTTCCGATGCTGTCTGGCCTGCTGTGCTCCTCCAGCTCCAACCTTTGTTATCTCTGACTCCAGCATCTGCAGTTCTTGCTATCTCTATTAATACAATTGTTGCTTTTGTCGATGTCCCACACTGGATGCTTGGAAATGAAGCTTAGATGTAAAAGTGAAATCAAACATTTACCTGCAGAATTGGAAGAAAAAATTAGCAACAGACTTGGAAATCTTAGATTCAGTGGTAAATATACCCAACCAATGCAAAGCAGTTAGCAACACCACCAACAGGAAGTTGAACTTTGCAACCAGGACAGTAGAATTCAAGGCATGATCATTTTGTATAGTGCTTAAATCAGATTACCTTGAGAACAGATAATTGTTCTCAAAATCAATTAAATAGATCAAAGCTCTGCTATCTTGTCACATGCAGTTATGAATGATCATGGACAGTTAAGTGACCAACAGAAGGAGAAGGCTCAATGAACGTTCCTAATCTCAAAGTTGATAGAATCCAACATGTGAGTGCAAAAGCCAGGACAGCAACCATCTTCAGCCAAAAATGACAAATAGGTACTCTCTGTCAGCCTGCTTCCATGATATACCGCAAAATGCATGCCAGTCATCAGCCAATTCAATCCATTCCATGAAACATTATGAAACAGCTGAATGCATTGAATAGAGCAAACACTATGAACTCCAACAATATCAAAGTTGTAGTGTTAAAGATTTCTGCTTCTGAATAATCACACCTATAGTTACAACATCAGTGTGTGTGTGCGCATGTGGGTGAGTAGTCCTACTTGAGCTTTCTGAAGAGAAGTGTGATACACTAAAATGAACCTGAGTTGATTAGGCTAATTAAAGTTCAGCTAACATAATCCTCCAAAGAACGGGACAGCAAAACCGTTTAGGTATAGGAGTATAGGGCTTTACTGTGGCTTTCCAAAGGGAGTATGATATACCAAACTGATTGTCATAAGTTCCTACATTGATTAGGCCATTGAAAATTTAACTATCATAATTCCTGATTAAAAATAATTTCCTTTGCATCAATTTCTTAGCACCATATTAACTATTACTGTACTACACTTGGAACAGTGCCTAGAGCAGGACTAATTGATGGGAGCAAAGATTGAAATTTTTTATATGATTGAAGTGCGTACGGCTGGAAAAGTAGTGCATTATTTGCTTTTCACAATTGATAGCTCTTTTCAATTAACATTTGAAGAAAGTGTAGCATACTTGAAGTCTTCTCCAGATGGCTCTGAAGAAAGGTTAAGATGGAGGAATACCTGTGACAACAACCCAGGATTGAAGGGCACTGGTGCTGCTGCTGCTGCGACAGTCTGATCTTCCTGATATCCATCTGATCAACAGTGCTAATAGCTCTCATACAATGTAAAATCAACACCACAACTCCAATCCAGGCAAGCTAGTGTTAACAAAGAGCTTACCTGGTAAATTACTGGCCCATCAATCTAATCTCAATCTTTAGCAAAGTAACTGAATTAGTATCTATTGTGACAACCCAAGATATTGGTCACCAGTACTCAGTTTGTGTTTGCCAGAGTCGCTTTGGTTCAAACATTGACAGAAGAGCTGAATTCCAGAGGTGAGAGTGACTGCACTTGATGTCAAGACAACATTTAATCCAGTGAGGCATCTAGGAGGACCCAGTAAGATTGAAACAGCGGGAATCAGGAGTCATGGAGTTTTTAACAACACAGATGGAAACCCTTTGGCCCATCATGTCCATGCTGGTCATCAAACATCCATCTAAACTCCATTTTCCAGCACTAGTGTTATATGCTGTGTGTTTCAAGTGTTCATCTAAATTCTTCTTAAATATCTTGATGGTTCCTGCTTCTACAAACCTTTTTAGGCAATGAGTTCCAGATACCCAAAATCCTCTGGTTGAAAAAAAAATCGTGAAATCCCCTCTAAACCTCCTGTCCCTTACCTTAAAACTGTGCTGCCTGGTTATTAACCACTTTACTAAGATTGGGGATGGATGGAGCTGTTCAGTGGCTAGAGCTATGCCTGGGCCAAGGAAAATGGGTGTTGTTTTTGAAGGCCAATTATCTCAACGTCAGGACATTCCTTCACTGAAGGAGCTCCTCAGGGCAGTATCTTAGCCCTTATTATGTTTAGCTGCTTGGTCAATATCTTTCCTTCTGATGGAAGATCAGGAGTTGGATTGTTTGCTGATGATTGAATATTATTCAGATCAATTTACAATTTTTCAAATAATTGACAGTGTGTTCCTGCATGCAACAAGGCCTGCACAGCCTGCAGGTTTGGGCTGATAAATGTAAAATAACACACAAGTGGCACATGAGAAGTTGGTGATGGACTGTTAATGGTTACCATGCCTAAGTTCCATGAATGAATATGTTTTTTTAAAAATCTAGTCACAAAAAATAACAATTTTCCAGTACTGATGGCAATGACGAAAAGAACCATGATGCTGAAATCCAGTGTTAGAGGTTTGTATTATGAGAAAAAAAAGAAGGAATTTGGACTTTTCAGCATGTAAGAACTACATCTTATGGTGGTATACAAGATTGTTATGAATATATTAAAGGTAACTTTATTAATATATTAAAGGTAGTCTAGATGTCAAAATAAATAGTACAAGGTATTACCATCAAGAAAGGTTTGACAGGGATGCCTGAGAGCAAATGGAACTAGGGAATGATTCCATGTTGCAGGATAATTGGATGAGAATTTGATTATGGGGCCCAGTTAATCAGTGTGTTAAAGTTTGGTGAGGTGTAAGTTGAAATAAATCTCTTGCTTAGAAAACTACGTGCCTGGACTTTTCTAACCAACCTTTAATTTCTGGTGCTTAACAAACGATTGTTAGTTGTCTGTAAGTCAAAGATTGAAAATCAAACATTCTCCTAACCGGGTAGTCAATGCAGAAATGTAGGTAGAGCAGAGAAAGACACTGGAAAGTACAACAACTGGATGAATGTACAGGATGTGGGGCAGAAGGTTAGGCCCATGGATTCTGAACAGGAAGTACAAAATGGGAGGCAAGAAGATGCAGTGTACACTCAGACAGTGTGTCTGAGAGCAAACGTGTTCCCAGAAGAGATCACAAACCTTTCAAAGGAATCCTATTAATAAGAGCAGGAGATCAAACGGTAACAGTCTAGAAAGAAATAGAAAGCAAAATAGAAGCAAGGGGAGGCAACGGCCTATTGGTATTATTGCTGGACTGTTAACCCAGAGACCCAGGGAATGTTCTAGGGATCTAGGTTCAAATCACACCATGGTAGATGGTGGAATTTGAATTCAATAAATCTCTGGAATTAAGAATCTAATGATGACCAAAAATTTATTGTCGATTGTTAGAAAAAAAAATTTGGTTCACTAATGTCCTTTAGGAAAGGAAACTGCCATCCTTACCTGGTCTGGTCTACATGGGACTCCAGATTCACTGCAATGTGGTCTTAACTGCCCTCTGGGATGGGCAATAAATGCTGGTCTAGCCAGCGATGGGCTCATCCGAAGAATGAAGTTAAAAAACGGCATATCTTAACAAGGTCAGGGAATATAGTACAGACCAGGAATGCCAACAGGAGCAGAAGCCCATGTGATTGGCAAGTCTTAGTGGCAATGAACAAATTAGAAGATATGTTAATGAAAGCTGCCAAACAGCAAGAAATATAAAGCTGATGTGAATTTGCGGTGCACACAGAGGTGCCAGAGTGGGGACACTAAGCCCTGTCACATAAATGGATATGCATTGAGCAGATATCTCCTGATAGTATATAAAAGTTATTGGCATAAGGATATGAAGACAACCTGGGATCAAGATATCAGAATGGGTTTATCTATGGCAGGAAAAGCAATTTTGGATTTATTAGCAACAAAGATTTGGGAATGTATATCAATTAATATTAACATCTCTCAATGGAAAAATGTTAGAGTCCATTATAAAGTAGAACATTTGGAAATACATAAGATAATTAAGCAGAGTTAAATTGACTTCATGAAGAGGAAGTTATGCCTGATAAATCAATTGGAGTTCTTTGAGGAGATAACAAACAGGATAGATAAAGAGGAACCAGTTTTTGAAATATATTTGGATTTCCAAAAGGCAGGTATCACACATAGGCTACTGAATAAGTTAAGAGCCCTTGCTGTTGGGGATAGTATATTAGTATGAATAGAGATTTGGTTATGTAACTGAAGACAGAGAGTTGGGTTAAAGGGGCATTTTAAGGATAGCAACCTGTTACTAATGGAGTGCTGCTATATTATTTACTATGATTTGGATGAAGGAAGTGAATGCACAATGGCCAAGTTTGCAGATGGCACAAAAATACATAGGAAGGTAAATAGTAAGGATAGTACAAAGAGTCTGTGAAGAGTTATAGACAAGTTGAGTGAGTGGGTGAAAACTTGGCAGATGGAATATAATGTGGGAAAATGAAAGGCTACTCACTTTGTCAGAAAGAATGGTACAGTTGAATATTATTTAAATGGGGAAAGATTACATCAAGCTGCTATACAGAGGGAGTTGGAGGTCTTCGTGCATGAATTATAAAAAGTTAGCATCCAAGTTCAGCAGGTAAGAACAGCAAATAGAATGTTGATCTTTATTTCAATAGGATGGAATATAAAAATGGGAAGGTTTTGCTACCACTATACAAAATACTAGTTAGACCACATCTAGAATACTGTGAACAGTTTTAGTTCCTTATCTAAGGAAAGATGTACTGGCATTGAAAGAAGTTCAGAGAGGGTTCACTTGGTTGATTCCAGGTATGGAGGGACTTTCCTATGAAAGAGGTTGAGTAGGTTGGGCTTGTATTCATTGGAGTTTAGAAGAATGAGAGGAGACTTTTTTGTAGGAGATAAGATTTGTAAAGGACCTGACAGGGTAGATGATGTGAGGTTGTTTGCCCTTATGGAAGAATCTAAGACCAGAGGATATAATCTCAGAGTAAGAGAACACCCATGACGAGGATGAGGAGTATTTTGTTTCTCTCAGAATTCTTTGCTACAGAGGCTGTCAAGGTTGGATCACTAAATGCATTCAAGGCCAAGATAAAGATATTTTTAATCATTAATGGAATCAAGGATTATGGGAGAAAGGTAGAAAAGTGGAGTTGAGGATTATTGGATCAGCCACTGAGCGAACACAAAGGGCTGAATGGCCTACCCTGCTCCTATAACTTTGTGACTTATGGTTTAAAACTATGCTAGTGCAAGGTGGTCAGCTCACAGGAAACGTGTTTCTTCACCCTCCAAAAGAGGCATAATTTGCAGTGGGGTCACAGGAGATTAAATAAGGCTAAATAATGCTTCCAGTGTTTGGTGCTTCTCTGTAATGTCTACCTGATTAAAATTGGGCTGTTTCAAGGTGAAAACAGACCTTGCCATGTTCTACTTGCACCAGAGGGGGTGCCTTTCAGATTTCTTTATGATATGCGTAGATGGAGATTTGTGGGGTGGTATCAAAGAATTTGAAACCATTGTTATAAATGGGCTTGAGCAGAATTCAAAACTTGTAGTCATGTTTCTAAAGTGAATTGGATTGAAGGCTGGATCAAGTATTACTTTGGATCAGCAATCTTATTTTAGAAAATGTTACCAGTTAGTTGAAGTAGTGTTAACAAAAACTGCAGCAATTTCCGAATCTGATATGGAGGAATTGTGAAATCTAACTGAACAACTGAATTGGCTGAACCTCTAAACAAAGCCTATTGCCAGATGGTGGTCCTGGAGATCAATATAACTATGAAAAGTCCCAAGCTCAAAATAATATTTTGATAAAGAAAATGTTAACAAATTAAAAATAGAGAATTGTATTTTGAAATTTCCATCACTGGGAGAAGCCAGAAATATGAAACTGACTAGTGATGATTCTTCCATAAATTTCTGCACTGCATTCTCAAGTGCAGGAGGATTTTAATTTTTCTTTTGAGGAAAAGGAGGTAAATGTTGCCATTTAGATTAGGTAGCTAACATGTTCAGAAGAGATGTAAAAAGTATCTCCATGGCAGAAAATCTCATTCTCTTGATAGAGTAGATATGGCATTATGGAAGAAATTCAAAAAGTGAATTCAGCAGCAATGCCTATTGAGTGCTATATTGATAATAATTCACTATGGGATAGTGTATATTCAATAAATCACATGAATGAAAAAGGACTGAGAATCAATGCTGCAATTCTGAAACAGATGCTGGAGAAAGGAGAAACCTAAAATTTGAAATGGCTGGATAGCACCAGTCAGCTATCTAATTGCTTTATGAAGAAAGGAACAATTAGAGATATTAGAAAAATAATTTTTGGAACGTGGATGTACACTAAACATGAGGGAATATAATATGTCATCTTTCAGTACAATACGTTATCATTTTGCAACTTTGTTTTGTTTGTTTTTCATTATTATTGTATATATATCCACATATTGTATAATAATTTTTTTTAAAAAGAAAATGAAGGGAAATGTGAAATCATCTAATAGTGCCTGACAGTGATGCCTGAGACCAAATCAAATGAGGGAACAGGTAATGGCTATATGTTATTTCAGGGATAAATACAAATAATTAATGTTTTGGAGTTAAGAGATGCATGTATGAGTTGTAATAAAACTCTGATCAGAAAAAAAAGCCACAGATTCTGTCTAACTAATCTTTAACCTCTGTTGTTTAACATGGGGGGGCGAACAGGTTCAAACTGGTAAATGATACATTTCATGATGCTATCAGGACGTTAGTCTTCAAACATTTTTAAGTGCTTTTAAGAATGGGTAACAAGTGCTATGCCTTCCAAGTGGAGGGACAAAAGCCATTTAATAATTTAAGAGATAACAGGATGTCGCACAAAGGGGCCTACAAACTGCTTCTAGATGAATGCAACAAAAAGGACCAAATGACCTCCCCATCACCTAAAATTCTTTTGTGATCTTGTGACCTAGCCAGCAGTCTAGACCAACAAATTTTAGAAGAACGAAAGTGACAGCACTAAACACTTACAAATAACCACCTTATCATATTACCAAAAAAAATTTCTAACATCAAGTGTAACAGATTAATCTTGGTCAGAAGTATTGTGTATTTTAAACTTTATATAGTGTTACAGCCTGTTTGATAACAACAATTGTTGTTTCCTACCAGCCAATGCAAGCGTGAGCCAAGGTTGCCCCAAAGGGTGTGATCGATGTTCTGAATATAATGGATGCCTGTCGTGTAAACCTAGACTCTTCTTCTTTCTGGAGAGAAATGGGATGAAACAGACTGGTGTCTGTCTCTCCTCCTGTCCGAGTGGATATTACGGAGTCCGAACACCAGAAATGAACAAATGTACACGTGAGTGTCCAAAATCCGTGGGGTTAATGTTATGTTGGTTAACTTAATGGTTCATTTCACAGGTAAAAGCATTTCAAACAAACCAACTGGATAATGTGTTGGTCTTATACTGATATTTGAGCCAAAGAAGACTGCAAAAGGCTTATTTGCCACTGAAAGCTAAATGATATTAAGAAAATGTTAACATTATTGTTGTTCGATTCCCATGAGCATTCCTCAACATATATACTTTAAAAATCTTGACAGAACACCTCAGGTTAAGATGCTGAGATGCTCTACTAGTAGATAACACCAAGTCACACTCCCTAGACTCCATGAATATATCTGTGAAAATAATGCTCATGTAAAAAAAATATAAACTTTCCAAGTTCAACAATGCCACTGCTAACCTTGATAAAAACAAACCCTCCTCAAAGTAATGGATTATACTTCAAAAATAGAGGTTTCATTAGCATCAAATTGAAATATGTATTTAATTTTAATAATGGTTATTGGAGTTTATTTTTCTTAATTTTCTTCATTTTCTGTTAAAAGCAGTGGCAACAGGTATTACCAGATTTCTATAACTCACTAAACTGACCCATTCTGGATACGTGAACCAACAGAATGAATACTGGCAGCAGGACAACACTGGGTGAATCACAGACAAGTTCAATCATGTTCTCATCCAAAGCTCATAGCTACATTTTCCAAAAGAAACATTAGATAGTTATCAGGTTCGAGAACCCGGACTGATTTATTTCCCTGTTTAGCCTAAAGATGCTAATCTGGCCAGGCTGAGTTTGGCTAACAAATCAGGATCAATCCTGGAAATTTCATAGCTCATATAGCTGGCCCCATACTGCACGTTTGTCAGCCAACAGCCCAAAGTCTATTCTCCTGAAACCTACTGAGTTTCATCTTTCCGAACATTGGTTCTGAACCTCATCCTCAGCTGATATTCACTTCGCACTCTTTTTCCAGAGGTTATTAGACACTAATCTGAACTAAGAAATTTGACTTAAATTTCCACTCCTTAGTTCTAGAGAACTACAGCTAATCGATTCATTAGTTGCTACTCTCAGTCACATTTGCTTTATTAGTTAGCACCACTCTCAATTTCAAACCTTCTGTATTGTATGGTAATAAAATCTTCATAATTAATTAAATGTGCTGCTATAGCGTTTTAAGCAGAACCTGGGGACTCAGGATTTGTAGACTGTATGACATAGTACCACAAAAAGACACATTGAGGGAATGAAGATAAGAGCGTTAGGTCCATCAATTAATGTACATACATGTGATTTCACATATTGTCCCAGTATATTAATTAAATTTATTAAAGTATTTCTTTCTTTGAAAATAATGGCATGCATGTGAGAGTACTTTTACCATTTTTTTCCAGATGTTGTTAACATGCTTTTTGGGTTCACGCTATGAGTTTAAGTTATAGACAGTGGAAGATAAGATAGAAGACATTTGAGGTCAACTGCAACTTAGTAATCTGGCATTCAGGTAGCAGATTTAACAATGAGAAAAAAACTTAAACAATTTGTAATGACATTGTGAACTCCAAGATTAAGCTGCAATTTCAGAATCAATTATGTGACTACTTAATAAAGTTATGTCACTATTCTTGCAAGGAGCAACTGTCAGGAGATGACATTGTCATAATAATTACACTGGTGGATTAACCAAATTAACAAGAAATGATCTGTAATTATCATCAGGATTTTCTAAAATCTATACATGTTAGATAGTACTATTGTAACCGGAAATGTAAGCAGCTTGTTTCCAACAAAACCAAATCTTCATGTGAACAGCTCTGCATAGAAAAGAAAATTGTTTATAATTGAATACAATAACTTCAAATGCTAACTTTACCCTATTTCAGTAATCCAGTTTAAGCAATGAACTTGGCTTCTTGCCTTCAGCTTCTGCCCCAATGTGTCTCAGGATTTGAAGTTTTTGAATTCTTGGCAGTGAATGAGACAGATGTTGTTTCATGAATTTATTATCTAGTTCTAGAAAATTCAGTTCCACTTTCCATTTGGTGAAATTCTATAAGTATACATTAGTTATCAAATTGTCTTTGACTAACTGTAAACATGTTCTTATAAAATGTCTTTCAAGATCTCAATTTGCTCAAATTCCGGCAATTTCTGAGGTTTAGCCATGACTATAATGTTGTAGTGTATAACACCAATAATATGCCTTTATAGATCACATTTAACGTAATAAAAGCATCCCTAGGCACTTTACAGAAGCATTATGGGACAAAATTCAATACAAAACTGTATCAAGACAGATGACCAAAAACTTAGTCAACTAAATGTTTTTAAGCATAGAGTTAATGGAGGAGAAAGGTAGAGAGTTTAAGGGGGGATTCCGAAACATAGTTTCGAGGCAGTTAAACGTACAGCCATCTAAGGTGGTTCAGCAAAAACTGGGGATGTGCAGGATGCCAAGACTGGAGGAGCTTAGGTATCTTAGAGAGTTGAAAGACAGATATAGGGAGGAATAAGACTATCAGGAGAGGGATCTGAAAAGAAGAATGCAAATTTTATAATTGACCCACTTATATATAAGAGACATTACTGTTATTATAAAGAGTACACTAATTTAAGTATGTTATCATTGCAGGCTTTGCAAGCCTTGAATGTGCTTTTTTTTCCACCCTTGTATTCCGTTAATTTGTATTTGAAGTCCAGAATCATCCATTTCAAGATGTTGCTGGCAAGATGACACTTACATGCAACAGCTAGTACATTCCAAAAAATGGATCTTGCTGGTTGTTCATTTAAAACCCAATTCAAACCTCAAAACTGTGTACTTTGTGGTCACTTTGTATATTTATAAAAATGTTATGTTTAAAGTACATTGCCAATTGTAATATTTATTATCCACAAACTTTGTGAAATTTTGGAACAAAATGATCTCTTAAAATGTGCTGCCAGTAAATATGTTTCAAACAGTAAAGAAAGCTGAGACCACACATTAGCACAGCAGGCTCTGTCGCAGTGGCCATTGTAAAATCCTGTCTTTATATATCTACATGCTATTAAATTCTTTCAGGCCATTCACTGGTTTAACTGCATCTATCGCTAAAGCAATTTGTTAAATTAATTTAATATGTAATTATATTTCTTCCTCAGATATGTGTATTCTGATTAGATTGTGTAACTTCATGTTCAAGTTTACACTAAATGAATTGCACAGGATGGAAACCCTGTTTACTGATTTTTTAAAAAATTTGTTTCAGGATGCAGAGCTGACAACTGTGACACCTGTTTCAACAAAAATTTCTGTACAAAATGCAAACAAGGATTCTATTTGCATAAAGGAAGATGTTTTGATATCTGTCCTGAAGGGTTTACCCCAAATAATCAAACAATGGAGTGCACTACTGCTGGTAAGAATGCTTTCTTAAGTTAAACACAGAAGAAAGACTGATTTGTATTGAGTGTATTACATGTCCTCAGCATATCTTGAAGTGCCCTGCAGCCAATGAAGAACTTTGTAGGTGCAATCATTATTGCATGAAGTGCAGCAGTCAATCTGTATACAGTATGGTTCCACAAACAGCAGTGCAATACTGACCAGATAATTTATGTTTGTAAAGTTAGTTGCAGAATAAGTATTGGCTAGGACACTGAGTAACCTCCCTGTTTTCTACTTGAGAGATCAAGTAGGGCCTCAGTATAAACTCAGAGTCATAGAATTGTACAGCATGGAAACAGACACTTCAGTCCAACTTGTCCATACTGACCAGATATCCTAAGTTATTCTAGCCCAATTTGGCAGCATTTGGCCCATATCCCTCTTAACCCTTCTTATTCATATCCAGATACCTTTTAAATGTTGTAATTGTCCCAGCCTCTACCACTTCCTCTGGCACCTCATTCCATACACGCACCACCGTCTGCATGAGAAGAGTTGCCCCTTAGGCCCTTTTTAAATCTTTCACCTCTCAACTTAAACTTATGTCCTCTAGTTTTGGACTCCCCTACCCCAGAAAAAGAAACTTGTCCATTCACCCTGTCCATGCTCCTCATAATTTTATAATTCTCTGTAAGGTCACCCCTCAGCCTCCGACGCTCCATGGAAAATAGCATCAGTCTATTCAGCATTTCCCTATAGCTCAAAACCTCCAATCCTGGCAACATCCTTGCACCCTTTCAAGTTTAACATCATCTTTCCTATAGCAGGGAGACTTGAAAGACAGCACCACAAATTATGCTTCACTTGCAATAGAATACAGAATTATTTATCTTCAATTGATGGAAATATATTCAGATTTAAGAGTAAGAACAGATTTAAGAACAGGCTTTCTCCAATATTGTACTGTTTAGAACCAATAGAAATGGATGGCTGCCTATGTGAGGTTGTACATTGTGACACATTCTTTCATTTATGAATTAAATTGAGAAAATAATGGGAAAAAATGCAAAGGAAAATATTGATGAAATAGTAGAAATCATTGTATATAAGGAAGAAAAGAAAAATGATAGACAGTATCCAGATTAAAGAAAGGAATGGAAAAGTTAGGATAAAAGCAAAGAAAATACAATTAGAGCAAAGAACAGAATATAAACTGATGGAACATAGAAATTGTGAGATTACAAAAAGACCCAGGTCCGTCAGGTTTAGCATCCTGGAAATCACACATTACATTGTAAAAGTGAGTTGATCATAAATCAAGCAATCTCTGCCAATTAGACTATAATGCATCACGACATGGCAGACAGAAAACTCCATTGTGGAGAGGTTTGGGAACCATCAGTTAAAGCTACCTTTTTCTTTCTAAGAATGCTACACCTACCACAAAACAGAAGTTATATGTCACACAAAATAACAATATGGCACTGTTAGAATAAACAGTTTCTATTAAATTCTTTAAATGCCAAAATTCAAGATTAACTTTTTAAAACAGGAATTGCTTTCCTTTCAATTTTTGTGAACATGTCCACCTCTGTGAATTTTTAATGCTGAGTATTCTTTTCTACTGTTGAAATCTTTTTGACTCAGTCTAAGTAAAATATCCCATATTTCAGTCTTGGTAAGCAAATGGAATAGCTGTCCACAAACAGAAGGATGTTTGCTGTGCACAATCGGGCACGATTTCCTTTTCACAAGCTGTGTTGTAATGAAGGTCATTGAATAAGAACACAAAAACATAAGAAATAAGAGGAGCCTCAAGCCTGCCCTGTCACTCAATAAGATCACAAATCATCTGCCCCAGACTTCAAATCCTCTTTCATGCCAGCTCCTCATTGCCTCAACTTATCTATTTCTTTTCAAAACTATCTTCTCTTTAATACTTTCAGAGATCTATCCTTAACAATGTTCTGAGCTGGAGAATTCCTGACATTCTGTACACTCTGGGCAAAGAAATTCCTTCAGATCTCAGTTTTAAATGAATGCTCCTTTATTCTGTAACTTTGTCCCCCGGTTTGAGTGGAAACATCTTCTCAACATCTACCCTGTCAAGCCCCCTCAGAATCTTGTATGTGCAAAAGGTAGAGTAAGGCTCTTTTTACGTTAGTGTCCATGGACTTAGTTTAACAATTCAGAAACCTAGCTTTTACATGCAAAACCTCTGAGACTAGTCAAGACCAGCTAAGAGTTGAATCTACCTCTTCCACTGCACCCTCATCACCATTCCTTTAGGACCTTTGCAGCACCATAGCATCATAGAATCCCTACAGTGTGGAAGCAGGCCATTCAGCCCATTGAGTCCACACTGCCTCTCTGAAAAGCATCCCACCCAGACCTACTCTATCCCTGTAACACTGCATTCCCCATGGCTAACCCACCTAGCCTGCACATCCATGGAAACTATGGGCAATTTAGCATGGCCAATCCACCTAACCTGCACATCTTTGGACTGTGTGGGGAAACCGGAGCCCCTGGAGCAAACTCACGCAGACATGGAGAGAATGTACAAAACCCCACACATACAGTCGCCTGAGGTTGGCATCAAACCCGGGTTCTTGGTGCTGTGAGAGAGCAGTGCTAACCACTGAACTACCATGCTGCAATAATGTAAAATGACCGTGAAGATCCTTAATCAGTTCTAATAATATCTTGATAAAAGCATTAGACGTGAACCCTTCGATATCACTGTAACATCAGGCAAAATTTTACAGTCTTCCACTTGAGAGTTTGAAGTTGGGTAAAGAGTGCTCTCATAAAATTGAGTAAGTGAATTGTATGCCTGCCAGCCTTGATGTCTCTCCCAGTTTACAGAGTGGGTTGGGGCATCAGGTAGCCCACCAACAATTGGGCCTTAAGTATCTCATCTCAATCTTGCCACTATATTAGCCAAAGCAGGGGAGGACCATGTCACATTTAGCAGTGGTTACAATTGGCAGTGGTTACATGGTTGCCATTAGATTAGCTTTTAATTCTGGATTTCATTGAATTCCAACTTTACTTTCTGCCGTATGGATTTGAACACATGTCCCCAGATCATTAGCTTGGGCCTAATGGCTTACTAGCCTAGTGACATTACCACTGTGCCATCAGTTCCCCCTTACCTGGAGTCTAGACCTGAGGCAATTACTCGAGTAGGGAATGGCCATAAAACCATCTGTTTTTTTTGGAAAATTCCAGCATTTGGAAAGTCCTAGCAATTATCATTTCCACACCAGGTACATCACTTGCATTACAATATCTTTCTGTCATAAATATCTTCCTTAAGTTCAATAGCCTTAGTTGCTGTCCTAAAATGTGTAATCATCTTATTTATCTGGGGGGGCGGGGGGTCAATTCAAACTGCACAAGGTCTTTTAAAGCAACAGCACAGTTCAGGGTGTAATAACATTTCACCATAACCTGAACTGACACTGTTGTGTTTTTCATGTGTACTTCCTCAATCTGGACAAAGGCAAACAATACAAGCATTTGGAGAGGCAATTTTGAAGGTATTGCTGCTTCATCTTACGGCACATGATAATACAGGTTACAGGTTGTGATCAAAACTCACTTCACTTTCCATACCCAAACAAAATAATGAGCCCACCATGCTGTTCCCCATTGGCAGATTTTTGTACAAGTATTTACAGGGTTATGTTACTTGCTGTACAATTGCTGACCATAAAAACCCATGAGTTTTGGCTTTCTGTCCAAGGCAGGACTTCCGTTTTGTATAGAATTAAACCTTAAAGCAATTGCCTTTACACTTACAAGATATTGGTCTGTGTAAACCTATTCCATGTAAAGTTCAACAGCATCAATAACTGGCGAAATGATAAATCAAGCCTTGTTCCTATTAAAGCCCAGGCAGAAGTGAACATCAGATTGGTCTCCTAGAGGTGCCTAATAATTCAGTTGGTAAATTCAATGTTTAGTATAGAACTGAACAGTAAAATTCCTGCGATAGTAGGAACTGCAGATGCTGGAGAATCTGAGATAACAAGGTGTAGAGCTGCATGAACACAGCAGGCCAAGCAGCATCAGAGGAGCAGGAAGGCTGACGTTTCGGGCCTAGACCCTTCTTCAGAAATGGGGCCTGCTGTGTTCAT
>NC_063336.1:61067564-61149422 GCF_021869965.1 Rhincodon typus
GGGCCCATTTCTGAAGAAGGGTCTAGGCCCGAAACGTCAGCCTTCCTGCTCCTCTGATGCTGCTTGGCCTGCTGTGTTCATGCAGCTCTACACCTTGTTATCTCAGTAAAATTCCTGGTCTGAGTCAAATTGGAAGATCTCACTTTAGCTGACGGAATGTGCAATTAATTGAAAGAAATTGGTACAATGAGGTTAGGTTGGACAGGATACCTTGTCATCATTATTCAGCCATTCCTGATAAAAAAAAATGCACACACATGGAAAAGCCTGTTCTTCAATTGAATAGTCTTTGGTATTTGATAATTAGGTTCATACTGAAGGTACCATTATATCGAAAGCCCCAACACAGCACAAATCAGGACCTACATAAGAAAAGGGGTAAAGAAATGATTTCCAAAAATAAAAGTAATAATTATCATGAACAATTTTACCTATCCCTTTACAGTGCACTGTGAAGTAAGTGAGTGGACTGCATGGGGTCCCTGCACAAAACAAGGGAAGACATGTGGTTTCCGGAGAGGCAATGAGTCAAGGAAGCGAGATATTGTGCAGTTTCCTTCGGCACAAGGCAATGCCTGTCCAAAAATCACAGAGACAAGAAAATGTATTGTGCAGAGAAAACGGTGCCCAGCAGGAGAAAAAGGTAAGAATATCTCTACATGGCTCCCAAAGAGGGATAGTGGGCTACTGAAATAACTAACTCCATAATCTTACAATATTATAGCAACAAATGTCTGAAATAATTAAGTCGCTGATACGTGGTACCAATGCTATTGGCAGTGATTATTGTCAGGATTGCACACAGCACCACCTCATACTTAACTAGGAAAGTAACCCTCACTTTTTAATTTGAGTAACTTGTAATTATTACACTTTTAAATTTAATACAATGCTTTCTGCACATTTGTTGATGAAAGACCATATGATCTCAGGCTTATGGCAAACATTTGTGCAATGTTACACAAAGTATGGATCCTGTAGAAGTAGTCTTTACAGGATCTGAAGTGACTATAAAAAGCTCCAGCAACTAACAAATTGCTAGCTACTAGCAATCAACAACACATGTTACATCGATGCACTGGGAACAAACTGTTTAGCAGAAGCAGTCTACTTACATTGTGCTTCTGTGAATAACCATAAACTACTTTGCTTTATTCAGTTAATTCAGGGTGGTGTTGTTACATTCTGTGTCTTATTTTTTTCTGCAAATAAGACTTGGGCCAGCAATTGAAAGGTGGTTTTCTGGGAATAGATGCAAAAGGGAACATCCGAGTATACTTTCTAAGCAGGAGATACATTGTTACCTGACTTCCATTTTTGGGGTGTGGTATTACAAAATTTGGAAAGTTTTTTTATTAGCTAATGGCCTATAATATAGGGGAGGCAATGGCCTAATGGTATTATCGCTAAGACTGTTAATCTAGAGACCCAGATAACGTTCTGAGAACCCAGGTTCAAATCCCAAAGCAGATAGTGGAATTTGAATTCAATTAAAAAAAACCTGAAATTAAGAGTCTAATGATGACCATGAATCCATTGCCAATTTTCAGAAAAACCCATCTGGTTCAAAAATGTCCTTTAGGAAAGGAAACTGCCATCCTCACCTGGTCTGGTCTACATGAGATTCCTGACGCACAGCAATAAGGTTGACTCTTATCTGCCCTCTGGGAAATTGGAGATGGCCAACAAATGCTGCCTAGCCAGTGACACCCTCACCCCACAATTGAATAAAGAAAGAAAAATCATCTTGCTAACAATCTGTGTACAGGAAGATATGTCTGAGGCACACCTAATATCATTATTTGCATAAGACAAGCAGCTCTTTGGCAAAATGAATTTCAAATTTGAGCCATTGCATGGTTGGTGCTGTCCTTGATTAGGCCCTAGGAGGAGTAAACCAAGTTCCATATTCAGATTAATATTGTTACAAAAGTATGGTGGCAATCTCAAGGACCTCTGATCAGGCAGTATGTCGTCTTGATTATATTGATCAGTGGATCCAGCACCAACAGCATTCGGGCCAACTCAGTTTCGGAAAGGGGACCTGAAACTGGCAACACATTCCTTTGCACAATTGAAAATATAACCAGCTTTTATGTTACTTTGATACAGAACAAACTGTGTAATGCAAGCTTTGCTACTGTAGTTAAATATGAAATGTTTTAAAGAAAGTTGTACAAATGGATAATCCTTTAATGCTGGTAATCTATTTACATTTATGGCTCCAATGTTTATGGGAAGCTACGTCTACAGCAAGAATACTTTGAACTACTGAGACAGTGGAGTTGGTGTCAAATTTATTGGTGGGATCTCATTTATAAAACTTTTTATTTCATTTCCTGCCCCAGCAGAATCTGTAAGACTGGAAAGCTGCCTACTGGGAAGGAATGCGCTTGGAAATAGTTGCTGACAATTCGAGAATGTCACGGAGTGCTGGAGATGCTCAGATTGTGGCAGAGAAAGCAGAGGTGTGGGCTGTGGAGAATATGGGATGGGAAGGGGATGGGAGAATCTGGGTGGGAATCAGCATTCATAGGAAGGGAGAGAATTCAGGAGAGGAGATCATTAAGGAGGAGTGAGATCACAGGAAGGGAGGGATTGCGGAGAAGAAGAGAGATTATGGGAAAGGAGACAGCAGGAAGGGAGAAACCAAGGGGAGGGAGAGATCACAGTGCAGGAAAGACTATGGAGGAAGGAGAAACTTCAGGAGTGAGAGATCACAGAGAGTGAGAGATTGTGATGAGAGAGAACATGGGAAGAGAGACTGTCAGGGGAAGAGGCTAGGGGTAGGGACATCACTTGATAACTTTAATATCTGGAAATATATTCATCACTAGCTTGAAGGTACTCGATAATTCAGCTTAAGCTGCTCTTTGGGTAGAGAATTCCAAACCTAAATAGCTTGCCTCTTGTTCTGAGACATTTTTGCCTGGTTTTGGATCATCCAACCAGCGAACAACCTTTCCACACCTACCCCATTGAGCCCTGTAAGAATTTAGTATGTTTCAATGAATGGGAGAGATCAGAGGGAGGGAGAGAAAGGAGGCAGAGTAGTACCACAGGGAGGAAGGGATCGCAAGGTGGGAGAGATCATGGGGAAAGAGAGATCACTGCGAGGGGAAGATTACATGGAGAGAAAGATCCCAGGCAGGAGGAGACTGTCAGGAACACCTTGGGTATAGGGAACCATGGAGAAGGAAAGATCACTTGGAGGGAGAGACCATGAGGAAGGAGTGATTGAGGAGAGGGAGAAATCATGGAGTGGAAAGACCACAGTAAGAAATGAATTGCCAGACATATCAAGAAAGTGAGAAATTGTAGGAACAGAGATTGAGGAAGAGATTCTGGCAAGTAGTTTTCTTGAGGGGACTTTGTAAGCTGTCCTGTTTCTCTTGGCCCACAGGCAGTGCCAATAAAGCACTTTTTTGCTGGATCTGATAGTTTCAGCCTTGTATTAGCTGCTGAGCTTCCAGACCCTCCAGGAAATCTAGCCTCCAGCTGCTAAAGTCAAATAGTTCTCAAGATCTGAGTAATAGAGGTCTAATCTGAATATTACAATCACTGAACTAACATCCAGGGTGACTTGCTCAGACCATACCCAACATGTGTGTCTTATTGGGAGAAGGAAGGTAGTTTAAAATTTCCCCGTAAACAAAAAAAAACTGTGGATGCTGGAAATCAGAAATAAAAACAGAAATTGCTGGAAAAACTCAACAGGCCTGGCAGCATCTGTGGAGAGAGCAGAGTTAATGTTTCAGGTCCAGTGACCCTTCGTAAGAACTGTAGCCAAACAATAGCCCGCAGTGCACTACTAGAATCTGTGCAGTTCTAATTCACTGGAATTGTACTAAGGCTTTATTATATGCATTAAATAGTGGTTGCCGGGGCTGATTTTGATGCAGACCATATTAAGCCACATCTTGTGCTGGAATCACATAAAAAATGAATGCTGCCCGAGGTGGCAAAGCAAGGGAATTCTTAACTTGTAAATGTTGTTAATATGAATAAAGGAAGTCTGAGCATGTACATAAAAGCAAAACAATGGTTCTTGTGATTCCTATCTCTGGGACCAAAGGTCTGAAGTCTAGTCTCAACAGGCCAATCATAATATGTATCATAATATGTCTGAACAGATTGATTAAAATAACTAAAGCAGAATAAACAAAATAACTGTAAAAGCAAAATACAGCAAATGCTGGAAAATTGCAACAAAATGTTCAGAAGAAGAGTCAAATCGACTGGAAAGGTTAACTTCATTCATCTCTTCACAGATGCTGCCAAACTTGCTGAGTTTTTGAGTGTGTAGCTGATGACTATTAAATATATAAATTCAGGAATGAGCGAGAAAAATCTAGATATTCTGAATTAAATGCATAAAATGAGAACACAGTTTTTTCATACTGTAACATGAGAAACTTGCTGTATATTTCAGATCTTTAGTTTTCTTTAGCTCGCAATCTAAACAAAATTGATTCAAAAACATTTAGTCATATATTTCTTTGTAGTCAGGGTTAAATTTGTGTCAAAGGTTTACTAGTTCCAAGAACTGAAGAATACATATGCCTACACATTTGTTCCTCTCATGTTAATATTTACTTTGTAAAATAATCATGAAACTTCTATCAATGAGAAGCCAACTTTTAAATAATAATTTTGTGTTCTCAATTTGAAATATCCTGTGAAATTTATTGCTTCTATGGCACGGGAAATAATCAATTTTATGGGACTGTTCTCTTTGGAAAAGAGGTTGATGGCCATTTGATAGAAGTGCTCATGAAAAATCAGAAGTGGTCAAAACAGAGTAGACAGAAAGATACTGTTCCCATTGCTGGAAGGATCAAGAACCAAAAGGCAAACATTTAAGTTGATTGGCAAAAGAGGTAATGGCTATGTAAGAGAAATTGTTTTTTAGACAAGGAATGATGGGAGGTGGAACACACTACCGGAGAGTGAGGGAGGTTCAACTGTGGATTTCCAAAGAAACTAGGATTATTATCCGAGGTGAAAAAAATCGCAGGGCTATGGGGAAAAGGCAGGAGTGTGATGGATTCAGGTCAATTTCACTTTCAGTGAGTCAGCAGAGTTGTGCAAGGCTGAAATGGCCTCCTTCAGTGTTAAACAATTCTATGATTTCATTCTTCTATGAAACAGTGATCGTCCTGAATTCAGACCTGACCATGCCTGCCTGTTCAAACTTACCTGCTGCAGTAAAGTCAATTGAAGGTTTCTAGTTTTCCTGAAAACATCAGGATGCTGCTAGTGTTCTTGTCTGTTCCTAATTACTGCAGAGGCTTTAGAGATGTAGGCTTTAAAATTTCTCAGGTTGTGACAGTTACGATCAATAATGATCTCCAGTGTTGGCTCTGATGAGTTTGTGCCATCATCCGGAGGGGACTCAATTTGAATGGATCAAGTTTGCATACTTCAGCTATGCCTCTGGTGTTCACTGCTCCATGCCTGTTGGACACTCTGCTGTCCGTGAGAGAGGTGAAAGAGTGGAGAGTGGATCTGAGATAGATTCCAAAGCATAATGTTCTCAGCCCATCAGATCACTTGAGAAAATTTGAGGCCTATGTTTCTTAACATTCACATAATCTAAGGCTCCAGTGCAGTGCTGAGTGAGTATTGGAATGCTGTCTTTTGGTGGAGATGTTCAACAAAGCCCAAACTTTCTTCTCAGGTGAAAGTAAAGATCCCACAGATCTATTTTCAGAAAGAGAAGGAGAGTTATTCCTTCTGAATGAATGAATGATTTTATTTTCATGCGTATTTTACAGAGAGAAAAACAGTAAAATACAATGAAAAGCTTTCCCACTGTCGCCATGATCCAGTACCATTTTGAATAGTTTTAAAAATAAGAAAACAAAAGATGTAGCTTAAAGAGGCCATCAGTCCTGAGCCAGCTCATCATCAATGCCTGTTGTTCTGGCCAGTATTGATTTTGGATTCAACATCATGAAAAAGAAACAGACCAGTTGAATATTTTATAACAGAAATCTTTACAGAGTTAAAACTCATTTCCAGGAGTATAAAACATATTGTTCACAGTACTTTAAAATATCTATTTTATGCCCTAGCTCTGGCTTCCTGCTCTTGTACAGTTTTGTTCATGTTTCTCTTGAGTCCACATTCAGGATTAACCAATCTTCAAGCAGCGTGAACATCAATATAAAGAGACACACAGAAGGAACCACAAAACAATCAAATAATACATCTTTTCCCCTTGCAAAACAAAATTAAACCAGCTTAATCAATAAATGTGTCCATCTTCTTCAAGTACAGAAATGATAAGACGTAAAAAAATTCTCCGATGATTACATTGATTCTACAAATTTCACTTTATGGTTCTGTGTGATCAACTTGATGAGACAAATGATCAACGTCATAGCTGCTCATCAGAAAAGGAAATAATATCTTTATAATCACAGTACTCAAAATATCAGAGATAGTAAGAACTGCAGATACTGGAGTCAGAAATAACACAGTGTGGAGCTGGAGGAACACAGCAGGCCGGGCAACATCAGAGGAGCAGGAAAGCTGATGTTTCGGGTCAGGACCCTTTTACTGATTCTTCAGAATCAGTATATTGTACTCAAAATATCATGGTCTATTTGCCATCAAGATTTTTCCATTCCACTTTGTGTTGTCATTTAACAGAGAAGCGTTGGTACTGGACAAACACTTGATCTAATTTGGCCCACACAGAGATGATGCAAGTTTGTTGTCATGATTTGGTTGCTTGACGCAAACCCAACTTCAAATCATGATTCCTTTGCTCCTGCTCACTTATCAAAGTTCACTTTTGCTTTACCTTGTCAATTGGTGAGTTCACCTGCTTCTACTCTGACAGTTTTGTTGAATGGTGATGACACCTTAAGAATAGTTTGCGGCATGCAAAAACAGTAACCTGTCATGCATTTGGCTGATGAATTTCCAACTAGAGAGTATGGGGTAGATTGTTATTTGCAAAGTAGGATATGATTGTTTCTTCAAATATTTTCCCCTCTGACATACTGGCTCTCAGACTCTCCTCTACCTCTCTGTTGAATCATTCGACTCCACCATTCAATTGCAGGTTGTATTCCAACAATGTTGAGGTCTGTAGCTTGCTAAGAACTCCATGAACCACTGGAAACAAACTGCTGTTCTTTGTCAGTGATAATCATCTCTGACAGCCACCATTTTGTTAACAGCTTGTCTAGAATATCAATGACCAAAGTGATGGCTATAGAATTTGTTGTAATGACTTCCAAACCTTTGCTCTGTAGATCATGAACAACAACAACAAAAAATGATTTCTAAGGGCTGCTTGCACTTCTCTAAAATAATGAACTTGGAGTTGTTGCTATGGTTCTGTTGGCCATAGAGTCAGTTGCAGAAGTACGAGAATCAGTTTGACAAGAATTTTCGCTGATTGTACAAGCTAAGCAATTTTTAATAAATTCTTCTATGCAGCTTTCTGTAGCTGGCCACCAAACTATTTCATGGGATACTTGTTTTTGCATTAACATGAACTCAAAGGTCCGTCATGGTCAATACATGTTGTTGCAGCAAATTTTGGAGTAAATGCTCAAGTTGAATGTACAACATTGGTTTCACCAAACAATGCAAGCTCATTGCATATTCTGCTGTAGTACAGGAACAACTCTTCTATTTTGTGAGATAATTGAATTTTTAGCTACTAGTTCACTCTTTGCATTATGCTGTCCATTAGCAATCCTGCCTTCAACTCCTCTGGCATAATAAGATTCAAACTCACGTAAAATCACCATTATCACGTCCTCTTCAATGTTACAATTCATTTTGCTGTGGCTAATGCTGTCTGTGGTAGCATTATGGCTAAACATGTCAGGAACTCGATTGCATGAACTAGTCAGATTCTCAAACTCAAGAGTTATAGTAGTGGAGGTAATCTGACTGTCTGTAAATGGCCAGAGGTTGATGACCAGATCCTGATGGGGCTAACAATGTAGTCAGCACTTGATGGTCAGTGGGAAGAGTGGATTTTCTATCCTAAGGATGCATATGCTGATATTGACAAGTGTAGATGCAGGCTACTGCTTCTGCTTTATTCTAACTTGGATTCATTTTCTGACAATGGATGTGATAAATGATTGATCATTAAGGACTAAATTGAAAAGTAGAACAAAAAGGTAACAATCTCCTGATTATTACCTGAGCGATGAACTATTTGGCACACAGTCAATAAGAGGTAAATGCAAGGCTCAACAATTAGTGTAGGAGAAGTAGGTTACAATTCTACGGAGATTGATACCAATACTGAGGAAGAAGGAAGCAGTTTTGATGGGATGGGCTCCACCTGAATCATACTGGGACCAGACATGGAACCTGGCTAATTGCATAACTATGGCTGTAGAAATGGCTTTAAAATAGATAGTATGGCGGGGCAGGGGTCTTCAGTTGCATAGAAAATTAGGAATCAAAGTTAAAGGAGAAGGTAAGAGTGCAGATTTGTGATGAGGCTGATTGTTACCAGAAAATAAAATGAAAGAACAGAAAATGTGAATGTCAAATTGCACCAAAGAATCATAAAAGAGTAAAGAAATTTGATGGTAGAGTAACCTTAAAAGCTTTGGAGTTGAATGCACAAAGCATTTGGAATAAAATTAATGAGTTTACAGCAAAACAGAGACAAATGGGTCTAATTTGGTGGTGATTACTGAGATTTGGTTACAAGGAGACCAGTTGGGCAATTGTATATCCAAGGGTACTCCATGCTTCAGAGCTGTAGGCAGGAAGGAAAAGGAGGTTGGTGTAGTTTGTTAGCAAAGGAAGAGATAAGTGCTGTAAAAAGAAATGATTTAAGCACTCAAAATCAAGACGTAGAATCAGTCTGGGTAGAAATAAGAAACAGCAAGGGAAAGAAGTTCCTGGTGAGAATAATCTATAGGTCCCCAAACAATAGTTCAGCAGTACGGCCTGCTATAAACGAGGAAATACTGCAAGCTTAGAAGAAAGGTGCAACAAAAACCATGGTTGATTTTAAGATGCATATAGTTTGAAATAATCAAATTGCAAGGGTAGCCTCAAGGGGAAGCTCATTAAACATATTAGAGATTGTTTCTTGGAACAATATGTCATGGAACCAACCAGGGGATCAACTATTCTAGATTTGGTATTTTGTAATGAGATGAGATTAATTAATAATCTCATAGTTAAGGATTCTCTCAGGAAAAGAGGTCATAGCATGCTAGAATTTCAAACTCAGTTTGAAGGTGAGAAGCTTGGGTTCCATACAAATGTTCTGGAGTTAAACAAAGATAATTACATAGGCATAGATAGGCACAAGGACAGATTTGGTTGACTGGACAGGAAGACTAAAAGTTTGGACAGCTGATGAGTAGTGGCAGATGTTTAAGGAGATATTCTACTCCTCCTAACTAGTGTGTTCCAATGAGGAAGAAAGAGTCTAGCATGCTATTAGTTAAAGGTAACATAAAGGCAAAACCTAAGGCACAACATATTTTAAACCATCACAGGTTACTCATTTTGGTCAGAAAACAGAAAGGCAACTTATTATCTAAATGGAGAGAAACTTCAGAGTACTTCGGTGCAGAGGGATCTGAGTGTCCTCCTGCATGAATCACAAAAAATTAGAATGCAAGTATATTAGGTAACAAGGAAGGCAAACGGAAATTTGGCATTTATTGCTAAAAGAATAGAGGATCAAAGGAGGGAAGTATTGCTGCAACTATATAAGACATTGACAAGGCCACACCTGGAATACTAATAGGCTTGGTCCACTTACTTAAGGACAGATGTAGTTGCATTGGAGGCAGCTCAGAGGAAGTTTACTAAATTGATTCCAGAGATGAGGAATTTGTCTTATAAAGACAGATTGAGCAATTTAGGCCTATACTCTCCAGCATTTAGATGAAGGAGAGGAGATCTAATTAAGGTACATAAAATGTTAAATGGGATTGACAAAGTAGACATAGAGCAGATGTTTCCTTTGTGAGGCAATCTAGAATGAGAGGTCATAGTTTTCGGCTAAGGGCAAGTAGATTTAAAACAGAGATGAGAAGGAGTTACATTTCTCAAAGAGTCATGCATGTGTGAAATTCACTGCCCGTGGTAGTGGTATGGTGGATGTCAGGGCATTAAATAAGTTTAGGAAGAGATAGACCCAAGACTTTTTAATTAGGATTAGGTTGAAAGGTTTGCACAAATGTGCAGAAGGATTGAGAAATAGTTGCTTTATTTCTTACATTACAAAATTCATGACACTTGAAAAGTTCTTCATTGGATGTAAATCACGTTGGGAGATCACAAGCTTGTAAAAGGTGGTGTATAAATACCAGTTTTTCTTTCTTCTTTTATTGTACATTGTCAGAAACTGCCAGTTAAGTATTCAATTACACTGAGAGTTTCTAATGAAATGACGGAGATGACGGTGTAATGGTAACGTTATGAGACTGAAATTGCCAGCAGCCCAGCCTAATAATCTGGAAACATGGGCTCATATCACATCATGGCAACTGGTGGAAAATAAATTCAATTAATAAATCTGGAAAGTAAAGCTAGTCTCATGATTTAAAGTTAGTCTCAGTAGCCATAAATCTCAATTCATTCACTAATGTTCTTGAGGGAGATTATAGGAAGGTTGTGATTGCAGTAGAACGGGTGCAAACAAGATTCACCAGGACATTGCCTAGGAAGGAGCATTTCAGCCATGAAGAGAGAATGGATATGCTCAGGTTTTTTTTTCGAGCAGAGAAAGTTGAGGGGGTCCTGATGGAGGGGTATGGATGGGGTGAACAGAAAACAGAAACAGAAATTGCAGGAAAAACTCAGCAGGTCTTGCAGCATCCATAGAGAGAAAGCAGAGTTAAAGTTTTGGGTCCAGTGGATGTAATCCTGGACCTCAGACTGTGCCTGTCTGCCACATTAGGTCGAGGTCAATTTCTTGCTCTGGAAGACCAACAAGTTTCAGGCAGACCAAAGAGTATCTTTTACCAAGTTGATGGTCCTCCAGGTGTAGTCATCTTAGACCTCTGTCTTAGACCTCCAGATGAAGTGGAAGATGGTTCAGGTTGCTGGTGATGCTGACTGCCTGCAATAAGGTCCTCACCTCACCCACTCCTCTCGGGGATGCTGACTGCCTGCAATAAGGTCCTCACCTCACCCACTCCTCTCGGGGATGCTGACTGCCTGCAATAAGGTCCTCATCTCACCCACTCCTCTCCGTGATGCTAACTGTCTACTTCCAGTCCTCACCTTGTCTACTGTTTTCCAATCTTCAGCTGCTTCATCAATGACCTTCCCTCTGAAGTCAGACGTGGGATGTTCACTGATGATTTCACAATGTTCAGCTGTATTTGTGACTCCTTAAGGCACCAAATCAGCCCATATCCACCTGGAGCAGGATGTGATTGATATTTGGGTGTAAGTCACTACACAACTGCCAGGCAATGGCCTTCTCCAACCAGAGAGCTTCTAGCCTCTTGCTTTGATATTCAGTGGCATTAGTGTTGCTGTAAACCCCACTATCAATGCCCTGAAGATTGTCATTGACCAGAAGTGGAACAACAGCAGACAATTACAGATTGAAGTGAAACTACAACAACAGATCAGAGGCTGGGAATTCAATGAGAAGTTACTCACCTCCTAAGTCTCCAAAGCCTGGATGACTGCAGCCCCAAAAAATTTCAAGAACTGAACACCTAGTAGCCCACTTGGTCAGCAACTCAGCCAGCATCTTCCACATTCACTCTGTCCACCACTGATGTAGACTGGCAGCAGTATATACCTAGGCGAAACTTGTTTTAGAAGTTTATACATTCTAGTCATGGTCATGAATTGAACAACTTTAGAGAAGTAAACTTCAGACTTGTCTGAAGCCTAACCTAAGCAAGTAAATCCATCCAGCATTCCTGTAGAATATAAATGTTAAAAGTCTTGAAAAAGAATTAGCTGTGTCTTTCTTCCAGTGCCTGAATGCTTTTAAAATATTCTGTGTATGATGAGCTGCCATAGGAAGCTGTAGTCATTTTAGTTCCTGGAATTCCAGAATTGGTAATCTGCAGTAAATCTTGTTCCAAGCAATCTCAGCAGAATTTATGTGGTTTATTTGAGCCCTTCTGTAAAGATTTTGAACTAAAACCCTTCAAATGATTTCAAGTCTACTACATGCAGAGACAATCTGGTAGCCATGAGTGTGCTGCCACTGCACAATTTCATTGGAAGTGCCGGGTCTCAACAGAAATCACTTTCACAATGAACATAAACTAAGGTGGGTGCATTAAGTCTACTTTACATCAAACATATTTAATTGCATTTGGTTCTAAACTTAAAACTAATCTATAATAAAAGTCTTGACATAAACAAGGTGAATAGAAGTAATCATGCTTTTTTTTAAACTGTATACTCCTTGTTCTAACTTACGAAAAAAGCTAAAGGAACAAGGCTTGCCTGGTCATAGCCAAGTTGCTGCAGAGTAATCTAATACTTTCTGATAAAGATTGCAGATTACTTGCTGCCACAATAAGACTTGACAAATGGGTCCCTGGTTTATATTCCTAGTGCTATGTCAAATACTGCTGGAAAAGGCAGGGAAATCAGCCAAGAACTCTCAAATCTCAAAAGTTGAACATTAAGATAGATCCTATTCAATTGAAGAAGGGATTCATACAATGCAGCAGCCTAGAAAATCAAAATAGAAAGAAATTACAATTTCATTGTACAGGTTTAAAATATTATGAATTAAATAAAACAGCCATTGGCAGAGTTCAACTGAGTTATTTTCCAAAGGTGCAAATGAAAGTTAATAAATCTTGCAGCTGCATTGCCCAGTGTTTAACTTTTTATGGTGTAATTGGCAATGAATTGTAAAAATACTAAGGGGTGTTTTATGTCTGTAATTTAACCTTTCTATGGTGCAGTTCTTGTCTTAAATTTCCCTTCAGTATAAAAGAAAAACATCTGAATTCCCAGGCGAGACCCTCGTCCAGTCAAATTATGACTAGGTCAGAGTGCTTGCAGGCTGAAGTTGGGGTATGTTGGTAGCACTGTGCAGTATCGCAGCTGCAAGTAAAGGTAATGGACACCAGTGTAGTTAATGACCTTTCTCTCATGATTATCCAGCAAGCTGCAGCCTTTTAAAATTAACTCAAAACTAATTACTGTATCCTTTGAGCTGTAGTGTTTATATTTCACATACGCTGAAGGGTCAAAGCTTGAACTCACCAAAAGTGAACTGCATACAATTTAAGCTCAGCATGTCCTCAGGGTTCTGCTGTTTACCTCCTATTATTTTTGTCAGGAATATGCCTTATTAATTTTGGTCTGGAACATTTTGTTTTAAGCATTGAATCTAATTATCTGAATAGACTGGAACAATTCTTAGTAGAATTCTTCTTATGGGGGAAGGAAAGGGGTCAATGTACTAATTCTCTTTTCTTAACATTATATTCTAAACCGTAATCGTGCACGGGGCCTCTTAATCCTTTGCCGTGTTGAAGACTTGCGAGGTCCCTAAAGTTATCCATTACACAATAAGTTTCGGTTTTCTGTGTCTTGGCAAACCAAGCAGAAAGGAAGTTGAGACACGACTAAAATGGCTTCTTTCATACTTGCAAGGGCTGGGGTTCACAAACATGGCAGAATGCTAATATTTTTGTTTCTTAACTTTGTTCCTGAAAAGGATAGTGCAAAGGAATGAAAACCCCTGAAGCAAAACAGTATACATTGAAAAACTCAAGCAATTACCTTTTTAATATACCTATCTAAGCCTTAATGTCAGCAAGAACTCTCTGGATAATAATGTAATATATAGTATGAGGGGCCACAATTCTTGCCTTCATTAACTTTAGGGAAAAAGGACACATGAATAAAAGGTGGCAGAATTTACAAAGAGAGCACTTTGACCACATTTCATGTTTCTCTATGAATTCCCAACGGAGATAAATGGCAGTGGAAAGGAACTAAAAAAAATCATGTCATGCTTGTTAAGGCTAATCATGGTGCACATGCTTAATTACACCACATTGAAGTCTCCTTGACAAGTGCATATTTAACATTTCAAAATTAAAGGTCACAAATACATTCACAGAACAGTACAGAGAGTTTTGTCTCACTATACTGGTGCACTATGCAGCAGCAATTGCTGGATTTCTTTAAGTGGAGGAATGGGAGTGGTTAGAGCAGAAGCAATAACAACTTGGTTAGCATTGACTCAGTGGCAGCACTGTCACCTATGAGTCAGGAGGTTAATAGTTCAGGTGCTGCTGTGTATGATCTACAATGACAATTCAATACAGTGCTGTGAAAGTTCTATACTGTCAAAGGTGTAAAATTTTCACAAGGTCTTCATCTAGCAGCCTATTTTTTTTCTAAAATGATTACTGTATGTGGAAATGTGAAGTAAAAAGTGAAAGTATTGGAAGTAGGAGGTCAGACAACATCCTAAGAGAGATAGACACGTAATGTTTCAAGTCCAATAAAGGGCTGTAAATAGGATAGAAAACAGGAGACATTGAATGACGAGTTATCCAACAGGGATAGTGATGCGGCAGGGTAAAACATGAAGAAATAAAAATTGTGCCTTTGCCCTTTACAGTTTTTGCTTTTTAGTCTTTTTTGCATTCAGTCAGCAGCACACCTGCTCCTGGCATGTATTTTGTTTCTTTGCTTCATTTCCTGCCCTTTGTCCTTGTCTCACAGCCTTTACTGAAAACCTAACACTAACTTCTCCCAGCTCTAATGAAAGCTTATTGGCCTGAAAAGTTAACTCTGTTTCTATCTCCACTGATGCTGCCTGATCTGTCCAGTATAGTTCATTTTCTTTCTTGAGTAGCCCCAATGATTCAGATATTTCGATCAGAGTCAAAAGCCGTTCTTCCCACCCTAATAAAGTTAAAAATTACCCACTTACCTTTGGATGTCTTCTGCGCTGGACATTTCTGGACAGAGAGACTCTAGTTATGAACCTGTACAGGACTTTTCAAATCCAGTAGCGAAGAAGATTCTCCATATAAACCACAGTCCCTTTTGCAGCAGTCAGTGCACATCAAGTAACACAAGTCTTTTCTCCCCATTACCTGTACACCATCTACAAGGCGCGAATTAGAAGTGATATAAAATAAGCTGCACTTGCCTGGATGGTGCATCTCCAACAACACGCAAGAAGCTTGATACCATCCAGGATAAAGCAGCATACAATTAGCACCCCATTCACTAGCTTCAACACTCACTCCCTTCAGCAGTACGTGCCACTAACAAGATGTGCTGCAATAACTCACCAAGGCTCCTTCTTTAGTACCTTCCAAACCTAGAATCTCTGCTACCTAGTAAGACAAGGTCAGCAGCTGCATTGAAACACCATGGCCTGGAAGTTCCCCTTTAAGCCACACACCATCCTGACTTGGGATGACATCATCATTTCTTCATTCTCATCAGGTCAAAATGCTGGAACTCCCATGCTAACATCAGTGTAAATGTGCCCACACCCCAAGGCCTGCAGCACTTCAATAAAGTAGTTCACCATTACCTTCTCAACTAGATCTAGACAGTAAGTGAGTGATACCGTCATTGCATGAACAAAAAAACCTAGTGTAGATGGAGATTTCAAAAGCTTCTGTCATAGTCACCCATAACCTCTGTCTAAAAGAGCTGAATTTTGACTGGGAATACATTCTTTAACATATAATATTTCTTCATGCACCACCTTTATATTGGTTTTAATCAGTTACTTTAAATGTGTGTAGAATTGTTCAAATTTTACACAAATAATTTTTTTGTAAGTACATTCAGTAGCATACTATTAGGGGAAATTAAGCTTTTGAAAGATATAACATCAGCAAGAATAACACCAATTTGTATTTACATAGTTCCTCTTGTGTTGTAAAGCATCCCATGGCACTTTACTTGGACATCACAAAACTGAAAAAAACACTGAGGTGTGAATGGAGATTTTAGATTAGATGATGAAAGTTTATTCAAAAAGGTAACGTTTAAGGAATGTCTTAAAGGAGGAAAGAGACTTGAACAGCTGGAGAGAGAATTCTAGAGCTTAAGACATTGATAGCTGAAGGAATGGTGGAACAATTAAAACTAGGGATGTTCAAGAGGCTAGAAATAGAGGAGTACAGATATCCTGGAGGATTGTAGAGCCAGAAGAGATTATAGAGCTAGGGAGGGTGATACAATGGAAAGATTTGAAAACAAAGATAAGAAATTTAAGATCATGCTGGTACTTAGCCAGATATAATATTAGACGGCGAGCATAAAGGTAACATGGAAGAGAACTTGCAGCCATCTAAGATACAGACAGGAGATTTTCGACGAGCTGAAGTTTACAGGTGGGCTGGGGGAGAAGGGAAATGTGCAAGACCAGTTATGAGAGCATTGAAATATTCAAATCTGGAGGTAACAAATACCATGATTGACAATTTCGGCAGCAGATGAGCTAAGGTAGAGATGGGAATAAATGAAGTTACATAAATGAAAATTGTGAGTCTTAATGTGACATAAATGTGTGGTTGAAAGCTCAATTCAAGATCAAGTAGGGTGCTAAGATTGTGAACAGTCAGGTTCAACTTGAGGTTGCCATGCAGAGGGATTGAAGTTGCTGGTGCAGCAGCAAAGTATATGAAAGGGACCAAACACAATGGCTTCAGTCTTCCCAATATTTAAGTGGAGGAAATTCTGTTCATCTTGTACTGGATGTCAGATGAATAGATGATGATTTGAAAATGGATGTGTTGAGAGAGGTGGTACTGAGGTAAGGTTGGGTGTCATTGTAATACATGTAGAAATTTATGTTATTGAAGGCTGTATGTAGATGATATTTAGGACGTATCCATGAGGGATACCAGAGATAACTCTGTGGGAATGGGAAGTGAAGCTATTAATATTTAAGAACAGAATCAGTTGGATGATTGTGAAGAGAATGTGGAGGAGGAATACGTGGTAACTGTGAAAAAGGCTGCAGATAGGTTGAGAAGGATGAGGAGGGATAGTTTAGCAATATCATAATCACATGGGTTGTGACTTTAGCAACAAACCATTTTGCTACATTGGCAGTGTGGAAATCTGTTGTAGAGACTCAAATTTTGAGTTCTAGGAAAGATGGTAACATTTTGAGAGACAGTAGTATATTTAAGGCTTTGGAGAGGAAAGGGAGTTTGTAATACAGTGGTAGTTTACAAGGATGGATTTGTCAATTTTTTTTAAGGAAGACATGATTATGACAGATTTGAAGGAGATTGAAGGACGGAACCTGAGGGGATAGAACATTTAACAACATCAACAAACATGGGAGCCGAGAAGATAAGGTAGTAATCAGTAGTTTAATAGGGATAGGACTTAGAGAACAGGAAGTGATTCTAATGGAAAAGATGAGATACAAGAGGGCACGTGGGAATACAGAAAAGCCAACATTGTCAGTGCCTTGACTTGGGACTTAGAGGACGTTCAATCAGTTTGGATAAGGAAGGAGAGAAAGTAGAAGAGTTGATTGGATAATCTCAAACTTAGTGGCAGAGAAATCCATGAGCCTTTCATTGGGGTGAAGATGGAGAAAACAAGGCAGAAAGGTTTAAGAAGACCCCTGCAGTAGAGAAAAGAAATCAGATGTTACCTTTACATTCCAGCATACCAGAACAGTTATGACAGTTTTAGCAGGACATAATAGTGACTTATGTGCTCCAGTGCTGAACCAATTGCCGGTACCTTGGATGTAAGAGAGTGGAGATAAGGGCCATAGTGTGGGAAAGGCCAGGGTGCAAAAGAAAGAGATTAATGGTACTAGTGGGTGTCTAGGGCATCGAGCCTGGAGATGAGGGTGCAATTGAGCAAATAAGTCACTCCAGAAATGTAATAAACAGAAGGTCAAAGATTAAACAGGTGGAATTTTAGAGTGCTGTTGCAAGTGAATTGGGAGCATATTTTCCAGGTGCAGATACAGAATAAAGTAGGATTTAGAGACAGAAACAGATTGTGAGTGGTTAATGATGCTAGGAACTGATCAAAGATGGCCTTATCTGCATTCCATTCAATAGGACCCAAAAGACCTCTTGAAATGACATGGTGCGGGGCATGGCCATAAAAACAGGTTGGGGAGTTTACAAGGAGGTTGAGATAAAGGGAGGACAGAGACAGTGAACTCAGAGGAGACATAACATGATTAATTGATGCAGAGTTGAAATCATCTCAGATGAGAAGTCACTCAGTGCAAAGGCTGAGGGAAAGAATAGGGAAGATAGCTTCTTGAGAAAATTGGCATGGGCTGATATTCAGGAGAAGTGCTCTTACTTTGACTTTTTAAAATGAGACATTGGACCTGTCAGATGGATACACTTATTCCAAAGAAGAACAAAAGGAGTTTTGCCTGTTGTCAGTACCAATTACTCAGATTGCCTGGTCATTATCACATTGTGTGACTTTGCTGTAAGTTAACTGGCTGCCATGTCTCCTATATTAAACTATTACCATAGTAACTCTACTTCACAGTATCACATTAGCTATGATGTGTTTTGAAACATTCTGAATTTGTTTAAAATGTTCTATAAATGCAAGTAGTTCTTTCTCTCTTGGTCTGTTTAACCAGTCAAAAGGCATTGGAGTACATTATCTCAAGTATATCTTAAACGCCCATTCTCTCAGTGTAACAACACCAAAGTAACAATAAGTGAGTTTTAGACATTTGTAAGAGATCAATAGGTATTTGATGATTTTCTTGACAACAAGAAGGGATCATCACTGCTAATGCATCATGATTGGCTTATATTACAAAATCATGAATCATATGAAATATAAGTTTCATTGTGTTTGATCCCAAGGCTTTGTAATAGGCTCTAATACATCAGAAAAGTAAACCTATCATTTTATTTTGATAGAAGACTAAATTATAATCCCTGGTGCTGAGCTAGATTTTCTCCACGAGTGAAGTAAGATTTTCAGTACGTGCTAACAAAGCAAACTAAAAACTAATGCAATTGTATGGATCATATAAGCACAAGTTTTGCTGGTAGTGATGGCAAAACTGATTGTTCACCATCACTATTATGTTCAAACTGATAACAAGTTCAAGAACTTGCACATGCATGCTTGGCGGTCAGATAGGTCACTTAGTTGAACAGCTGATTTGCAATGTGGAATGATACCAACTCAGCTCTTCTTTTCAACCTCTCCCCTTGCCTGAGGTGTAATGACCTCAGGCTAAGCTGAGACCAGCAGTCTCTCTGTAATGAGAGAGAAGCACTATGGTCTGGTTGGACTGTGGTGAACTTACATGCACAGAATAACACAAAATGCAGAAGTTCTGAAATGTCATTGAGCTTGCATCCCTTCCAAAGAAGCACTTAGAAAGTCCCACAAACTGCAATCTACTTTACAAACATGAATTAACAAGAACTTCCATTCTAACACAGGTCAAGAATCCTTCATCTGAAAACATTGGGACCAGCTGTTTTTTTGTGTAAAGGATATTTTCAGATGGGTCCAAAGACATATTGGTCCATTCGGGCCCTTTTCACTTTCAGGTTTATTCAGGTCCATTTGAGCCAAGCAAAGTTTTTTTCCAAATGGCCAGAATGTAGCGCATCTTCAGGTTTGTTTAGATCTGGTTGGATCCATTTTTGAAAAAACCTTCAGTTTTTAGGTCTTTTTCATTTTTGAATGTGCAGATAAGTGATCTACAAGCTGTTACATCCTACTGAATGAGGTGTAACTAAGGTTTTGTGATTTACTCAGGTCATATTCCCTGATTCACCTTCATAATTACCTTCACTGCCCTTTAAAATCTCATTTTATGTTTCTCAAGTGTTAGTTTTCTCTATTATAAAATATTCACATTTTGTTTCTTTTTAAAGTAAGTCTTCATATTTTTAAATAGTTTCTTTCTTAATTAATCATAATAATTAAATTTGCCATCTGAAAATATAAATTAACATTAGAGAATTCAGTGGTTTCAATTTCCTGGCTTGCTGTGTCTGAGTTTTTCCAATATGATTGGATGTTTACCCACTTATTGAGATCAACACAGCCCAGGTTTGGCACCAGATTTAAAATGCCATCAGAAAAGGAGAAAACCACACCACATAGATAGCTACATCTTTGTAGACAGCTGTATTTGTGGTCAACAGTGAGTATCTTACTTTGTGCTAATCACAAAATCTAGACCATGGAGTTCAGAGAACTCAGCCATTCACTCTCACCCCCTGAAGTACATAAAGGAAGATTATATGTAATTAGGACCAGAGTGACCATCTAAAGTTCAGTTAAAGTTACAGCAATGTATAAAGCTTAGCATCACCAACATTGTAATCCAGGTATAATAGGGGTCCATCAACATTATTAGTTGACTTATTCAGAGCACTTGTAAGTATGTTGATTGCTAGTGATCTGTAATTATTGTGACAATCACCGCACATTCATTATCAAAAACCCTATGTCTTTTACTCAAAAATTCTCCCTCCCTCATCTAACTGTAGGTTTTATTTAACTGCTTCTTCTCTTGTGTTGCTGTCTTGTGAGCTATGTAGTCATTTCTCTGAAATACTCACACAACTGAGAGTTTAGATTTTCACAGTCTTTTAATAATCTGCAGAGTTTTAACTTAACATTTCTACCATTGAAGTTTCAGAAACAAAACTCTTTCACTGAGGTGACTTATTCGTTTAATGCTCTGAATAATCTGATTTTCTAGGAGAGATGATACTTGCTTCTGACCTCCTCCTCCCCCATTCAATCTTCTTCAGCCTGAACCCAAAGGTTTTTCAAATAATTAAAAACAAACTTTTCTACCTTGGATTCTGTTAAGGCTAGTGCCTTAATGCTTTCTCTCCCATGTCGTAAACCAACACAGTAACAATAAATATCCGTTAACACTCCAGGGATTCTTGCTGTTGCTTGCTCACTAACTCATACTGGCTTTAAAATCATAGTTCAGGAAAGACTAATCTACATAATTTTTAAACGTCTTCACAAAAATAAAGCAACACTCATATGCTGCTAATTTGAAATCCAAACTCTATAAAAAATGAGAATTTTATATAGATAAATCATATACTTGTCCTCACAAATACCAGAAAATTCCCAAGTACTTTGCAGTCCATGAAGTGTTTTAAAAATCTAGTAACTATTTTAAAGTTGCCAATTATTCAAATTTCTACAATCACTTTTTAAAAAATATCTTGAACCAAGATGCAATGCCTGTCAATTTTTTAAATTATTAAAACGCATATGGATAATGCCGAATTAAACTTGTGACCTGTAACAACAAACTTAAATCTTAGTGATGCCCTCAAGCCAAGGGTCATGTAGCATTGTCACTACTATTACAGTATGGCCACGTGGACCATTTCCATTATTAATGCTGACATGGGAAATAATAACAGAAACATAAAAATAATGATAGAATGCATTAACTTGAGATTTTTGTTTTGTTTGTTAGTCCAATTATCTCCAGTCTTTAACATGAAGCCAAAACTTAGTCTTGTTATTCCTTGTATATTAATCAATTGTTAGGAAAGTTAGAAAACTAATTCTTCATGAGAATAATTGGTGTTGGAAAAGCAAATAAATGAAATAGAATCCAGTTAGCTGGCTTATAAAAATATGTTCTTTTGTTTGGAATTATACTTTGCTGAATAATAAGATATAATGCAAGTAAATGAGAATCTTACATTGCCTATGTGTGCATGAAGTAAGCTTGTAAGTATCCAGATTTCACATTACCTTGATGTGATGCTAGTAATAGAACCAAGAATGCTTGCTAATACTCATAATCCAAGAACTATAATTAATAGGACTTAGAACATTTGCTGCAGTATATCATCAAAATTGAACTGTGAAAGCAATTGGGATTAAAAAGCAAGGCTTCAGGATGTAGAGGTCATGATTAAAAGTGTGGAAGGATTTCTGTGAATAAGGAACAAAATTCTTCAACAGAAATACTTCTAATTGCACAGACTAGGATTGTGCAGATATTAAAGACATTTATCTTCGAATTACTCCATAGTGATAACTGTGGACTCTACGTATATTCCAACATGATACTTAAGTTACAAAGAAGCTGGATAGAGGATCAGTAGCAAAGTTATTCTATTGTATAAGATGCTTTGTTCAAATTTCCAAAGATTCCAAAGATTTTACATTATTCACAGAAATTGGACATATAACCTGGTTTTTAATTCAATCTGGTACCTACACTGCAGCCTAGATTTTTCCATCAACATTAACTAATTTATTTAATTCGAGAGAGTGCAGCAAAGGTTTACCAGGCTGTTTCAGGGGATGGCGGGTCTGATGTATGAGGAGAGATTGACTAAATTGGGACTGTTTTCACTAGAGTTCAGATGAATGAGGGGGGAATCTCATAGACACTTATAAAATTTTAATAGGACTGGACAGGGTAGATACAGGGAGGATGTTCCCAATGGTGTCCAGAACCAGGGGTCACAGTATGAGGATTCGGGGTAGACCATTTAGGATGGAGATGAGGAGACGTTTCTTCACCCAAAGAGTGGTGAGCCTGTGGAATTAGTTAACACAGGAAGCAGTTGATGCCGAAACATTGAATGTATTCAGAAGATGACTAGATATAGCACTTGGGGCGAATGGGATCAAAGATTATGGGGAGAAAGCAGGATTAGGATATTAAGTTGGACAATCAGCTATGATCCTGAAGAATGGTGGAGCAGGCTCGAAGGGCTGAATGGCCTCTTCCTGTCCTATCTTCTATGTTTTTATGTAATTCAATTCACCCTGACACTAAAATAATATCAATTTCAAAGCCTAAGTTATGGGTGAAATTTTCCCCTCAGTCGAAATGGTGAAGAGGGCAAACAATTGGATGAATTGGCCCTCGAGACATACCTGCCCTTCTCGTTACCTCAGCAATTAAGCGTGGCGTGAGAAAGTTCATTGGGAACTTAATTTGTCAGCTGTTAGATCCTTAAATAGACAATTAATTGCCACTCAAGGGTCTCAGCTTGCCACCAGCTTAATGATCTGCCTTCCCGTCAAGCAAGAAAGTGACTGGACTAGGAAACCAGACTGATCTGCTTGCTGCATTGGGGGCATGGTGGGATGCTGCATTTGCCATAGTATGGGTTCAAGGGGCAAGGATGGGTGGCAAGGGATGGCCCACTGAAAGCTAGTCCCCTGCCCTTCCTTATGACCACCCTTGGTCGCCTGTACCTGCATTTCCACCCTATGTTAAGCAAAAAAATGACGTTATTGTCATTGAATACTAGGCGGAACTGTTGTTCTTTAGAACCCAGAAGCTTTCCAGTCTCTGATTGGCTGCTAGCTTCTGAGTGATGGGACCCCACTGTTGAGACCTGAGATTGACCAAGAAGCACTGAACAAACTGTTTGAGCTTGATCCAGAGAACTTTCTCAATGATGTGAGTGATGAGTCACACACATCCCACACTTGGCTTACAATTTGGTGAATCATGGCCTGAGCAGCATTTGATAAGTTGAGAAAGAGGTCATTAGCTCTACATTGAGGAAATTTTTAAATCTTTCACAGTATCATCACTGATAGTTTCCATTTTTACATCCCTGCTCTCCTCCATCGCCTGAAGCTGCCATCAACCCATTGACAACTTAGCCTCATGGCCATTCTTCAACTGTGAACAGTACATTCCACAAGGATACTTTACCATCCAGGGTGTAACAGCAGAACCTAATATGCACCTGAGAACCTAATCTTCATCTGAAAATCAGGAGTGGGATATATGTCTCACAACAGGCAAGAAAATATGTCAATAACTGCTGCTGACCTATGACTAACTCAGGATTGATCAGAATCAAACCTAAATTCCTTTCATTACAAATTCCTCGTCACATCATACAATGGTTACTCACTGAGTCATTAGGTGAGTCAGTCTACATTGCTTGAATTACATCAATTTGGCTGGAAAACTGACTTAAGTTCAACTCCACAAGCAAACACTACAGGAAAATTAGAAGGAAGTAAAATATTCATTTCATCCCACATACGTTTATATAAAAGATGTCAGCTTTTTACCCAGCATGACAATATTTCTAATGTGATGTTTATTTTGTTGAGGGAATGCACATTCCCATTCATTATAATTTTATTTTATGCCAGTAGTTCCTCAAGCTTCCAACTGAAAGCTATTTTTATAGTGGCTGATTGCTAAGGTAAACTTATGATATTTTTACAAACGTTCAAAAATAGTGAACGTAACAGTTTGGTAAAAGGCAAAAAGAAACATAGTACAATGTTAACTTGCATGCAGAAGTATTTTCAGAAGATAGGGCCCTTTGTCCGTAACAGGATGTTTGTATTTTGATAAAGTGTCATCTGGATTATTATCTAATTCATCAGGAAAACAGTTTCCTCAACAGATTCTTATTGTGTTGACAAGTTAAAGAAACACAGACTGTAAACTGTTTTAAACTCACCGCTAAATTGGACAGCAGAGCAGTTAGGCTGCCTGCACTGCAATGTTCTATTTATCATGGAACAGAAGTATGTTTTTGCCAAGCTTTTGATTCTTCTTGCTGTATTTCCAAATGTCTGATCCAACTCTATGGGTTACCATTAAATAAAAACTGAAAAAGGATGAAGATTTGGTCTGGCCCATGGGCAGAATTTTCCCCTCTGACGTGGCATGGGAAATGGCAAGTAAGTAGGGAAAATAAGGCGCGAATCAAAAACATCAAAACCTTGATGCCATAAAATAAGTTTCTGATTATCTTCTTAAGATTTAAATAGTGACTTCAGAATCTTGCTATTGAATCTTGCTAACTGATTTATTTCCATGCATGGGCATGTCATTAATAGAACCAGTCCAGCTTATTGTATGCTATTTCTAATTCTCCTCTACTTCCCAGATAAACTAGGCAGTGTAAATTCCTGTTATGTAAGTCAGAGCAAGTAGCTGGTCATTGCAGCTCATCAATTTCTTGTTCTACTTCACACTTCCCTGCATTGAATCCCATCTGCCACCTGTCCTCCCACTCCACCAACTTTTCAATGTCCTTTTGGAGTTCCACATTATCCTCCTCACAGTTTCTAATTCTTCCAATTCAGTGTCATGTGCAAATTAAGGAATTGTCCCCTACATACCAAGATCTTGATCATTATTATATATCAGGAAAAGGGATTGAAGGGAACTGCAGTCAGTCATGCCATGCTGCCACATTCAAGGCACTGCAGGGCATTAGCCAAAGTCAGTCAGGTGCTTAGTCCTACTAGGGTCCAGGGATTCATGTCCTTGGAGTCTGGAGATTAGGACATGTTCAGTCCTGTAGGCCACGTACAGTCAATCTGGAGATGACAGGTAGGTCAGTTGGGATGCTATGGAAATGTATGATGAAAGTATGATAGAAGATGAAAGAGCAGTATGAGGAGAATTGGTGGGGCATCCCCAGTGAATGAATAGGGAGTGCAGAGAGCACAAAGTGTTGGCAGTTTGTGAGGATAAGTTGTACAAGAGCTGTTGAGTGGACATAATGCATGCAATAGTAAAGTTGTATTCTGTGAGCATTGGTGAGAGTTGTGTACAATAGTGGAGTTAAAGTGAAAGGCGACCCTGTGTGTATAATGATTGCATTTATCCTTGTGCAGTGCATAAGATCATTGGCCTCTTCCTGCACTGCTAGGTGTTCCATTTAACCTGAGACACAGCACTGACCCAGGCTGCTATCTAAGTCCAGGCTGGTTCTATCTGGCAGTGTGACCTTCTGCAATGGTCAGCAAAGTAAAAGACAGCCTTCCTACCCAACATCACATCCACCAGCACTTCCAGGTCACTGTCTAAACAGCAGGGGGCAGCAAGCTTTCCTTTCTTGGTCACATCCGTTGTGATGATGGGAAAGCTCACAACACAGCCAATTCCTGGCTTGCAGCGTCTGAAGTAGTGTGCAGCTAGGCTTTCAAAGTGGCACAAGCAGCATTAGCACCAGGATGTCCTAGCAAGAGAGAGCACTTTCTGTCTCTCCTGCCATATGATTCCAGAGAAGAGCACTGAAGAGCCTAGTTGCATGATTAATGAGGGGGGAGCGGACAGTACATGAGAAAGTCACTCAAACCACGGTGGACTGACCACTGTGAATCTCACTCAACAAAACACTTTAACTGAAAGTGGGAACATTCTGCATCTAATGTCCAGAACACTCCCTTACAACTCTGAATTAACTTGCATGGTTTCTACATGTGCATGATGCAAATACAAATATGATTGAACCAAATTTAGCTGGATGGGAACTAGAATTTGCTTGACCAATGTTCAACAAAGATTTGACAAAACATGTTTTCTGTTGTACCATACATATTATCTCCTGTAAACTTCAAAAAACATGCTTGAAAAGAAGTTATACGTATGAGATTTACAAAATAGCTATATGATCCCATATACACCATGGACAATAATTAATTTGGATGCAAAACAAAAACAGCCAGTTAATTTTATACATAAGACATAAAGATTACTGGTGGCCTTGAACATTCTTACATATTGGGATTACTGCAAAAGGATAAAGGCTAGTTTTGTGACATATGTGTTTTCAGCTACATAATAACAAAAGAAAAAGAGCAATAGCAGACCATTCAGTCTTTCAAGCCTTGGCTTCCATTCAAAAGATCATGTCTGATCTTCTACCTCAACTCATCCTCACCTACTATTCCCAGATTCTGTTAATCCTTAGTATCCAAACATTTATCAACCTCTGTCTTGAATGTGTTCAATGACTGAGCGTCCACAGCCTTATGGTGTAGAAAGTCAGAAAGATTCACAACCTTTTAGATAGAGGTACTTATAGAGTTATACAGCATGGAAACAGACCTTTCGGCTCAACTGACCAGAAATCCCAATCCGGCCTAGTCCCATTTGCCAGCAGTTGGCCCATATCCCTCTAAACCTTTCCTAGTCATATACCCATCTAGATGCCTTTTAAATGTTGTAATTGTACCTACCTCCACCACTTCCTCTGGCAGCTCATGCCATACATGCACCACACTGTGTGAAGAAGTTACGCCTCAGATCCTTTTTCAATCTTTCCTGTCTCACCTTAAACCTCCATTTCAGGCCCTAAATGGCTGATCCCTTATTCTGAGACTGTGATAACAAGCTCTGTACTGCCAGCCAATGGAAACGTGCTCCCGATACTTTTTCCCTTATTCTTTCATGGGTATGTGGGAGTTACTAGAAGAGCCAGCATTCCTGTTCATTCTAGTTATCTTTAATTGAGTGACTTGCTCAACCTTTTCAGAGGTCAGGTAAAAGTCTGGAGTCACATGTAGGTCAGACCACATAAGGATGATAGATTTCCTTCCATAAAGGGACATTAGTGAACCAGATGGGTTTTTACAACAATTGATGATAATTGTCATGGTCACCGTCATTAAAACTAGCATTCCAGCTTTATTAATTGAATTTAAATCCCACTACCATTCAGTGATCTAGCCCCAACTGCCACCAAACTTGTATTAGGAGAGAACACAGGGTTCTGCTCAATATCGGTTTTTTAGGCTTGTTGGCATAGTTAATTTTAGAATGCTTCTGTGAAGTGTCTTGGGATGTGTTAGTACATTAAGATACTATGCAGTAATGGTCATTTTTTGACTGAGGACTAAAAACAGGAACACGTACGGTTTCAAACCAAGGAAGCTGTGCAAGAAGGCGTTTGCAGTTTGGACAACAAGTTATTGGAACACATTTTGTGTTGTGTATATACAATGTTACCTATTCAAGCTGCGAGCAGGAATTCCTGATAAATCAACAGTGCCTGTGTGTGCTCAAGGCAGTTCTACCCAGGGACACTCTTGTCATTGACTTTTTATTCAGCGCCAGTGTTGGGGGCTCAGCATGGTAACAATCTCTTGATTGGCTCCTGGGTAGGTGGCTACAGCAGAAACAGCTAGCCTGCAAAGAGAAATCATTCATCTCTCTTTCTCTCCCTTGTGTGTAGAAGTAAAAGAAAATCCCTAGCAAATAGATTCCCCCCCTCACCTCACCCTTGCGAGCTTCTCTCACTGAAAATCCCATGTTGAAATCAAAAGAAAAACCACCCTCAGAGTTACTGATAGGGCAAATCTTCAATCAGTGAATGAAAGACAGAGTATCGGTGTATCCACCACCTTTTCATCAGCAGAATCAGAAGGAATCAAAAGGATCTCCAAGAAAACTTTACATTGATGTTTGTGTTCAGGACTGTTGACAGAAATGTGCTTTTCAGACAGGTTCTTTCCCCTTGCCCACTTAGAAGGGGCCCGACCCGAAACGTCAGCTTTCCTGCTCCTCTGATGCTGCCTGGCCTGCTGTGTTCCTCCAGCTCCACACCGTGTTATCTCTTGACTCCAGCATCGGCAGTTCTTACTATCTCTATAGTATTTGTGTCTTGTCTCTTTGTGCCTGTTGGAATGTTTTTGTTTTAAAGAGCATAGTTTAACATATATGGTTATATATTAGCAAGTCAACTTGTCTATTTTTTGCCATTGGTTAAGAACAGTTTGATGATGACAGTTATTTTCTTGTCAACAAAAACATCTGGTCTGCATATTTTTTTAAGCGGAATTAGACACCTAGGTGGAATGGGGCAACTTGGTGCTTTCATCACATTTTCATATTTCACTCCAAGAATAATGGAACTTAAGTTCTACCATGGTACCCCACTGAGTCGTGATAATATAAGCGTAAGTTCTTGTAATCCAAAGTAAAGGAACTAAAAAGGTGCACCAAACAATACATAATCTAAATCATAATGCACAAAATGGTTCAATTAGTGCTGCGAAATAGCAAAGGCAACAAGCATGGGAGTGATAAAAGACCAAAGTATCTGGCAGAAGAAATGTCAAGTTTTAAAAAAGATACAAAGACAAAACATCAATATTAGCATAAAGAAGCAGCAGAGATAAGGTTTGGGTAAATATTCAAAGAGGTTGCATTTATACAGAAAAAAAACGTTAGCATGGATGTAATAAACCATAGACTCCCTACAGTGTGGAAGCCCATCAAGTCCACTCCGAGCCTCTAAAAAGCGTCCCACCCAATCCCTGTAAACCATCCATTTCCCATGGCTAACCTACACATCCCTGAATACTATGGGCAATTTAGCATGGCCAATCTACCCTTCCTACACATCTTTGAACTGTGGGAGGAAATTGAAGCAGCCAGAGGAAACCCACACAGACACAGGGAGAATGTGCAAACTCCACACAGCCAGTTGCCCAAGGCTAGAATTAAACTTGGCTCCCGAGCACTGTGAGTTAGCAGTGCTAACCACTGAGCCGCCCTGCCACCCAAAAAACAATAAAAGCAAAAATAACACTTATACAAATGGTATTATACATACTGTGATGGGTGGAAATATCCTGTAGGGAGGAACAGCCATTGGGGAAATCATTCTACCTCGATTACTGTTGGTTTTTCTGCTTTTATGTTAAATGTATACATACTTGGGGATTTCACTGTAGCCTCAAGGATCGACAACTAAAAATTTATAATACTATACGGAATTGTATATATGTGTGTAAATGCTCACATATGACATTATGTCTGTTTTCAAGAGCAAGAAGAAACCAATTGCTTTCCAATTTAAACTGTAAAGTATCATTAGTTGGTATTAGAGGTAATAGGAACTGCAGATGCTGGAGAATCCGAGACAACAAGGTGCAGGGCTGGATGAACACAGCAGGCCAAGCAGCATCATAGGAGCAGAGAGGCTGACGTTTCGGGCCTAGACCCTTCATCAGAAAAGGGGGAGGGGAAGGGGGTTCTGAAATAAATAGGGAGAGAGTGGGAGGCGGATAGAAGAGGGATAGAGGAGAGGATAGGTGGAGAGGAAACAAACAGGTCGAAGAGGCGGGGATGGAGCCAGTAAAGGTGAGTGTAAGTAGGGAGTTAGGAAGGGGATAGGTCAGTCCAGGGAGGACGGACAGGTCAAGGGGGCGGGATGAGGTTGGTCGGTAGGAGATGGAGGTGCGGCTTGAGGTGGGAGGAGGGGATAGGTGGGAGGAAGAACAGGTTAGGGAGGCAGGGACGAGCTGGACTGGTTTTGGGATGCGGTAGGGGGAGGGGAGGGCAATCCGACCCCACCACCAAAGATGCAATCCGACCCCACCACCAAAGACATCTTTCCCTCCCCACCCTTATCTGCTTTCCGGAGGGACAACTCTCTCCGTGACTCCCTTGTCTGCTCCACACTCCCCTCCAGCTCCACCACACCCGGCACTTTTCTCTGCAACCACAGGAAGTGCTACACTTGCCCCCATACCTCCTCCCTCACCCCCATCCCAGGCCCCAAGAAGACTTTCCACATCAAGCAGATGTTCACGTGCACATCTGCCAATGTGGTATACTGCATCCGCTGTACCCGGTGTGGCTTCCTCTACATCGGGGAAACCAAGCGGAGGCTCGGGGACTGCTTTGCAGAACACCTACGCTCGGTTCGCAATAAACAACTGCACCTCCCAGTCGCGAACCATTTCAACTCCCCCTCCCATTCCTCAGACGACATGTCCATCCTGGGCCTCCTGCAGTGCCACAACGATGCCACCCGAAGGTTGCAGGAACAGCAACTCATATTCCGCTTGGGAACCCTGCAGCCCAATGGTATCAATGTGGATTTCACAAGTTTCAAAATCTCCCCTCCCCCTACCGCATCCCAAAACCAGTCCAGCTCGTCCCTGCCTCCCTAACCTGTTCTTCTCCCACCTATCCCCTCCTCCCACCTCAAGCCGCACCTCCATCTCCTACCGACCAACCTCATCCCGCCCCCTTGACCTGTCCGTCCTCCCTGGACTGACGTATCCCCTTCCTAACTCCCTACCTACACTCATCTTTACTGGCTCCATCCCCGCCTCTTCGACCTGTTTGTTTCCTCTCCACCTATCCTCTCCTCTATCCCTCTTCTATCCGCCTCCCACTCTCTCCCTATTTATTTCAGAACCCCCTTCCCCTCCCCCTTTTCTGATGAAGGGTCTAGGCCCAAAATGTCAGCCTCTCTGCTCCTATGATGCTGCTTGGCCTGCTGTGTTCATCCAGCGCTGCACATTAGTTGCTATTATATGAACTATTAGCACTGCGTCATGAATTAGGAACCAGCATAAATATACAAACTATGGAGAAACAATTAACAAGAACAAAGAATGCCAAAGAAACTCAGCAGGTCTGGCAGCATGCGTTGCAAGAGAAACAGCGTTAACATTTTGGGTCCATCAGACATCTTCAGAACTAGAACCTGCTAAGTTCTCCAGCATTCTCTGCGCTTGTCTCAAATTTACAGCATCCTTTTACTTACTTGGAAAAGCAGTTAATGACTTTAAGGAGAAAGCAAAGGGGTTACCAACTGAAATCTGGTAGGAAAGGAGTAGCAAAATGAGTAGGTTATGATAAAGGTGGAACAAGGTGGAGAACGAGCTTACTGAATGCTTTTCACTGAGTTAGGACATAGACGTTATGAGTTCCACTTTCCCAATACTACCTGATGCAATAACAGAACAATGCGAACAAATTGGTTGCCTTCTAGCACACTATGTTGTAAATTGGTTTTGTTCTGACACCAAACTACAATCTACCACCTCGTATGTGAGATACCCTTTAATCTGACAGTAAGCCCAGAGCAATATCAGTGGCACAGAAGCAAAATGCTGTGGATCTGAAATCCAAAATAATAACCAAAAATGCCGGAGATATTCAGCAAGTCAGGCAGCATCTGTGGAGAGAAAAGCAAAGTTAATGTTTCAGATCAATTAACATACAACATGTTGTAACATCAATGGCGTCTACAGTCAAATGTTCAAGTAATGCTATTAATGATTCCACATCCTAACTCCTAATATACAGTCATGCCAACTTTGATTCGATTTCTAAGAACAAAATTACAGGCAACCATGATGAAAGAATTCTGAGATATTTCAAAATGAAGTGAAAATTGCACACTCCCCTCTAATGAGAGAGGGAAATGACTGATGGCAAATTTAATCTAACCTACACATAAAGTGAGGTTGAGAAAGTGAATGCAGTGCATACAGGAATTGAAACTGCCCTGTTTGAATAGCAAACCAGCTATTTAGCCAACTGAGATAACCAACTACCCTCAAACGATTTGATTCATTTATTCTCACCAGATCTATGAAAATGATTACATTATGCTCTTCAAAAATAGCAACTGTGAAAAGGCTTGGGAGAGCTTATCTAGCACCTGTGCAAGCAGCAGTTCTGTATATAATCTTGCACTTTTTTCTAATTAATACATGAAGCGTAGGCATCATTGGCAAGACCAACATTTATTGCCCTTCTCAAATCATTTTGAGATGATGTGGCTGAGCCAATTTCTTAATGACTGACAGATTTTCCAGCTACTTCTGGAAGAAGAAAAATGTCAACCATATTACTGCTAAGGCTTTGAAGTAACGTGTAGGCCAGTTTGGATGACAACGGATTACTTTTATTGAAGAACATTGGTGAATCTGATGTGTTTCTGTGATAAACATGTTGCTAGTTAATTGCTATTACTTTTAGTAGCATTTTAATTCCAGGTTTATATAATTGATTTTAAATTTCCCACCCACGAAAGGGGTTTTGCATTTTTATCTCCAGATTGTTACATCTTGAAAAAGAAACACTGGATAAAATACTTTCAAAATATATTAGGTTGAAATATTTCACAATTTCCGGTAAAATTCCTTCACTCTTAACATATTTTACTGCCTGTGACATTCATTGGGTAGAAACACATCAAACATCACTTTACCAAAAGTATCATTATCCAAAAGTCAAACAAAGTATCTTCTTGTGGCTACAGAGAAAGTTTGCAGTGGTGTTAAAGTTGGTGCAAGTCATGGCCTATGTTAAGCTATGAATAGGTCAAAACCAACACTTCATTGTATCTTTCTGAAACAGATTTATAAAATCCCTAATTTCACTGATGGGTCATGTAATAGCCCTTTAACAAGGTCTAGCTCTTGCCTTTGTTCAGAGTCATTTTATATATCTAGGGCAGCTACAGTTCCATCTTCTCTGTTGCACTGTACCTACAGTCTCTACAGTCATTTGTTCTGACAAATTCTCAAGTGCAGCATTCAGTTCTATTACTATTGTACTCATAGCTTGATACTGCTCTGTTCATTGAAATGTTTAGCTGAAGGTTTGACATAGATACTATGCGTATTGCTTTGACTGTGCAAAGTGGTATTGATTTGATAAATAGAAAGAATACCTAAAACAGTGTATAACTCCTCCACACTTTGTTAACTCAGCATTATTATAATTACACAGCTCCTCCTTGAGGGTCTTCCATGTCCAGTTGATAGTAACCATAAAGCTATGAAAAAAACTTTTTTTTTATTAGGAGTTTCTATCTCACTGAAGATTCTTCAGACCAATCCATATCCAATAATCTGCTTCGAAAAATTTGCTCATGTTTTGACAGCTGTGACAAATTACACACAACAGTTGAATCAATTGTCATCATTCTAAATATCCAATGAAATAATAAATCAAAACAACCCCCAACAGTCTAAAGAAAGGTCACCTCACCCTATTTCCCCAAAGTTAACAAAATCTTTAAAAAATTCCAGGATCTTAACCACATCTTGGCCAATATTGGAATAGTTTATATCCTCAGGCCATATCCTATTTCTGTACTGTATTTTGTTAAAATCCATCCATTAGATTTTGAGATATATTGTTTACAGCCGAACAGAGCAATAGGAGTCAAAATACTATCTCTTCCGACCTTCAGTGGTGGAAATAATAAACTTCATAAACTTAGTACCAACTACCCTCTTCTCTCACTTTTCCCAAATGTTTTTTAAAGCACTTATGGAGAGATAAGAATCTTCATACCAAATCTAAATATAGATACATTGACTGGTGAGTTCATCGTTTATTACAAACATCACACATTTTACTAAAATTGGGAAAGAGGAATAGACTGTTCAATACTATTGGAAAGTAAGGCTAAATTCATTTTTAAAAATAAAAACCGAAAGAACTGCAGATGTTGGGAAATTTTGCATGTGAGCTTCATATACAAGAAGCACTAAGGTTGAAAAAAATAGCTAGAATTGTTTCTTTCTTCCAAATTGAGGCTGTATGTTTATTTAGCGGAATTAACTCAATTCTGTTTACAGGTATTTCCAATAGTATGGGCAAACTAGACCTCTAGTATCATGTACTTGTTATTAAAGCTCCATTATCTCCAATAGAAATAAAAATGCAATCTTTTGAATACATTGTAAATACATCAGCTAAAAACTGCACAGCACTCTTAAACTTTGTAAACAGTTTAAATTCTGAGACTTTACAGATGTTTCTTTGAAATTATTGTTCATAGAATTCTGTTTAAAAGCTGCTTTCCATGTCATATTACAGCTGTTACACTGCCCAACTGAGATTTAATTCAAATAAATAATGACATATCAGGTTTCTCCCTATAATGCCACATCCATTCTAAGACATATTATTTATGATAAGATCTAATGTAGAACAGTATAAAGTGCTTGCCAAAGGGGCTGTTGTGGTGCAATTGTAATGTCCCTACCTCTGAGTCAGAGATTCTGCCTGATCCATAGGTGTATCATAGCATATCTGAATAAGTTGTTGAAACAAAACCTAAAATACTTGCAGAGAGCAGCAGCATGTATATCATTAGTATTTTGAGTGGTTAAACAAATCAAGATTTTAGATATTTTACATCAACCTGCTCAGACACATATCTGGAGCAGGCGAAATATGAAAGCAGGCCTTCTAGTCCAGACAGCGTTACTGCGTCACAAGAGCCTCTCAAACATGTGTTATCACACAGTCCCCAGTTAAGTGTGAAATAACTAACAAAAATCAGTCAATGAGATGTCATGCAGTTATTTTCTAGGCATTTTGAATGATGATTTGAATCTTGAATGATTTTCCATTATGAGTGATGGCTAATGCTCCCTCTTCTTACTGATCAATTCTAGAACTGAAGTAAACTATTTTCACAATTGTTGATCACTGAAATGTTTTACAATCTGGCCTTTATCTAGTAGGTGAATTATGTAAACTGTTCAGGTATTGTTTTGGTACAGTGAGCAACCACCCCCACAACCCCCCCCACCACTCCTCCCCTGTGGGTGCATTGTAAAATTTAAGATTTTCATTTATTTTGTTCCCTCTGTGGTATACACCTATAATTCTGTGGACAAGTTGTACTCATGTATAAACCTGTAACTTCTCTTCTCGATTGGCAAAATGAGGCATAGGGTGTATTTCTGATGCTTAGGAAAAAGTAGAAAATCTGGAGCCTCAAGCGTATAAACAATGGTTGACTATCAGCCAGACCAAACTCCCACGGTTCAAATTATTCATTGTGAGCTCTTCTATCCACTAAGAAAAATAGGCAGGGATTTGAGAGACTATTCCATCATACTCTTCTGACATCAGCGCTCTCCCAGTATGGCAGTGAAGTCTTGTTACCGTTTGCATATGCTAAAATCTATTTGCAACAATAACCATTCCTAAAGCTATCATTATTTATGGACCTGAAGCAGGAAGTTATCAAATGCCTATTTGTCTGACAGGTCATGGAATATTGTGAAGAATCCAAAGTAAAGCTGAAATCAGCTGATTTAGTTTCTATCGTGCTTGCCTCTTGTTCCCAAATATCAAGCAATGTAAAATAAAGTAGCTGAAGTTTTAGTGAAATGTTAGTACTTTATATAAAGTACCCAAAAAAAAGGTGTAGATATACTAATGTCTGATTAAAAATCACAACTTCTAAAGCATTCTAAGGCCAACATTTTGCAGCCATTCCATTGCACCTCTTACCCATATTAACAGGTACATAGCAGACAGGTCTGGATTTAGGCGCGAACACAGAAAATGTGGAGACCAGACTTTTACACAACTGATGGTGTTGCCATAGGATGCCAAAGTCTGCACCCACCATCACCTTCTTCAAGATGACTTCAATAAACAATAGAAATAGGGATGGAGAGAGGGTGCAGGGAGCCAATTATCCTGGGAGCATGCTCTTTGTAAAATTGAAACATTGGCAACTCGTATTTTATGTTGTCTCATGTAATAGCATTCTTATCTTTGATTTAGAAAGTTACAGGTTCAAACCCCCAGACCACTTGATTGCATATGTTGAATTGTTGCCAAAGCATTCTTATGGCAGAATTTTAAAAGGTAGCATGCCATTCCTGATAGTGGAACCAGAAGTGGGTGCCACTTCCACTTTCTTGTTTTTTTTTTGCCAGTTCCCATACAATTTCAATTAAAACTCAAAGTGCTGGCAGCATGTACAGGAGACTCATACTATTCCATGGCAGGGGAACGCAGTCAGTGATGAAAACACCGTCAGCTGACAGTGCAAGCAGGTATGTGTGAGCTACAGCAAAACCTCCTGGATAAACAGTGAGGTTCTGTATAATGGCCTGCTACTTTCCTATCCAATCCATTACAATTAACATTAATATTATTGAGAGCACAGAGTTAGAACAGATATCTTTTCAAATTGAAATTTTACCTGTAAATACTTCATATTACATTTAATTAAATTTATTCATACGTGTGTCAACATTAAGTGTTGAAACTAACTTAGTCCAAGAGCTAAATATCCTGGCACACTTCTTGATTGACAGACAACGGTGATTGTAGGGAGTTACAGACATTTCATTATTGTAGAAGAAAAAGCAAGGCTGGATTTTTAATGCCCCTGACAGGTGTGCTTTGGGCAGAGAGAAACATAAAATATGTCAGGTTGCTAACCTAGCACCTGCACACAGACCCCCGAGTTGACACACTCCATAGTACGCTAGATAGATTGGCTGTGTACTTGGCAGCTTGACCACCATATTTAAATAAATAATTAGAGGTCAATTAAGCCTCTTAGCAAGATTATTGACTAGGATAATGACATGATTGGCGTGGGTAGGTGGGTAGGCATGGACTCGTTTTGTGGTCTAGATGAAAAAAGTGAAAAGGAATAGGGACACTTCATTCCAAGGATGTGAACCAGGAGCAACCCATAAAATGTTACTCCCATCTTCCATGTCACACCTGTCCTCCCAAAGCCAGCACTGCCCCTTGCCCCTGCTCCAGTGTTGCGTCTAATTTTCTTCCTGGCTATGCAGGCCACCGAGGCTCATGCGGGGCAGCAACTTCCAGAATCAAAGTCAATGCTGTGATCAACATGCCAATGCCAATTTACCTTGTATGGAACCTTAGACTGGCTGTGTGCACACACAGCCACGTAATTCAGAGGAATGTTACCCCCACCTCTCATCTCTGTGCTTTTGATTCTGTCTTCCACCCTAAAACCTAGAGACTTGTCTTTCTGTTGTAGCGACCAAACTAATTGTTCCCACCCTCAACTTGAAGATAGATGTCATTGCAAAACATTCAGCGAAAATTTGTGGAAATGCAAATAGGATCATGCCACAAGACAGTGTGAGGCTTGACCCATCACAAAAGAGCCATCAAAATTTTGACTAAGTCTCTCCACCCATTACTTATTTTTATAAAATCCCATATTCCCATAAAACTTCCCCCTTTCCTGCCAAACCTGAGTATCAGTTGCCAATTCAGATGTAATCAGCATTGTTTTCATTATTAAGCACCTTCAACTGTAGGGGACAGAAAACTCAACTGTTCCCATTGGGTAGGTTCATCACTTCTCAGCCGTGCTGAGAGACAATGTCAGCCATGGCACACTTACCAGAAAAGGAAAACTATCAACAATAAACTTTATTTGACTTGCTCCACTTGGTTATTTGAGCATTACTTAAATAGAGAATGACAGTATAAATTTGAAGTCCATAGATATAGGTGTTCTAGTGCATTCGTTTCAAAAGGTTAGAATGCAGATGATTAGGAATCCTAATTAATGCTGTTCATCATTATTAGAGAAGATGTACAGGTAAGGATATAGTATCCTTCAGTTACACAGGGCATTGGTGAGACTACATCTTGAATAGTGTGTGCAGTATTGTTCTCCGTATTCAAGAAAGAATGTAAGTACATTAGAGATAGTTCAGAGGAGGTTTACTGAATTGATTCCTGGAATAAGTGGGTTGTCTTATGAAGATAAGTTGAACAGGGTGGAACTGTTGGGACCTGTTCTGAGGAAGGGTCACCAGACCCGAAACGTTATCTCTGATATTTTCTTCACAGATGTTGCCAGACCTGCTGAGCTTTTCCAGCAACTTCTGTTTTTGTTCTTGAACAGGGTAGGCTTGTTTCCACTGAAGCTTCAAAGAATGAGGTATAACTTGATTGAAGTGTATAAGATCCTGAATGATTTGGACAAATTGGATGTAGAAAGGATATTTATTCTTCTAGGTGAATCCATATCTAGGAGGCAATTAAAAATTTTAAAATTAGGCGTCTCCCTCTTAGGAGATAGATGAGAAGGATTTTTTTCTGTTAGAGGGCTGTGTGACTTTAGGAACTGTCTGCCTCAGAAGGTAGTGAAGGTGGGTCATTGAACACTTTTGAAGCAGAGGTGGATGGGTTCTTGTTAGGCAAGTAATCAAAAGTTATCAGGGTTAATAGGAATGTGGAATTAGAAACACAAACATATCCGCCATAATCTTATTGAGTGTTGGGGCAGGCTCAAGGAGTTGAATGGTCTACTTCAGCACCTATTTTGTATTATTGTCTGGTTGAAAGGGTAGAGAAGGTGGAATGATGCCTTTATGTTCTTTTAATGTCTCTTCTAATTTTCACTCAATTTGTACCCATTTGAAGTTACAAAATATTTACAAATGCATTGTCAAATAGAATTTGAGGTGAGTGTAATAGTGTGAAGTTTTTCCTAAATTTTCTTTAAATGGTTGATGCGAATACAGCAGAAATAATATGATACAACAAACATTATTAGCTCAATATGTTCTTTGGAGATCAGCAAAACAAAGTTGTCATAAATTTATGCATTTTAAGTGAACATCATTTATGAAACCAAGTCTTCAAAAATAGGATTATCAATTCCTGTATATTTTCAGTTTTTTATTCAATATAATACAATGTGAGCCACATATGATAAGATTGCATTTAATTCAATTGTACCTTAGATCACTTATGCTCTGACCTAAAACTTGTCATCTTCATAGGTTGTTTTCCTGTGAAATGTTACTGAACTGTGAGTCAGGATCTTAAGCAGTCACTTTTGCAAGATATTTGAGGGGGTCTAAAAGCCATTTTATCTCAACTTTTTTGTATAGTATAAAAATTACTAACAGTGAAATATGTTGTGCCTCTTGGCAGGAATACTCTCCTACAATATATCTAGTGTGGTGGCTAACAAGCACTTTGCAGGTAGCTTCTGACAGAATTTCATGTGTAGGTCTGGCAAGGTTTCACATTTGGTGTCATTGAGTGTTTCACAGATGGTGACCAGTAATGCTCTTGCAGTATTTCAGTGTCTCGTGGCCAATAGAAGTTAATTTTAGCTTTTAGCAGTGCCAGAACATAGACAGTAGCTGATCATCTGCCTATTATGTACAATTCATTTGATATTCAATTCCATTAGCTTCAAGGAAAAGTGAATCACATATATGTACAATGGATGTAGAACATGACCGATACCCAATCTGCTACCACCTATTCGTCACCATTGCTAAAAGTTGAAATGAGCCCAGTAGTACTTTTCACGAGATATTTCATACCATTTCACAAAGTTTTAATCCTGTTAACATTTCATGTCTGGCAAATGGCAGAGATACGCTCCTGATCAAAAACAATCTCAGACCTGCCATATACCATCATTTTACAGCTCCTACAATGACAACATTTCATGCATATTGAATGATAATATTTTAATATGGACAGTCTCTCATATTTGATGACCATTCACACGATGTCGTTGGACATCACGCTGTTGTTGCTGTTAGGCAACAAACATAACATTGTTAAATACCATATGAAAAATTCTAGGCACCATTTAAAATCATGTCATAGATTGAAACGATAGAACAGCAAGAGGCCATTTGACCCACTGTGTCTTTATTTCTGCTAGTTCTTCCACAAGAGCTGTCTTTCAATTTTTGTGCATTGATGTGTGTGTTTCTGCATTTTTCTTGAAAAAATTATCCAATTTTCTGTAAAAGTGTGTTACAGTTTCAATAAATCACTTGTGGTAAACCATCCCATGCTCACAAAATGTGAAAAAGATTCCTATGCTGAAATTCCTCAGCCCCTGTCTCTTAGTCATAAATTATGAGAATGAAGATAGCATAAGTTAACACACCAGGATGTTTAAAACCTCTTAACACATTCTAGAAACATAAGGATTGAAATTATTCTCACCAGTATTTGTAATAAAACAAATTCACAAATGTATTGAAGTAATGCATACAGCAATACCATATGAATTGCAGATTTAATTGTTACAAGTAGAATAAAGGTGTGATTGACCATAAATAAAGTTTTGTTTTATCCTTCATTTAATATTTTTATATCCTTTCAAAGAATGTAAATGTTGCTGGAATGATCAACATTTATTCTCCATCCCTATTTACTTTTGAGAGGGTGGAGGTGATTCACCATAGCAGCCACAGTATTTATAGTACAGAATCATAGAATGGTTACAACATGGAAGGAGCCTATTCAGCCTGTCACATGTGGGCTAGTTCATGTAAGAGCAACTCAGTTGCTTCCATTCTCTTACCTTTTAACCAAGTTCTGTTAACATTTTCCCTTCAGGTAATTATCCAGTTTTAAAAACCATTATAAAACAACCACACTTCCAGGCAGTGAATCCAGAATGTAACTACTTTCTGCATAAAAAGCTTATTCCTTCTGTCATCTCTTTTTGTTTTTGCTAATCACTTTAAATCAATGAACTCCAGTTCTTGACCCATCTACCAACGAGAACAATTTCTCCTGACTTATACACTTTCAGACTCTAATGATTTTGAACATCTTTCTCAAATCTTTCAACCTTGTTATCTCTGAGGAGTTCAACCACAATGTCATGAATCTACCCACATAACTGAAGGCTCTTATCCCAAGATGTTCTGTTCATAAGTAGTTTCTGCATCCTCCCCTTCAGCTAGCCATAGTTTCCAGGGCAGCAGCTTCAGAGAAGTGGCTGTCGCTGGGGCTGCTGTCCCTGTTGAGGATGATGACCTGCCCTTAAATTGCATCCCCTTTTAGAATAGAATTTGCTTAGACCAATTCCTTTTATTTAGATTTAGGAATTTTATAGTGGCAAGTTGCATTCATGCCACACATCTGCTCATGCCTGGGTGCTGTCCTGGTCTTTTTCTTGTGGATATAAACTGCTTCCGTATCTGGGGAGTTGTCAATGGTACCTAATTCATGTAATCATCAGTAAAACATCCACATCTCTGACTTCATTATGGAGGAAAGGCACTGAAGAAGCTGATTTTGGGTCTACCCAGAGGGATCTTCTGCAATGATAACCTGGAAATGAAACGATTGGCTTTCAATAACCACAACAACCTTCCTTTGTATTAAGTATAGTTCAAACTAGTGGAGAGTGTTCTTTATGATTCCCAATGATTTCAATTTTCCTCAAGCTCCTTGGTGTCAAATGTTTCTTTGAATTCAACTTTTATGTTTATGTTCAGGCCATGGATGAAATTCAATTTGAAGTGAATGGCCCTGGTGGAACCTAATGTGAGAATTGATTAAGAATCTATTGATGAATGAATGCAGCTTGATAGCACTGTCTCCAGCATCTTTCATTGCCTTTCTGATGATTGAGAGTGATGATATTGACCAGATCAAGCTTGTCTTGCTTTTTGTGTACAGGATATGGTCAACGACTTATATTATCAAGTAGCTGTCAGTGTTATAGCTATAACAATACTGGAACAACATGGCTAGAGGCAAGGTTAGTTCTGGAGCAAAAATCTTCATTACTTTTTCCAAAATGTTGTCAGAGTCCACAATTTTTGCAATATCCAATGTCTTTAGCAGTTTCTTAAATTTTACTGACATCTGTGATTCTGGAGACTTGAGGTAGAAGATGAGATGGATGCAAATGCTGCAGCCTTTTGCACTGATGTGTTGCACTCTCTTGCCATTGAGAATGGGGCTGCTTTTGATCCTTCTTCCTCATTATTTAATTGTCAACAGAATGTGGTAGGAACACAGAGCTTAGATCTAATATGTGGCTGTAGGTTCACTTTGTTTTGTCTATTGGATATTCCTTTTACATGTATATATGTATGTCGTCCTGTTTTCTAACTTCACATTTTTGGGTATGAAAGGTATTTATCTTGACATGTTCTCCACTGAACCAGGGTTGCTCTGTAGGCCTGGTGATATAGGTAGAGTATTCCAGGCCATGAGGTTACAGATGTGGTTGAATACAATTCTCCTGCTGCTGATGGTCACAGCATCTCATAGATTGCTGGTTTTGAGTTGCTGGGTTTGTTCTAAATCTATATGACTGTCCTGCACAGTATGATGCAGGCTATCCTCATTGTAATGACAGATTTTGCTGACAGGACGTACAAAGCCAGTGATGGAGGAGGATAGGACATTGGTCAAAAGCTATGATTCAATGAGTACAATTATGTTAGGTTGTTGTTTGACAAATCTGATGTTATTAAGGAGGAATTTGCAAGATTGACTAGACAAAGTATTCCTTTCTTATTTCTAATGCCTTGGTCAATATTGGTTTGATCATCTTGTATTATTCATTATTGTCTTTTTATTGCTATTTGATAGAACTGAGAATTTTGCTGGCGTAGTTCCAAAAAGCATTTAAGGGTCAATTTTATTATTGTGGATTTGGAGTCACGTATAGGCCACATCATGTCAGGGGGGTAAGTGTCTTTCCCTAAAGGAGCCGATGGGTTTTCACAAAAAAGAAGCCGATGGGTTTTCACAAAAACCACAATTACTGACACTAATCTTTTACATGCAAAAAATTGCTAGCGAAACTCAGCAGGTCTGGCAGCATCTTTGGAGAGAAAGCAAATTCGATATTTCAGGTCCAGTGACCCTTCTTCAGAACTCAGACTTTTACATGACTTCTTCATTTCTTGTCTTCAACAGAATATGAAAATATCAATGTCACATTGTAAAATCTGAAGCTGCAGAAAGTGTTGTACCTACTAACCATGACATGCAATTGATTTTCCAGACCAGGCTACTGCTGCTTTTGTTTCAACCTGATGCAACAGGTTTTTTTTCACTAAAATCTAAATATAAGACATAGCAATCTTACACAGAACTATTTATGAATAATTCTTTCAAATGCCTATGTTTCACTTCAGCTGTGATTATACATAAATATGTGAGTCCTTCCTTTGAATAGTAGATACAGAGATCATTATGTTTTAAATGCAACTTGAGTGTGGCAAGACGTAGGTAATTAGGGAGTTGAGCTGGCATACATCCATTCATAATATGTAAAGACCTGGTGGTTTTCTAGATGCTTAAGTGAAGAGAGTTTGATTTTATTCTGACTGTAGGTCAGGATAAATTTTCTCGTGTTGCAAGCACGCTACCTAGTGGAGCCCATAGAAACTGGAATAATAATCAAATTCAGGATGAACTATTGCTATATAGGAAGCAAAAGGCTAAATTTTATGATAGGCATTAAGACACCAGTGTCTGGACTATATGGCTGTCCTAAGCCCACCCATGATATCAACAATCCTGATAGATTCATAGAGTCATGGAGTCATATAGCATAGAAACAGACCCTTCAGTCCAACTAGTCCATGCTGACCATGTTTCCAAACTAAACTACTCCCACTTGCCTACATTTGGCCCATATCCCTCCAAAACTTTCAAATTCATGTACTTATGTAAATGTCTTTTAAACATTGTAACTGTACCTGCCTCCACTACTTCTGGCAGTTCATTCAACACACGAACCACTCTCTGGGTAAAAAACTCGCCCCTCATGTCTTTTACAAAACTTTCTGATCTCACCTTAAAAATATGCCTCCTAGTTTTGAATTCCTCCACCCTAGAGAAAAACCCTTGCTATTCACCTTATCTATGCCCCTCATGATTTCAGAAACTTCAATAAGTTCACCCCTCAACCTCCTATGCTTCGGTGAAAAAATGTCCCAGTCTTTCCAGTCAATTTTTATATCTCAATCCCTCCATTCCTGCAATATCCTGGTAAATCTTTTCCAAACCCTCTCCAGTTTTATAATATCTTTCCTATAACAGCGCAACCAGAACTACATACAGTACTCCAGAAGAGGTCTCACCAACATCCTGTACAACCTCAACTTGACTTCCCAACTCTTATACTCAAAGATCTCAGCAATGAAGGCAAGGGTCTTAACCAACCCCGTCTACCTGTGACACAAATTTCAAAGAATTATGTACCTGAACCCTTAAGTCTCTCTATTCTACAACACTATCCAGGGCCTTACCATTAATTGTATCCTGACCTTGTTTGTTTTACCAAAATGCAATACCTCACATTTATCCAAATTAAACTCCATCTGTCAATCCTCAGCCCACTGACCCAATTGATCAAGATCTCCTTGTAATCTTAAATAACCTTCTTCACTGTCCACTATACCACCAGTTTTGGTGTCATCTGCAAACTTACTAACCATGTCTCCTTTTTTTTTATCCAAATCAGTTATATAAATGACAAACAAAAGTGGACCTAATACTGATCCCTGCGGAACACCATTGGTCACAGGCCTCTAGTGTGAAAAACAACCGTCCACCACCACCCTCTGTCTTCTCCTGTAAAGCCAATTTTGTAGACATTTGGCAAGCTCACCCTAAATCCCATGTGATCTAACTTTACTAATTAGTATACCATGCGGAACTTCCACTTTTCCTTCTGATAGTATTGTACTTGAAGTGACATGGAAGGTCAGAGTCATTTGAATCATTGTATGTTAATTGAACATACATCATAGAAAATTACTTGTTTGAAATTCTAATCTACACAATATAAGCTATAGACTTAAAGCAGGCCGCCTTAAAGGTGGGTGTAGATGATGGGCTTGTGGTATTATCGTTAAACTATTAATCCAGGGAACTTGGTAATGTTCTGGGGAAAGTAGGAGCAAATTACTGCAGATGCTGGAATCTGAACTGAAAACAAAACATACTGGAGATCACAGCAGGTCAGGCAGCATCCATGGAGAGAGGGCAAGCTAACATTTTGAATCTAGACAACTCGTCATCAAAGCTAAAGTGAAATGGGGTAGGGGGCAGTAGTGGGTGGGTGGAGTGGGGGTGATGGTGTAGGTTTGGAGCGCCAGGCAAGAAAAGATGTTGATAGTTCAGATTAAGTGGTCAGGGACCCAGGTTTGAATCCTGCCATGGCAGATGGTGGAATTTGAATTCAATGAAAATCTGAAATTAAGAGTCTAATGATGACCATGAAATAGTTGTTGATTATTTGGAGAAAAAAACTCATCATGTCCACAAATAACATTATCTGGTCTGGTCTACATGTGACTGCAAACACATAGCAATGTGATTGACTCTTAACTACTGTCTGGGCAATTAGGGATGGACCATACATACTGGCCTAGCTAGGGATGCCCACGTCTTGTGAATGAATAAAATAAAAAGTACCTGTTTAGTCAACATATTTCTCTAACATATTTCTTTAATCAAACTTCTTGGGGTAATTTTCCACAAGTAACAATGAATTGAATTGTGCCCCTGCTGTAGCCATTAGGAAAGCCAACACCAAACTAACCAACTTTTAAAAAGGGCCACCTACCCTATGGTGATGCACAATACTGGTGGCCTTACCAAACAGAGAGTGGGGATGCCATTCCTCAGTGGAAGGAAGTCCTGCCCTCGAGAGCTGCTGGTCAATCTGATTGGCTGGCATTGCCAGTAGTCTCAGCAGAACCACAACATAGGAGCCAGCAATTACCCAGTCCCCAGAAACAAGAGCAATGGATCCTGGGCTAAGGTTAGTCCCAGGCTTTTAGAGTGGAAAGGGTTTGGGTATTCTATGTAAGGGGACAAGGAGGGTGTGGGGTTGGGGGGGAAGGATTGTGGAGGCCAGCAGGTAGGTTTGGGGATATCATCTTGGGTATTTTGTGAGTGCGTAACCATGAAGCATTCAAAGCAATAGCCCCACCCCCAAAGATATACATCCCCTTTCTTCCTTTCAAGATGGTGAAAAATCAGATTCACCACTCTTGCCCATTTGCCTATGCCAACTACTTTATGGTCAGCATAAAGCCAGTTCAGCTCAATTGGCTTTTTAATAAGTTCAATTCCCCACTAATGTTTTTTTTTCAAAATGATGGGTAGACTGGCGATTTTGGCTCCTGCCCATTTACCATATTATGTGAACTAGGTCAGAGTGTGCAGGAAAGCAGTGGACTAGCAATTCATCACCTTTAACATGCCCCTACCATAATCTCGGCCAGTATAGAGCCATAAATTCAAGCCAGAGCCTGCACCAAGAAATAGAGGTAGACACAGTTCATTGCGAGGGATACAGTTCCTAGAATCTCTATAATGTGGAAATAGGCCATTCAGCCCAACGAGTCCACACTGACCCTCCAAAATGCATCCTACCTAGACCCATCCTTCTACTCTATCCCCGTAACCCTGCATTCCCATGGCTAACACACCTTACCTATACATCCCTGAACACTATGGGTAATTTAGCGTGGCCAATCCACCTAACTTGCACATCTTTGGACTGTGGGAGGAAACCAGAGCACCCAGCAGAAACCCACACAGACACAGGGAGAACGTGCAAACTCCACACAGACGGTCGCCCAATGGTGGAATCAAACCTGGGTCTCTGGTGCTGTGAAGTAGCAGTGCTAACCACTGAGCCATGGAAGAAAGCCCATGTACAGTGCTTTTCAGGAGCAAAATGAGAGTATTCAAGCGCACACTGCCTGCCTGATCTTTAGGCTGGTATTAGTTGGGCATCGGATAGCTACCACACATTGGTTCCTTGATTTTTTTTCTTGACTGACTCTGTACATATGGAAAACATATGACTATAAAATCTTAAGACCCACAGGCCACTCAGCCCATTGAGTCTGCTCTTCCATTCATGAGATCGTGGCTGATCTGATAATCCTCAACTCCACTGTTCTGCCTTTTCCCCATAATCCTTGATTCCCTTACTAATTAAAAATCTGTCTATCTCAGCCTTGTATATAGACTACAGCAGTAAAGAATTCCACAGATTTTACCCTCTGAGAGAAGAAGTTCCGCCTCATTTCTGTCCTAACCAGGTGACCCACTACTCTGAGATTATGCCTTCTGGCCCTAGATTCTCCCACAAGGGATCACAATTTTTCCACATCTACTCAGTCAAGCCCCTTATGAATCTTATATATTTCAATAAGGTCATCTGTCATTCTTCTAATCTATTAGTAAAAAGCCAATCCTCATAAAACAATTGTTCCATACCTGGGATCAACTTAATGAACCTTCTCCAGACTGCCTCCAATGCCATATTTTCCTTCATCAAGGGGACCAAAACTGTTCTCAGTATTCCAGGTGTGGTCTGATCAGTGCTTTATATAGTTCTAGCAAGAATTCCCAATTTTTACATGCCATTCCCTCTAAAATAAGGGCCAACATTTCATTTTCTTCCCTATTAAGTGCTGAATTTGGTTGTTAGTTTTTTTGTCATTTTTGCTCAAGAATCCCGACTTCCTCTGTGCTGCAACTTTCTGTAGTTTCTCCATTTAAATAATATTCAGCTACATTATTCTTCCTGCCATAATACATAAGCTCATGTTCTCTTACTGTATTCCATCTGTCAAGTTTATGGCCATGCAATTAACTGGTCTGTACTCCTCTGTAGATTCTTTGTGTCATCCTCACCATCTGCCTTCCCACCTATTTATGTGTGATCCTCAAACTTGGCAAGAGTAATTTCACTTCATTCATCTGGACCTTAAAAATATAGTGGCACCAGGGCTGATCACTGTGACACTCCACTAGTTAGAGTTTCCCATCCTGAAAATGTTCACTGTATTCCAACTTTCTGTCTTCTATCATTTAGCCAATCCCCTATCCATTCTAATATACTAATCCCAACAACATGGGTCCTTGTCTTATTGAGTAGCCTTACATACAGTATCTTACTTAAACCCATTTGGAAATTCAAATATATTACACCTACTCGATCCCCTTTATTTATCCTGCTTGTTACCTCCTTAAAGAATTCTAACAAATTTGTCAGCAATGACTTCACCTTCATGAAACCATTCAGACTGCTTGATCAATGCTCTGCTATTACATGCTTTATATTTGGCTCTAAAATTTTCCCAATAATAGACATTGAGCTGACTGGCCTATAATTACCCTTTATTGTCTCATTTCTGTTTTGAATAATGTTGTTACATTGGAAGTTTTCCAATCTTCTGGGACTTTTCCACAATTTAAGAGTTGTTGGAAGATCACAACTAGTGCATCCATTATCTCTGTAGCTACATCCTTTAATATCCTGGGATGCAACCCCTCAGGTCCAGGGGACCTATCAGCCTTTGGATTTCCTAGTAATTTTCTTCTAGTGATAATTATTGCATCATTTCCTCTTCCCCTATGCCACCTCGATTGTTTAGTATTTTTGGGATGCTGTTTGTGTTCTCTACCATGAAAATTGGTGCAAATAGTTTATTTAACTCTGCTGTCCATTTCCCGTTTTCCCCATAATTGTCTTCCCAACCTCATTCTCTCAGATTGTTATGTTCATTTCAGTCTCTTTTCCTTTTATATATTTAAAGAAGGTCTTGTTGTTTGCTTTGATATTACTCGCTAGTTTATCTTCAAAGTTTTTTCCCTCTATTATTACCTTTTAGTTTATTTTTATTGGTTTTCAAATCTTTCCCAGTCCTTTGGTTTACAATTGATCTTTGCACATTGTAGAGCTGGATGAACACAGCAAGCCAAGCAGCATCAGAGGAGCTGGAAAGCTGATGTTTTGGGTCTAGACCCTTCCACAGAAATGGGAGAGGGGAAGGGGATTCTGAAATAAATAGGGACAGAGGGGGAGGCGGATAGAAGATGGATAAAGGAGAAGATAGGTGGAGAGGAGACAGACAGGTCAAAGAGGCGGGGTTGGAGCCAGTAAAGGTGAGTGTAGATGGGGAGTTAGGGAGGGGATAGGTCAGTCCAGGGAGGACGGACAGGTCAAGGAGGCGGGATGAGGCTAGTAGGTAGGAGATGGGTGGGGCTTGAGGTGAGAGGAGTGGATAGGTGGGAGGAAGGACAGGTTAGGGAGGCGAGGATGAGCTGGGCTGGTTTTGGGATGCGGTCAGGGGAGGGGAGATTTTGAAGCTTGTGAAGTTCACATTGATACCATTGGGCTGCAGGGTTCCCAAGCTAAATATGAGATACTGTTCCTGCAACCTTTGGGTGGCATCGTTGTGGCACTGCAGGAGGCCCAGGATGGACATGTCGTCAAAGGAGTGGGAGGGGGAGTTGAAATGGTTCGCAACTGGGAGGTGCAAGGGTCTAGACCCAAAACGTCAGCTTTCCTGCTCCTCTGACGCTGCTTGGCCTGCTGTGTTCATCCAGCTCTACACCTTGTTATCTCAGATTCTCCAGCATCGGCAGTTCCTCCTATCTTTGCACATTGTATGTTTTTTTTCTTTCAATTTGATGCTCTCCTTAATTTACTTTGTTAACCATAGTTGGTTTGTCCCCTTCCTGGAATACCTCACTGAAATATATCTTTGTTGCGAGTCAAAAATTGTTTCCTTCAATGTCTGCCATTCCTCCTTAACTGTCTGATCTGCTGAACTCTTTCTAGTCCTCTCTGGTTTTCCTGATGTCCACAATCTGACCATACCTGAATTATGTCCAGTTATGTAAATAAAGGTAAATGTTTATCAGAGATTTCTGACTTGCATCCAGATCTCCTGCAGTGGCATCACATGCAGCTCAAAAGCAGAAACCTGGCATGACTAATTCTTGAGATACTTTATCAATGTTATCTGTCCTAAAGGATGAATCAGTGTTACCAAGACAGGATGTGTGAGGAAAGTGACAAAAATAGAAATTAATGGGGAAACTCAGCAGGTCTGGCAGAATCTGTGGGGAGAAAGCACAGTCAACATTTCAGGCACAGAACAATGACTCTGCTTTCTCCCACGGATGCTGCCAGACCTGCTGAGTTTTGCCAGCAATTTCTGTTTTTGTGTCAGATCTCCAGCATCCGCAGTTCTTTGTTTTACTATATTGTGTGAGAAAAGAGGTTTGCACAATGGAATTGGCCCCTTCTGTGAGTTTTAGTGAGCAAAGAAATGAACGAAATGGAGTGAAAAAAATTCTGAGGAGGGGTGTAGACCCGGCATACTCAAATGTTAGGTGTACTGAAATTATGCTGTTACTGTATAACCAGCAGTGTTGAGGTCTTTGTAGCTACTGTACTTTTGCAAGTCTTTCACAAAGCACTATCCACAACTGTAGTTTCCTAAAAGTAACTGTTAAGCCTTAAGTTCAAGAAACAATATGGAAACTTTACAGGAGTTCAAAGCTGTTTCACAGTGACTGTGACAGAGATACAGTTCAATTGAGTAGTCAGAATGAAAGTGGATAAAAAAGTCAAAGGAAGCAAGCATTCCCCAGCTGATAAGATTCCTACTGAGGACAAAGACATATCGGTTAGGACAAAAAATCCTCCTCCTTTATCTTGACTGCTCTAAATAGTTTGAAACATACTATAAGTCAGAAGTGCAATGATCTCAGGGTCCTTTTATCATCAATGACTAAGAAATGCTGAAATGCATCCGAGGGCCTCAGGATGTGTCATTCATTGTGTTTAACTTTTTTTTTCTACCTTTTTGTAGTGCAGCTGTGAAATGTAATATCATCATTATAAGAGAATGTCAAACAATATTTCAGTGGCTATGTCTGAGTTTCAAGCCTTCTTGATTACTCATCAAGGTATTTGGGTTCTTTCTCCATGAGATGTGGGTATATTTTCAACTTTTGTTTCAAAATTATCTGACAGCTGTTCATCAAAGTTGCTTTGGACTCCAAAATTTGTGGTATATTTATAAACAATTGTTTCAAAATACAAATAACATTTAATATTCTTTTTATGTGCCACTTTTATGCCCAACATGAGAAAGGGGCATTTGACTTATATTCAGTCCCTCACATATTTCCCAGCCACAAATGGTCATGAGGAGGAGGCAATCTAATCTAAATCCACCCTCACTATAGTCCAGCCACTGGAAGATATATCTATTATCATAAGAACAACTGTAGAATAGGGCTTCTATGATAAGTTACCAGAAATAATATTTTATTGAACTGAAATACTGCCCTCAAAACAGTCCTGATAAATGGTCATTACCCTGAAAAGTTATCACTTTCTCTTTTCATAGATGCTGTGAGACATATTGAGTACTTACTGTATTTCTTTATTTTTCTTCACTGCCTCTTTAAAAACAAAGGTGCAATAGAGTGGCTCACTGGTTAGCACTGCTGCCTCATATCACCAGGGACCTGGGTTCAATTCCACCCTCGGGCAACTGTCTGTGTGCAGTTTGCACATTCTCCCCATGTCTGCATGGGTTTCCTTTGGGTGCTCTGGTTTCCTCTCAAAGTCCAAAGAGGCGCAGGTGAGGTGGATTGACCATGTTAACTTGTCCATAGATTTGCTTTTCCTAATCCTTCCTGGGATTGCTGAAGTAGGTTGAGTAATGTTCATGATAAAGCAAATTCGTTGTGGTCTGATGAAGAAATAAGTTTGATATATATTTCTTAACATTTCTCATTCTTTGTTTATTTTTGTGTCATAAACATTAAATTTGTCTATTGGTAATTAATATGTGCTCTTTAATTTTAGGAAATAAGGGCAACGACAAGAAAAATAAATCAAGAAAAGAAGGCAACAAAGAGGCAATGCAAGGAAAACAAACTAAAAATAACAATAGGGGCAAAGAAAATAAAAACACCAGAGAAGAACGTGTAAGAAAAGAAAAATCTGGAAACAAGAAACGAAGAGGGCAGAATAAGAAACTGATATCCACAACAGTGAGCACTGTTCACTAAAAGCCTCACTTGGTTGCTGAGATTTCTGATGCTGCTATGTATTAACAAGCTAACCTATAGAGGTGCACTGTATAATGGATCCAGTGCTGGGTTCCTACTTCTAATCCTTACTCCTGACCTTCACGGAGACTGCTAATCATTTCAAGGACTACAGTTGAAGCCGAAAGTGTAGATATGCCTACGTTTATTCAACATTAGACATAATTAATCCCTGCACAACCATGTTAAATTAGAACTCCAGATGGTTAGGACAAGTATCATAATTAGCCCTTTAAGGGTTAAAAAAGAGCCAAATATACTGAGAAAACTGATTCCATTTTAAGGGAAGGAAGTCTTCAGCCACAGTGCTGGAGATTCCTCATCAAATGTGATGTGCATTTGTGCATGTTCTGGTTTCTGTATAAATTGACAATAGGATCTTTTTTTTTCTTTTTTTTCTCATAATTATTAACAGATTGCTGCCTTGTAATATAGAGGAATGTAATAAATGTCATTTGAAGCCCGGAGAACCAACTGTTAACATTCTTTTTAAAGTATTGTTTTTAAGTTTCCGTTTATGACTTCTGTAAGAAACAGTGCACACACTTGAGCTAGTGTCATTGTTGTCAACAGATGCCACTAAACTGCTTAAAAGCACCTGTATTTCAAATAAAAAAATATATTTCCTTTACTGAATTCTCAGAGTATGTTTATGACATGACTATTCTTCTATATGTAGCATTATGGTAGGTAGGTTGGAAGATTATTACTACTTGTGTAGTAGTTTATTGCATATAAGTTTGGAAGCATTTTGACTGACTGGAATGATATAAAGACCTGCTCCACCATCTAGCTCTTTAATTTGCTACACATTCTTGACAAGAATCCAGAATGGTCAAATAGAACCATTTACTTGTCACTGGCATATATTGGTAGGTTTGTTTCATTTTTCCTTCTTAATTTAATGTTTCAAAAGAATTCATAAAACTAGTTGCACTTATTTATTTTTGAGTTGAAATCACATTGTGATAAAACTAAAATTTTCAGATATGAGAAAGAAGTTATTTTGTACATTGCTTCAAATGAAGGCATTTTAAAAGCCAACAGAAACATTGTTTATCAACCTATAAATACATTTATCACTAATATTACACAGTACAATTTCATGCTTATCATAATTATCATTCTCTGGTGTACCAGAGAAAAAATGAAAATGGAAGATTGCAGTTTATATTAATTCCATGTGCAGTCAATAAGGCTTTGTGAGGGAAGACAAGATTCCGGGAAATCAGCTAGGTTAACAAATATTTTTATTGTTGTTGATCAAACTCAACACACATGGTGGCCCAGTGGTTAGCACTGCTACGTCACAGTGTCAGGAACCTGGGCTCAATTCCAGCCTCAGGCGACTGCCTGTGTGGAGTTTGCACATTCTCCCCGTGTCTACATGTGTTTCCTCCGCAGTCCAAATATGTGCAGGTTAGGTGGATTGGCCATGCTAAATTACCCATAGTGTCCAGGGATGTGTAGCTTAGGTGGATTAACCATGGGAAATGCAGGGTTGCAGGGGTTACATAGGGGTGAGTCAGGATGGGATGCTCTTCACAGAGTTGGTGTGGACATGTTGGGCCAAATGGCCTGTTTCCACACTGTAGGCATCCTATGGATTCTTTCTACAGAAAATCTGACTAAGAATGCTTTTTAAAATCTTGGATTTTATCTGTAGACCTGGTAAAAATGAGAATATTTTAAAATGGTTGTGTAGTTATGCAAATGAGTGAATTTGAAAGAAATCCTGAAACCATGCACATTCCTAATATAACGGGTAGCATAAACTTCTATGTTTGGCTGAACTATAGTAGTTGAGGCTATTAATTTCCTTATCTGTGCTTACTTTTGTGATCTAGTACAGTTCAAAATTGTCAGAAATAGGCAACATAGATGATTCCTAATCCCAGGATTATTTTTGGAGATAGCTGCTCAGCAATGAACAAATTCTTCACTAACTCACTTTTCATCTTGCTTTTTGAGATTTTTTATTTTCTCTTCTTACCTCCCTGAGCATTAACATGGTAAAGAATGGAAGCAACCCGACTGTATATCTATCATATGTCTGTTTTTAATATCTAAGGCTGAATGATGAACCACAGCAGGTGATGCAACTCTACAAGAAATAACAGCTAAGCTTGATCCTTAATAGAACATAGAACATAGAACATTAGAGCGCAGTACAGGCCCTTCGGCCCTCAATGTTGCGCCGACCTGTGAAACCAATCTGAAGCCCATCTAACCTAACCTATTCCATTATCATCCATATGTTTATCCAATGACCATTTAAATGCCCTTAAAGTTGGCGAGTCTACTACTTTTGCAGGAGGGCATTCCACGCCCTTACTACTCTCTGAGTAAAGAACCTACCTCTGACATCTGTCCTATATCTATCACCCCTCAATTTAAAGCTATGTCCCCTCGTGCTAGCCATCACCATCTGAGGAAAACGACTCCCACTGTCCACCCTATCTAATCCTCTGATCATCTTGTATGTCTCTATCAAGTCACCTCTTAACCTTCTTCTCTCTAACGAAAACAGCCTCAAGACCCTCAGCCTTTCCTCATAAGACCTTCCCTCCATACCAGGCAACATCCTGGTAAATCTCCTCTGCACCCTTTCCAATGCTTCCACATCCTTCCTATAATGCGGTGACCAGAACTGTACTCAATACTCCAAGTGCGGCTGCACCAGAGTTTTGTACAGCTGCAACATGACCTCATGGCTCCGAAACTCAATCCCTCTACCAATAAAACCTAACACACCGTACGCCTTCTTAACAACGCTATCAACCTGGGTGGCAACTTTCAGTGATCTATGCACATCGACACTGAGTCTGCTCATCCACACTACCAAGAATCTTACCATTAGCCCAGTACTCTGTATTCCTGTTACTCCTTCCAAAGTGAATCACCTCACACTTTTCCGCATTAAACTCCATTTGCCACCTCTCAGCCCAGCTCTGCAACTTATCTATGTCCCTCTGTAACCTGCAACATCCTTCCGCACTATCCACAACTCCACCGACTTTGGTGTCATCCGCAAATTTACTAACCCATCCTTCTACACCCTCATCCAGGTCATTTATAAAAATGACAAACAGCAGTGGCCCCAAAACAGATCATATTCATATTCATATTATATCCCAGCAAGGGTCACCAAATATGTGAGTATGGGCCATGGCTAACATTTCCCCTGGATTTTGAGATAAAGACAAACACAGATGTAGATCCATCTGAGATCAGTTAGATCAGATTGTAACTGAGATACTCACAAACCAGAAGGCTCAGTTCCACATTGACCATTTAATGTACCAACTTGCTTGATTAATAGCATGATTAATATGCTATACTTCTACATAATGGCTAGCAACGTTGTCACACATTATAATCTTATAATTTTAAGCTTATACCACATTTACATTTTTATTTTCATATTTTTGTTTCCTTAAATCTTTGAATAAATATGTTTTTCTTTATAATGCAATTTACCTATTTTAGCTATTTAAGCCTCGTTTTTGACATTAACATTCAACTTCTGTTTGGGACTCTTGTATCATTCCCAATTCATATGTTTAAAAAAGCATAATCTTGACTAAGCATTTCTGATAAACTCCTTTTTCTTGTGGAGCAGAAGAGTCAGAAAAAAATGTATGTTTTCATCACTCTAAAGATAAAATGATACAATTGTGTTTTGATGTGGTTTCTGTTACTTATTTCAACATTTGCTTATAAATAAAGGGAAGTCTTTTGGACAATTTTTCAAGACATCACTTTAAAAGCATTCAATTTTCAAGTAATTTATTTTTTCCTCTGCTAATTTCCTTAATGTGTTCTCATATTATTTTTACTGTAATTTCTCATAATTCTGTGATTTCCACCAAGAAAAATACTCAATGTAATGATTCATTTTAATTCACTCAGATTATGTGTAAGTCTTCTCGACCTATAAGCCTTTTCAACATCACTGCCAAACTCATTTATGATCTTTTTCTTAATCCCAGCTGTAACACATTTTGTCCAGTTTTACAATGGCTCAAGAGGCTACAAACTTTCCCATTGAAACAAAACTACTTTTATCAACAGATTTAAGAACAGCTTCATCCCTGCTGTTATCAGACTTAAGAACAGACCTCTCATATATTAGAGCTGATCTTTCTCTGCACCTTCTCTGTCGCTGTAACATTTCTGTCCAATTACCCTGATGTACTTAGGTAAGGTATGATTTGTCTGGTTAGCAACAATACAACACTTTTCACTGTGTCTCAGTATAAGTGACAATAATAAATCAAATCAAATCAAATCAAAATTTGTATTTAAATAGTTCCTTTCAATAGAATAAAAGTCCCAAAATGCTTCACTGGAGCACTCAGAGCAAAATTTGCAATATCTCAGAGCAATATCTCCTTAGAAACCTAAGGAGATATTAGAGCAGGTGACTGAAACTGTGGTAAAGATTGAGGGTGTACGAAACAACTGCAAGGATGATAAAGAGTTGAAGAGATTTAGGATAAGAATTCTAGAACTTGGACCTTGGCTACTGAAGGTCCAGCCAATGATGATGAATTCCGCAGAGCAGCAATTAATACTGGGCACAGTTAAGAGGCTCAAAATGAAAAGCACAAATATCTGCATGGACTGTGTAACTGGAAAATGAATCCCCTGTTTTATTGTAACATAGGTACACATATTAAGGAATCTTTTATACTTCTAGTATTTGTTAAATATTAAAATGTAGAGAAAATATTTAACTGTTTGAAGCATATAATTTAAAGGACAGAACATGCCACCCTTCCCCACTTGCAAACATGGATCTGTCAGGAAATGGCAGCAGTGGCAGCACGGTGGCTCAGTGGTTATCACTCCTGTCTCACAGCACCAGCGACCCGGGTTTGATTCCACCCTTGGGCGACTGTCTTTGTGGAGTTTGCACATTCTCCCCGTGTCTGTATGGGTTTCCTCCAGGCGCTCCGGTTTCCTCCCACAGTCCAAATATGTGCAGGCTAGGTGGATTGGCCATGCTAAATTGTCCGTAGTGTTCAGGGATGTGTATATTAGGTGGATTACAGGGGGATGGGTCGGTGTGGATTTGCTGGGCCGAAAGGCCTGTTTCCACACTGTAGGGATTCTATTGATTCATTGCAACTATGTATAACAAATTGGAAAGGTATGAGCAAAATCTGCATTTAGGCCTTTATTACAAAGGGACTGGAATGTAAAAATTGTGAAGTTTTACACAAGGCAGTAGTTAGTCCATACCTAGAACCCTTGAACAGTTTTGATCCCCCTTATTTAAGGAAAGATATACTCACATTTGATGCAGTCCAGAGGAGGTTCACTAAGGTGATCGTAGAGATTTTCTTATGAGGAGAGATTGAGGCTGTACTTAGAAGGCTGAGCAGAATGAGACAAAACCTTAATGAAACATAATATTCTTAGGGGACTTCACATGGTAAAAATAGAAGCATTGTTTCCCCTTGTGTGAAAAGTCTAGGACCAGACGGCATAATTTTAGAATAAGGGGTCATCCATTTAAGACTGTGACGAGGAGGAATTTCTTCTCTCAGAGGGTAGTGAATCTGTGAATTTTTTTACTGCAGAGATGTTGCATCCGCACAAGACTGTGATAGATTTTTAATCAGTAAAAGAATCAAAGGTTATGGGGAAAGGTAGGAAAGTGAAGTTGAGCATTATCAGATCAGTCATGATCTCACTGAATGGCGAAGTAGACTTGATGTTACATGCTTACATCATAACAACTAAATCTTCTGCCTTTACAATAGGTTACAAAAGTCATATGAGGCTGGATCTTAGTCAATCAACCCCATGTTTGTTTTCAGAGGTAACACAGTGTGGAGCAGGCCAAGCAGCATCAGAGAAACAGGAAAGCTGACATTTCAGGTCGGGACTCTTCTTCAGAAATTTCTGAAGAAGGGTCTTGACCCGAATCGTCAGCTTTCCTATTCCTCTGATGCTGTCTGGTCTGCTGTGCTCCTCCAGTTCCATACTTTGTTATCTCTGACTCCAGCATCTGCAGTTCTTGTTATCTCCATGTTTGTTTCAGTTGCTTGCACCTCCACGATGGTAATTGTGGGAGTAAAGAAAGTGATTTTGTTTGTTTTTGGTTACAGCAACTATGGTTGTCAGTCACATTGCATTTAAAAAGCACAGATATAGGAGAAAGAGGAAAATAAGTTGACTGTAAGGCAATAGAGTGAGCTGAAATACATGATATTAAATTTGATGTTAGCATTTGAACCACTAAATACAAGTATATAAAATATATAAAGCAAACACAGATCGTGAGAATAGTTGTAAAGGAATAAGGAAATAATCATAAATTATATAAATTTAAACGTAAAATTTGTAGCAAAATAAGAAATCAGTGCTGGTTGTATGGACGGAGTAAACCTGAAAGGTAGAAAGATAAAATTACTCAAATGGGAAGGAGGTAATTTCATGATTTAAAAACTAATTGAGTACAGATAGATTGGAAAGACAATTGCAGACTAAAGCAGTAACAGAGAAATGAAATGCATTCAGGAAAGAGATAATTCAGGTTTTACTTTTAATTCACTCATGGGATGTTGTCATCGCAGGCTACCCAGCATTTTATTGCCCATTCCAATAAATTAAACATAATTCTTAGAAGGGTAGACCATCCAAAGTTAAGCACCCTGCATGGCCAACAAAAAAGAAGCCAAAATAAATCAAAATAAGGAGGTTTATGACAAATGCAGCAGCAATTGGAGTTCACTACAGAAAAGTGTGAAGTTATGGGAAAACCAGCATGAAAAGAAACTAAGTGGTATGATTCTGAACTTTATGTAACTTCAGATAAATAGCATGCAAATTTGTTTTATACTTCTGGCATGGGTCAATTCTCCTCCATTACTACAGTAAAACACCAACAAGCATAGATGGGTAGGGATAGCTTGATACTCTATCTAAAGAAGTGGTGGCACAAGTTCGTAGAGTGTTTTAAAAAATGGATTGCTTGGGTTTATAAATAGAAGATTAAAATAGGTAGACAGATAAATAATTCTAAAACTTTATAAACCATGGTTAGCATCAGCCGGAGTATTGTAACAATTTGCGGTGTCTACCTGGGCAGTGTCAAATTGGTATTGACAGATATCAACTCCCCTCTGACCTAAACCCCAACAAGATCCAAATTCCACCTCCAAAAACTGCCAGCCAATCAGAGCGGCCTACATCAGTAATGCCACCCACCTTCCCACTCCATCCACAACCACCCAGTAGGCCACTAAGCAAATCCACCTTCCCACCAGACACCCAGCTCCCCACCCAGATGATAGGTTCACTGTTGTTTGAATACTAGAGGGTGAGATCCATATGTAGGTACTGGAGAGAAGGGTGCGGATGGGGTTGGGGGTTCACAAAATGCTGCTTGTGGTTTATTTAAAATAACAATAGATGAATTTAAAAAGCAATTATTAAATGTTCATACTGTAATTGAACATAATGATTTTGCCTTAAATGTATTCTCATTCTTAAACTGATTAAAACTATTTCAACTGGTCGTTACTGACTTTGCAGTTATAAAGCAGTTCTCTCTAGAGAAGTTTCTTTATTACATTAGTGCTTCTACAGTCCCACAAGCTGGGCTAGTAAGGTAATGAACTCCAGATAAAACTAAGGAATTGAAGGGTGAAGTGGTTAAGTGTTGCATAATCATTGCTTGTTGGTGTTTTACTATAGTAGTGGAGGAAACATGACCCATGCCAGAAGTATAAAACAAATTTGCATTATTTATCTGAAGTTACATAAAGTTGGTACAGAGCCAAATAAAAAATTTCTTTAATGTCGTGCACATAATTCTAAGTTAATGTCAGACACTGACAAAAATAAGAAATTAATTTCCTTAATGAGTCATTGAGCATATGGCAAAAAAAATCAACACATTTGAAAACAGTTCAATCAATAAGCATTGTAACATATTTTGGTCAGAAGTAGATATGTGGCTGTTTTAGGCTGACATGCCTTCCAGAAAGTATTTTCCATTGAGGAGAAGAGAGGCCAATTTTAACAAAGGATTGCACAGCACAATGGACTAGAAAACTATCCTTTCACACCAGGAAAGTGAGTTCAGATTTAATTGAGGTAGATCTTGCCTCTACATTTTGTGAAACGAATTTTGAATGCAGTGAAGTCAGGCATTCAAACAGGATTAGGTTTCTGAAGTTCCACTTCCATTGGGGTTTGTGTATTCTACATGTTAAAAAAAAAGTCACAGGATATGGTCTTTGTTGTCTAGGCCATCATTTATTACCCACCCCTAATTGCACTTGAGAAAATGGTGGTGAGTTTCACTCTTGAACTTCTACATGTATTGTAGGTACACACACGGTGGTGTTTAGAAAAGAGTTTTAGGATTTTGTCCCATGAAGGAATGATGGTATAGTTGCAAGTCAGGATTGTGTGCAGCCGGTGATGGTATTCCCATGCATCTGCAGTCTTTATCCTTCTAGATAATAATGGCCAAGAGTTTGGAAGGTACAGTCAAAGAAGCTTGATGAGTTTCTACAGTGCATCTGGTATATAATACACACAGCTGCTACTGTGTGTCAATGGTGGAAGTGGTGTTTGGGGTTGGCATTCAAGTGGGCTGCTTTGTCCTAAATGGTAACAAGCATCTTGAATATATTTGGAACTGCACCCATCCAGGAAAGTGGACATGATTTGAGGAGGTTGGTTATCACCACAGAATTCTCAGTACTTTACTTCTTAACTCCCTACCACATCTCTTCCAGGTGTGCCCACCTTGTAGAAGTTCTGCTCCTCTCTCCGACTGGAATCTCTTGTTTGCCATCGTTACTTTCATTTTCTCTAGTGTTTTTCTAGTGTTTGACAAGGTATTTACCAAAACCTGCTTCCACAGCTACATTTCATTCCTCACTGACTCTCTGGCTTATGATTAACAATCCCTTTTTTGGGCATAGTTTCTGCCTAACCTTTATTCTGCCTCTGTGGTCTCCATCTCCCCCTATCCACTCCTTTTCCCCACTCCCCTTTATCATCAGTATAAACACTACCTTTTCCAAGCTGCTTTCAGTTCTGAAGAAAGGTCATTGGTCTTGAAACAATAACCCTGTTTCTCTTCACAGGTGCTGCCAGACCTGCTGATTTTGCCAGCGATTTCTGTTTTTGTTCAGTACAGAATTCCCAGACCTTGACTGCTCTTGTAGCCACAGTGTTTATAGATTGATCTAGTTTCTGGTCAATGGTAACAGTTGGAAAATTAGGGGTGATAATGATCATGGGGGAATTCAAAGATGGTAATGCTAATGAATGTCAAGGGTTGATGGTTGGATTTTGTCCTTTTGGAGATAATCAATGCCTGGCATTTGTGTGGTGTGAATGCTACTTCCCTGTTGCCACTTGTCAGCTGAAGCCTGAATGTTGTCCAGGTCTTGGTGCATTTGGACACAGATAGCTTTGTTATCTGCAGAGTAATGTAGAGTGCTGAACATTGTGCAATCATCAGTGAACATCCCCACTTCTGATTGTATAATGGGAGAAGGTCATTGATGAAGAAACTGAAGACTGCTGGACCTATGGAATCCTGGGAAATTCCTCCAGGGATGTCCCTGGTCTGAGAGGACTGACCTCCAAAAACCAGAATTATGTTCATTTTTTCCCAGGTATTAATGCAACCACTGGAGTGTTATTCCCCTGATTCCCATTGACTTGAGTTTCATTAGGGCTCCCTCGATGCACGGCAGGGGAGAAAATGGTGTAACTTAAAATATTAAGCAGAATGCATAAGGAACTGGATTCTGTGTTTTTTTTTGTGATCCTGGGGTGATCCATTCCAATTATATCCCAGGCCTCTTTCAAAGTTTAAGATCTATACTTTCTAAAGGGAATGGACTGAATCTTAAGGTTTCTGTTGGTAAAATTGCAGTCGCATTTTTCTCACCATATTTTACCAATTTCACCATATCAACTACCCAGGGCATCCCACTCATGAGATTCTGGCCCAATTTTAGCACCACTGTTCCAAGAACAAGTCGCCCCTCAGTGGATATCTGCTGAAAGACCAGCAGCCCTGGCACCCATGCTATCTTTAAAAAGCTATTTGAGCACCTGGACTTGCATCAGCAATTGAGCATTGACCCACACCAGCAACATAATGGGACGGCAGCCACAACACCATGCTGCTCACTACGCATATTGCTGACATTTCCTTGCACATACAACACCATTTTTCCACACTGGTTCCTGTTGAACCACCTACCACCGCACAACTTACCCGTCCTTAGTTCCATATCATTTTAACATCTTCTCTAAGACACCATTATTCTGTCCCTAAAGACTATTGTAGACTCACATCTTATCATCCAGGAGGGGAGCATCACAGGCAAGCAACCAGTTTGCCTCCACAATGCAAACCAAATACTGGCATGATGACTGATGACAGTTCAATAGGCAATGATGGTCTGCTGCACCCAGTTCTTATTTACTGAAACCAGATGTCAATCAGGTCCTGCTTGCCTTCTAGCGCCTGATGGAACTGAGCTGTGTCACACACAAGAAGCAAATTCTCCTCCCCAGTGTTATCATCATCCTCATCAAAAGACTGCTCCCTTTCCACCAGTTCCTCAGTATCCAGCACATTGCCTCATTGCCTACTCCAATTGTGCACAGTAAAGCACACCAGGATGATGCAGCACACACTGTCCAACTATGCTGGAGCACCTCACCCTGTCCAAATCGATCGAAGCAAAGGAAACACATTTTCAGGAGTGCTGTCATATTTTTCACCATAGCCCCATGCACAATAATTGCAGAAACCGAATGTACTCCATCCCCTTGCCATCCCAGACCCACATTAATCATTGTATTCAGTGTATGGCATTTGATGGAGCAATGTTCTCCTTGTCACAGTATCCTTGGAAGTTTCACAAGTGATGGGACACTTTTGACCGAATTTGCCTATTTTTAAGTCAATGTCACTGGCTTCTGCATCATTGATATGCCAATGATAGATTCCAAAGCACCAATCGGAGCATGCAAATCATCTTTGACCAACATTTCAAGCCAAAGCACATTCACTCTGCATGCATCTCAAGTGGGCAAAGAAACGACTGGAAATGAGTTTTAAAATGCATGATAAATGTCTTTGAGTTGTCAATGTCCTTCATACCCTAACTTGTCCCTCATTATAGTCCTTGTTTCTATGTCAACACTTATCTGTGCATTTCCTCACCCAACCTTGATTCACCCAAAACTCTTAGCACTGTTACCTAGCTGTCCCTACAGTCTCCCTTTGCACCTTTCTCAGTGATCAATGCATGGGCCCCAAGACTGTATTTGCTTTAAATCTGTAACCAGCTTCAACAAGCAGCTAGCTCCTTTACATAACCAACCAGAACTCTGACCACTGTCTTTGCAACTCTTTGACTGACAATATGTGATTCTCCTGACTGCTTGTAGGTGGGGGGGTGGGGGGACGGTCGGGGGGTTGTGGAGGGGACCACAGGACTTACCATTACCTAAACTCAGGACAGTAGTTGGACCATGATTGGCCTGAGCAGATGACTGACATTACTTAATCAACAGCTGCGCCCCCTGACTGGACTGAGAACCCCCCATCCATGTTTCAACATGGCCGTTTGGTTGAACACATGTAATATTCTGCCATGCAGGCAGCTGGTATTGGTGTTCAATTGACCTCTCGGTGTGTTGTACAGTATGATGGTCCTGACCACCATCAATGGCCCCATCTCCAAATCTGGCTGCCCTGGGCAGATCCTTAAGGATGAGCACAACAGGCAGCCTTGAGATGTATGACTGCACAAAACAGCATTTCAATACAGCAGTACATTAAGACATTTGGGCTCTGGCAGAGCACCAATGCACTACCAGGTCTGGTAAGGCGTGATAAAACAAGGCAAGGTATGGATGCTGCAAGTTAGGTGCTAAGTGAGCAAGCAAATAGCTTTGAGATGCAGCCATGTCCAATCCAGGTCACAGGCACCCACTCCGACTTCCATGCTGCCAATTCTTGAGTCCAATCTGTTTAGCGGGTTTAGAAAGATAGGATGCCACGTATTAATGAAGCAAGCTGTGCAATTAATAAGGTGTTTATCAAGCAATAATTCCCTTTAATTTCCAATTCATCACTGCTTAGTAAGAAATTCACCTCTCCGCTCAGCAAATGCATAAAAGATGTAGCAAGTTGCTCCCAATGTTGAGATAGGCTCAACAGACTTCTCATACAATTCTACCACAAATCTCACCATAGCTCACTGATTCTGGCCCCATCAAGAATCCTCCTTGTATTTCATCCCAAGATTTTCACATTTGATCTAGTCAATCCTTGCAAACACCTGCAGTTAAATAACTTGCTGACTGTCTCAGCCAAAAGCTCACGCTGAGCTTCTGTAAAACCTACCTTAGCAGAATCAACACTTTCAGAAAAAAGGAATAAAAAGAAAACAGTTGGAGAGAAGGATGGAAGATAAAGAAATGAACAAGCTCCAAGTCTTTGTAATTCCAAATAAAAACCAAAAGAACTGCAGATGCTGTAAATCAGGGACAAAAATAAAGTTGCTGGAAAAGCTCAGCAGGCCTGGCAGCATCTGTGAAGGAAAAAAGAGTTAACGTTTCAGGTCCAGTGACTTTTCCTCAGAACTGATGGTGGCTGGGAAAACATCAGTTTATATGCAAAAAAAGGGGTGGTGGATAGGTTAGGGAGTAAATGATAGGATAGACCCTAAAGAGAGAGAACAGCAGTTAGACAGACAAAGAGTTGATAACGATCAGGCTGGGAGGGTGAGCAGTTGTAAACGGGGACTATTAGTGACTAAGAACAGGTAGTGTGTAATGGCAGGTTATGTGGTAAAAAGGCCTGATGTGTTGGGTAGGGGCTTGGGACATGGGAGAGTTTAGGTCCTAAAATTATTGAACTCGATATTGAGTCCGGAGGGCCGCAGGGTCCCCAAGCGGAAAATGAGGTGTTGTTCCTCCAGCTTGCGTTGAGCTTTGCTGGAACACTACAGCAAGCCAGAGACAGAGATAATGGCCAGGGAACAAGATGGTGAGTTAAAGTGGCAGGCAACGGATAGCTCAGGGTTTTTTTTGCGAGCAGAAAATAGATGTTCTGCAAAGCGGTCACCCAGTCTATGTTTCGTTTCCCCAACATAGAGGACACCACATTGTGAGCAGCGAATGCAGTAGATGAGATTCTGGGAAGTGCAGGTGAAGTGTTGCTTTACCTGGAAGGTATGCTTGGATACTGGGGAGAGAGGAGGTAAATGGGCAGGTGTTGCACCTTTGCCGGTTACAGGGGAAGATGCCGTAGGGCTGTGGGGGAGTGTTGGGTGGGAAGGAAGTGTGGACCAGGATGTTCCAGAGGGACATAGCGCTGAACACAATGCCTTACCAATTTTGCAGACAGGACGTACCTAGGTAACTTTGCATATTTCCAGGTTGTAGCTGTACTGGAACAGATGAGATAGGGGTGTGGCTAGTTCCATAACACAATAGTTGAGTACATTTACCAAAAGTCAGGCCCCGTAGCCTTTGCAGTGCCTTCAGATGTCTCAGTATCATGTGGTGTGAACTGAACTGGCTGAATACTGGCAGCGATGATGCTGGGACCTCTGGAGGAGGCTGAAATGGATCATCCACTTGGCACTTTTGGCTGAAGGTGTTTGCAAATGTTTCAGGTTTACCTTTTGTCACAGCAGTGCTGAGCTCCCCCATTATTGACAATAGGGATATTTGTGGAACCATCTCCACCTTGGGTTAGTTGTTTAATTGTCCACCATCATTCATAACTGGCTGTGGCAAGACTCTTGAACGATCCATTGGTCTGAGGTTGTTTAGCTCAGTCAATTGCATACTGTTTGGATGGTGTGGTGTACAAGTAGTCCTGTGTTGTAGCTTCAGCAGGTTGACACCTCATTTTTAGGTATGCCTGGTGCTGCTCCTGACATGTTGTTTTGTACATCTTTGAAGCAGAGTTCATCACTGAGCTTGATGGTATTGCTAGAGTGTGGGATATGCTGGGCCATGAGTTTAAAAATTGGGTTTGATTACAATTTCACTACTGCTGATGGCAGCACCTCATGGGTGTCGAGTTTTGAATTATTAGATCTGTTTTAAATCTACCACATCTAGCAGAACACATTGGAGGGCAACCCCAATGCCCTCTGTGTGAAAACATTGCCCCTCAGGTCCCTTTTAAATCTTTCCCCCTCACTTTAAACCTATGCCATCTAGTTTTGGACTCCGCTACCTGGAGAAAAGACCTTGGCTATTCACCATACATGAGCCCCTCTTGATTTTATAAACCTCTATAAGGTCACCCCTCAGCCTCCAATGCTCCAGGGAATAAAGTCCCAACCTATCCTGCTTCTCCTTATAACTCAACACCTCCAGTCCCAGCAATTTGTACTTTTTTCCGTACCTTTCTAGTTTAACAACATCCTTTTTATAGCAGGCAACCAGAATTGAATGCAGTATTCCAAAAGTAACCTAACCAATGTCCTGCACAGCTGCAACGTGACTTCCCAACTCCTAGACTCAGTGCACTGGCCAATAAAGGCAAGTGTACCAAACACCTTCTTCACTACCCTAGCTACCTGTGACTCCACCTTCAAGGAACTATGAAACTTCACCTCAAGGTCTCTTTGTTCGGCAACACTCCCCAGGACCTTACCATTAAGTTGTTGATTTGTTCGCCGAGCTGGTGGGTTGGTTTGCAGACGTTTCATCACCGTACTAGGTAACATCATCAGTGCACCTCCAATGAAGTGTTGTTGGTCAGTCCCATTTGTTATTTATGTGGGTCTGGTCTGATGTGGTGGCTGGCCTCATTTCCGGTTCTGCTTCATACTGGTTGGTATATGGGGTCTATTTCTACATGTTTGTTGATGGAGTTCTGGGTTGAGGACCAGCCCGCTAGGAAATCCCGTGCATGTCTTTGGCTGGCTTTGTCCTAGGATGGTTACCTTGTCGAATTGGTGGCCTTCTTTGTCTGAGTGTATGGAAACGAGTGAGAGTTGGTCGTGTCTCTTGGTAGTTAGTTGGTGCTCATGTGCTGATACCTAGTTTTCTCCCAGTCTGTCCAATATAGTGTTTGTAGCAGTTCTTCCATGGGATTTTATATTGGTCCTGTTAGTTGTGGGTATGGGATCCTTTGTTCTTGTCAGTAGTTTTCATAGTGCAGCTATGGGTTTGTATACTACCATGATTCCTAATGGTCGCAGCAGTCTGGTGGTCATCTCTGATATGTTCTTGATGTATGGCAGGGTGACGAGTGTACTCGGGCGTGCTGTGTCTTCCTGTTGTTGTCTGTTGAGTAAGTACTGGCGGACTACACTTTTGGGTAGCCATTGTTTTTAAAGATGCTGTGCAAGTGTTCTTCTTTGGCTTTGCTGTTGTGGGATGTTACCATGATGATGTTACCTAGTATGGTGACGAAACGTCTGCAAACCAACCTACCAGCTCAATGAAAAAATCAACAAACCCATCCACAACCCAAGCTACAAGTCTTCTCAAAAACTTACCACTAAGTATATAGGTCCTGCCTGATTTGCCTTACCAAAATGCAGCATTTCACATTTATCTAAATTAAATTCCAACTGCCACTCCTCAGCCCACCAGCCCAATGGCCCATCTGATAAAGGTCCTGTTGCACTCTGAGGTAACCTTCTTCACTGTCCAGCACACCACCAATTTTGGTGTCATCTGCAAACTTACTAACCATGCCTCTTACGTTTAATCCAAGTGATTTATATAAATGACAAAAAGCAATGGACCCAGCACCGATCCTTGTAACACACCGCTGGTCACAGGCCTCCTTTCCAAAAAACAATCCTCCACCACTACGCTCTGCCTCCTACCTTCAATCTAATTTTGTACCCAAATAGCTAGCTCTTCCTGGATTCCATGTGATCTAAACTTGCCAACCAAGCTACCAAAAGGAACCTTGTTGAATACTTTGCTCTAGTCCATATAGACAACATCCACCACTCTGCCTTCATTAATCTTCTTTGTCACTTCTTCAAAAAACTCAATCAAGTTTGTGAGACATGATTTCTCACACACAAAGCCATGTTGACTATCCCTAATCAGTCCTTGCCTTCCAAATACATGCAGATCCTGTCCCTCAAAATCCCCTCCAACATTAGCCACCACTGATGTCAGGCTCACTGGTCTACAGTTCCCTGGCTTTTCCTTACAACCTTACTTAAATAATTGCACTACATTAGCCACCCTCCAGTGTTACGGCACCTCACCAGTGACTATCAATGATACAAACATCTCAGCAAGGGGCCCACCAATCACTTCCCTAGCTTCCCACAAAGTTCTCGGATACACCTGATCAGGTCCCAGGGATTTATCCACCTTAATGTATTTTAAGATGTCCAGTGCTTCCTCCTCTGTATCACAGACATTTTTCAAGGTATCAGTGTTTATTTCTCCAAATTCCTTAGCTTCCATATCTTTCTCCACAGTAAATACTGATGCAGGAATACTTGTTTAGAATCTCACCCATCTCCTGTGGTTCCACTCATAGTCAGCCTTGTTGATCTCTAAGGGACCCTATTCTCTCCCTAACTACTCCTTTGCCCTTAATGTATTTGTAGAATCTCTTTGGATTCCCCCTAATGCTATTTGCCAAAGCTATCTCATGTCCCCTTTTTGCCCCCCTGATTTCCCTCTTCTGTGTACTCCTACTGCCCTTCTATTCTTCTAGGGATTCATTCAATCCCAGCTGTCTATATCTGCCAAATGCCTTCTTCCTTTTCTTGACCAGAACCTCAATTTCTCTAGTCATCCAGCATTCTCTTCACTCATCAGCCTTGCCCTTCACACTAATAGGAGCATACTGTCTCTGGATTCTTGTTATCTCATCTTTGAAGACTGCCCACTTTCCAACCATCCCATTACTTGCGAATAGCCTATCCCCATCAGCTTTTGGAAGTTTTGCCTAATACTGTCAAAATTGGCCTTGCTCCAATTTAAAACTTTAACATTTTGATCAGGCCTATCCTTTTCCAAAACTGTTTCAAAACTAATAGAATTACAATCACTGACCCCAAAGAGTACCCCCACTGACACCTCAGTTACTTGCCCTCTTTTCATGCTCTAGGAATTCTATGATTCTAAAATGCTTCACCTTGCACTTATCGGGATTAAATTCCATCTGCCATTGCTCTGCCCTATTTACCAGCTAGTTAATATCAGACGGTAGCCTGAGACCATCCTTCTCACTATCAACAATACCACCAATTGTCACTTAATCTGCAAATTTACTAATTCTTTCTTCTATATTCACATCCAAGTTGTTAATATACATAACAAACAGAAAGGGTCCTAGCATCAATCCCTAAAGTAGACCACTGTTCACAGGCTTCCAGTTTCAAAAACAAACCCCTAAAATTAATCTTGGCCTCCTATTTGTAAGCCAATTTTGGACCAAGTTTGTCAACTGGCCTTGCATCTCATGGGTTCTTAACTTTTGGACTAGCCTTCCATGTAGGACCTTGACAAAGGTCTCACTGAAGTCCATGTAAACCACGTCAACTGCACTACTCTCAATATATCTCCTCACTGACTCAAAAAACTAATTAAATTAGTCAGACAGGACCTCTCTCCACCAAATCTGTATTAATCCCTGATCAATCCTGCCTTTTCAAGTATTAATGAATCCTGTGCTTCAGAATTTTTCTGATAATTTCCTGATCACTGATACCAGTCTCACTGGTCTGTAATTACTTGGCCGTCCCTGCTGCCTTTCTTGAATAAAGGAACCAGATTAGCTATCATTCCGGTTTCTGTGGTCGGAGAAGAATTAAAAATTTCTGTTAGGGTCCCAGCAATCTCCTCCCTTGCCTTCGATAGCAGCCAGGGACACATCTCATTAGGACTCTGTGCAACTCTCTGCCAAATGAAACATCAAATATCTCCTCTTATTAATCTTAGCATGTTCTAGAACATCACCATCCCAAATGAAATCCCCAGCCACAATGTCTTTCTCCTCAGTGAATGCAGATGAGAATGATTCATTTAAGACCTTATACACGTTTACTGGCTCCACATGTTGGTTGATCCTTTGGTCTCTGATAAGTCCCACCCTTTCCCTGGTAATCCTCTTACTCTTAATATATACTTATACAGAGCCTTAGGGTTTTCCTTGATCCTATCTGCCAAAGATATTTCATGGCCCTTCTTTTCATTTCTAATTTATTTTTTAAGCAACCTCCTACAGTCTCCATACTTTTGAAGGGCCTCCTCTGCTTTTAATCGTTATACCTGATATATGCTTCTTTCTTTTTCTTTATCAAACTCTCAATATCCTGCATTTCACTCTTAGAGAAGCAAGTTGGCCCTGAATTCTCACTATGCTACTTTTAAATGATCCCACTTTCGAAAGTAGACCTACTGGCAAATAGCTGTCCCAGCCTGTTTGCTGGATCATGTCTAATGATATTGAAATCTGGCTTCCTCCAATTTAGACACAAATTCTGCACTATTCTTATCCCTTGCCATAATGGCTTTGAAACCTACAGAGTTATGGTCACTATCCCAAAAATACTCACCCACTGAAACTTCAACCAGTGTCATTTCCTAGGATTAGGTTGAGTTCTGCTCCATCTCCAGTAGGACTATCAACATTCTGGCACAAAAAAGACTCTTCTGGATTCACTTTACAAATTCCACTCCAGCTAATCCTTTCACACTGAGGTGATCCCAGTTAATGTTAGCAAATTTGAGTATTGGAATAGGAAGATAGATCAGATGAATGCATGGCTAAAGGAATGGCGTAGGAGGGAGGACTTTAGATTTTTGGATCATTGGGACAGTTTCTGGGATAGGTGTGGCCCATACAGGCTGGATGGGTAACGCCTGAACTGGAATGGGTCCGATATCCTTGGCTGGAGGTTTGTTCGTGCTGTTGGGGAGCAAATCCTCTATAATGATAACCCTGTTTCTCTCACACCTTTCTGTAATTTGCTTACATATCTGCTCCTCTATCTCCCTCTGACTGTTGGGAGGCCTGTAGTCTAATCCCAGCAAAGTAATTGCCCCTTTTTTATTTCTAAGCTGTAGCCTGATGGCCTCTTTTAAAGATCCTTCTGTGACGTCCTCCCTCATTACTGCAGTGATGGTTTACTTTATCAACAATGCAATACCTCCACCTCTCTTATTTCCCACCAATCGTACCTGAAACTTCTTATACCCTGGAATATTTCATTGCTACTCCTGTCCTTCCTTCAATCATGTGTCAGTGATTGCTACAATATCTTATTCCCATGTGTTGATAATTACTCTGAGTTCATCCGCCTTACCTGACAAACTCCTTGAATTACAATAGATACGATTTAGCTTTCTAGGCCTCCCATTTGCCTTATCTTGCTCACGTCTTCTCCACTACTGTACTATCCAAGCATTCCTTCTATAGCTGATTGGACCTTGCTCCTAACTTTACATCTGTAAGTGCCCCATTCCCCTGCTAATTAGTTTAAATGCTCCCCAACAGCACAAACAAACCTCCAGCCAAGGATATCGGACCCATTCCAGTTCAGGCGTTACCCATCCAGCTTGTATGGGCCACACCTATCCCAGAAACTGTCCCAATGATCCAAAAATCTAAAGTCCTCCCTCCTACGCCATTCCTTTAGCCATGCATTCATCTGATCTATGTTCCTATTCCAATACTCAGTAGTGCATGGCTTTGGAAGTAATCCAGAAATTACAACTTTCATAGACTTCTTTTTTAATCCACTACTAAATCTCTAAATTCCTACTGCATGACCTCTTTTTCTTTTACCTGTGTTGTTGGCACCAACATGTATCATAGCTGCTGGCTGTTCAGCCTCCCCCTTCAGAATACCCTGCAGCTGCTCTGATACATCCCTGACACTGGGACCAGGGAAGCAACATATCATTCAACAGTCTTGCTTGCTGCCACAGAACCACCTGTCAGTTCCCTTTACAATCAAGGACTCTATCACTGAAGCTTTCACAGTCTTTTTCCTCCCTTGCTGTGCAGCAGAGCCAACCATGGAACCACAAACTTGGCTGTTGCTGCTTTCCCCTGAGAGACCACCATGCCGACAGTATCCAACACAATATATCTGTTTGAGAGGGGCACAGCCTGCCCATGCTTACTAGACTTCCTGGTGATCACCCAGCACTTTTCTGCCTGTGTTGCCCTTACTAGACTTGCTAGACGTTTTACCTACAATGTTGACAGCATCAGGGATGCTCTGGAGTGTGAAAGGACATCATGTCAATGCATAATTCGCCCATCTACTTGGTGTAGTGAAATGCTGCGGCCTTTATTCAGGAAGACCTCTGCAAGCTATTCATCACCTTCTTCCAATAGTTTCTGTAAAATGTCTTTGGGAAACCCCCTGGTTCCAGTAATCTTGTAAGGCAAAAAAAATTAGATTCAAGTGGCACTCCTCTGTGTCTGGTTCTGTATTGACCTGTGTTTGGCGCATGGTTATCATCAACTTGATGTGCTAGGTCCTGCAGAAACTGCTGACAACATTTGGCCCAGTGCAGAAAACCAGGTAATGCTGACTGTTGACCGCTGTACCATTTCTTCTTTAATCCAATGCCAATGAAAGCATGAGATATCAATTAGGCATTCAAGTATCTCTGTGGTCCCAGTTTGTGTTGGAAATTGCGGCCACCAGATTCACTAATTCCCTGACAAAGTCAGCTACAGTATTTTGATCTCTGTTTTCAGAGACTGGTGTACAGCTATTGAGTGGGCACAATGCAGCTGTTCATGTCTAGCAGCACTTCATTTCCTCCTTTCCTTCTAATTACCTCACATAAGAGCATTCCCATTTGGAATCCCATTCAAGCCAGGAATGGTAATGAAATAACAACAAAAAAACTGGCAGAAAGACTCAAAAGAGTACAAAGACTTATGAAAGCAGTGTGGCCAGCAGAAATGGGGAAGAAATGATTAAAATGTCAAAAAAGGTTTAAATTAATGCCTCTTGTTTCTTTGTCATAACCTACAACGAATGCCTGATTTTCGAGAGAGGGCATGGAATTTTCAAATTTTCACTTACTGTTTTGTCAAATAAGATTCATGGTATCCAGTCTGAATGCCTCAAAGTGACTTTTCTCATCCAGTTAATAATACAACAAAACTCTTGGCTGCCTTTCTTGGAGAATCGCAGGCCAGAGTGGAGGAAGTTCTTCCCAATGATGGACCTTCATATAATTGTGCTATATTAAAGTCCACCATTTCAGACCCTGCAAGCCAGAAAGTGGCCCTCACCCTGTGATGCTTGACCATTATCACAAAGGACATGGTCCAGAGAAAAATAAAGTTTGCTTCTGATTTTGTGGACAGGGACCTGAAGGATGAGGTGATTGTTCTTTTCCTGCAGGAGGCCATACCACTTGAACCAGCCAGCCTGGATCCAAATTGCAGCCTGGGTCAGTTCTGTGCCCCAGGTGAAACAGGACGCCCAGCAGCTCCAGAAAAAGGTAAATGGTTTTCTGTGCTCTGCCAGTGTAAGTACCACCATCTTTCCTCTGCTATCTCACACTCAGAGGCCACTCACTCCAACTCTGCCACTACACACGCCTCTCCCCAAGGCTCATGGACTACAACTCTCACTATTGCATGCATCATGTCCACTAACCTGCTTTCATCCACCACATCCTTCCAAACTACTAACACTTCCCGCCTTCTGTTGTTTATGCACCATTTATAGACAGTTGGTAAATTGGACACATCCTATATTTTAAGAAAGTCTTCATCTGCACCCTTCATTGAAGCAAGGTTGATCACCTAGCTTGTTTTAGGTGAGACGCTCCATTGCAATATGCTCCAAAATTCACTAGAGTTCCAACAGATTTCTGCGCAGCTTTATGTTCCTTTATACCAACTTAAGTTTTGAGATGAGCAAAATTTTCTCCTGATATCTTATAAAAACAGGTCATGTTCATAACATACCTTTGGAAGGGCCCATTCTTTCACTAAGATTTTACTCCTTATCAACACAAATGCATAACAAGTTATGGTTGGTTGGTTTTCAATTTATGAAAATGACTGGAAAGTGACTATGTGAAAAGGGCAAATGGAATCCTGCATTTTTTTTACAGAATCTCATTAAAGACTGTGGCTTAAATGATAGTGATTGCTTAGTCAGGGCTGAAAACAGTCTGAACCATAAACTGACCTTGTTACAAAATGAAAGAGTATTTAATCAAAATTACAGGTTTCATGTCAGTCCAGTAGACTACTTTGCTGTTCAGCAATTTATCTGGTTTTCTTAGACAGATCCAACAAACGGGATAATTCTTTGTTTTTGAAAAAGCAAAATACTGTAGATGTTGGAAATGTAACATTAGAAGAAAATGAAATGGAAAGTCTCAGTCAATAAAGCAATATCTGTGAAGAGAAACAGGGTTAAGGTTTCAGGGTGAAAACATTAGTTCAGGAGAAAAGTAAGTTCCTTTTGGATTTATCATCTAGTAAAGACCTCATGGTAACAGAGGATACATACTTAGAAAATATTGATGAAAATAGCTAACTGCATTTGTGCAATACACAATGCAACCACAGTGAGCACCTTGTATAAGACAGTTAATACCTAAAAGGGTTAATTGACATCATTAGATAGGCTCTGCTCATCAGGATACAAGACCTCTCCTGGGACGAGATAACCAGAGATTCTAAGGGGGCACCAGTGTGTTTTACTGGTGTTCGGTGCAGTGTGTTGAATGCACCAGAATGTTTTAGTAACGGTAATATGAACCTACTCTTAATCTCACAACAGACCATCATTTATCTCAGATGTAATGCAACTAACTATTAAGTAATATGTAATAAACCTATTTGTTTGTCAAAATCAAGCTCCCTCTATCTAAGGTATTGTGTGGGCATTTTTCCCCACTTGGTATCAGAAGCTTAGTCTATTGCCAGCAAGAAGAATTGGTCACCTTTAATCTACCCAAGTCATCTCAGATGGGTCAGGAGGATGGACATAGTAAAACATACCTTTAAACTGTAGATAAGAACACATTGGAGTTGCAGTGAGTGAATAGGCATTGCGTGGAGAGAGAATTCATGAAAGGCAGGCATGTGAATGGAAGAGCTTTGGAAACTGCAAGTGGATAAAGGTTAATGTCTACATGACCCAGATTAATGTGAGTTTTAGGGAATTCAACATTATTTACCATTATGTCACAAGATTACAAAGTAAATTATAGTGAAAGAAATCTTAGTTTCCTGTAGACAATATTTTAGGTAGTTAATACATAATTGTCCAAAGTAGTGTCAGTGTGGACTGGAATTGGATGCAGATTGACCTAGTTTTTAACAGTTTTAATTTATCCACCATTAAAACCAGTTTAAAAGAGTTTAAAAACCAGGCGGGAAAACACAACGACGCTTCATCAGAGGCTGCACTGAGGATGTTACCAAGCATGGTAACAAAATATCTGCAGAACAACGAACCAGCTCGGCGAGTCAACCAACCTCAACACCCACAACCCGAGCTACAGATTTACTCCAAAACCTTATCCACCATTAAAAACAGAGTTTGGAACTACCAGTGTCCAGATAATTGGCTAATGTCACATTTAGGATTCTCCATCAGAATTGACAAAGACTTGAATATCCTGTTTAAATATGGGTTGGAAGATTCATGTTTAATCACAACAGAGTGTATCAACATTACACTTCTGCCGTCCTTGTTTACCAATTATAAAATGCAAAGCACCAAGGCAATTAGGGATGGGCAGTAAAGGCTGGCTCAGACAGTGACTCCCGCATCCCATGAACAAGCTTCAAAAAGAAGTGTTTTATGTATGAAGATAACTTTTTGAAGAAATAAATTGCAGTGGTTCTGTAACAAATCTTAAAAATTTACTTGTGGCCTGTTTAAAATTTTCCAATGTCTCAACTGGCAGTCATTTTTTTCCAGTCAATACCATTGGTCTAATCAAAGACGGAGGTGCTGTGCCTCGATCTTACATTGAGCTTCAAAAGAACAGTGAAGGAAGCTGCAGGCAGAGGGAATAAAAATCTATTATTCCAGCTATCATTTTATCTTATAACAAAGCTTCCTAATAATAGAAGCTTATCAAGAATCGGTAATATGGTCAGAACATCTTTTAGATTCTCAAACATGTAGTGTCTACACTGATCTTAGAGGTTACTCACACTAATTAATTAGTGTTCCATACAATTACTCTTCAAAATGGATGACACTTTACCATGGACTTTTTTTTTTAGTTTACTTCTTCCTCACTTTTGTTCACATTTTGTATTCAGAATGGACTGATTTGAAAGTGGTGAGGTTTATACCTTCCTTCTAAAAGTCCTTTAAGGAGGCAAAAATTGTGGATGGGGTTGGCTGGTTTCAGGGCACAGCTGTACTGCTCCCATGGGGGCATACTTATTTGTATTTACTGTTTAGATTCACATGTGGAAAATGACTACAAATGAGTCATTGTTTCAGAGAGTTTCAATTTCCCTAGAGTCTCTCTTTGGCAGGAGGCTCCAGTTTAAGGGCAACAAAACAAAACTGAAACAATTTTCAGTTTGCAGACACTGAGCACTGTGGTTCATTATTAATATTGAGATAACACATTGGCTTTCTTGGGAACAGAGATTCATATGCATCATTTTATCATTTGAAAATATTTATTCCATATCACTTCAGCATTTTCCTGGATAGTACTTACACCATCAACTATTATTGTTGATTGGACAAAAATAAGAAGAATTTTAATTTATTGAGTGCAAAACAGCAAAGCCCTAAACACTTATTCACTACAATTCTTTTTTCTGTAGTTTAAATTCAAGTCCTGGAACAAAGCAAATCAAGTAGTTGCTGATATGTAATCATGACATGGGTTTTGCCGGTAATTAAATATATTTCCATCAACCCCTGAAAATAATATACTGTCAACAGTTTTGTCTCATACCAGCTTCATTGTTATTGCCATTTTTACACATATTGCTTTAAGCACCATTGTGAACATATCCAGCACTCAGAATAAATATAATTAAGACAATATAATACTGGAGTTATTCAGTGCTACCATCATTTAGCAAACCTACTATTATGTTATCATTTTAATAATAGGACACTGTTAACTATCTAACCTCAAGTGAGCTAATCCCATGGAAACTGAAGATAATATATTCCCAGAAAACTAGTGATTACACAATTACTGTACCCCAGTCTTATCAAATCTTTGCTGAACTACACAAACTACTTTCATCAAGAACTGTGGGCAATTTATTTTGAAGGATATATATTATAAAAGAATTAAGTCTGTTACAAGGTATGAATTCTATGTTGCTTTTGTGTTTTCTTGGCTGAAGTAGAAGGAATGCTACAAATTACTTTTGACCAGCAAGTAATATGAGTTAATCACATACAAGAATATTGTTCATACGAAACCTACAATCTTAGCCTAAGATGAAATAACAAGAACAATATAGTACTTTCATGATATTAGTGATAAAAGAGGAGTGTTCCTTTGTTTAAAAAATGCTGTTGATTCAAATAATAGGGACTATAAATGTCATCTGTTCCATTTTGATCACTTGCTGCTACTATTTATTATTAAAATGTCCAGAAGTTAAAATAATTTGAATCAAATGAATCATAAGATAATAAACATGAAATGTACTATTCAAAGGATGTGAGAATTACGTAAAATTGTTTCTTGTTTATTTCTTTAACTTTCGCCTTTTTTCTGCAATAATTTTAATAATTGTCCTTTTCTGAAAGTGGTGTCTCCACTGAGGTATGTTTCACAGGTGCTGTGGGTGAGCTTTGGTGAAAGAAGTCAGCGAGCCAATTAACTACGGGTGACTCCAAAGGTCAAATGTGAAAATCCAGGGCTGAAATACAGTCTTTAAAAAGTACACTGGCCCTAAAATTCCAATCAAGCCCTGGACTGGATAACCCAAGAAGCATCAAAAACAAGTCAGAATCCAGTTCCTTCTCCATTCTGATCAGTATCTTAAGAGACGCTATTTTCAACTTAGGCTAGCTACAAATTGATCTTCTTCCTGGCTTTCCAGATCAAGGAAAGAGTTTATGGGTTTCAACAGGAATCCTGCCCTTCGAGCACTCCCTGTGCCAGAACAGAATAGTTGGGATATGTGTGATGCTATAGCCTTTAACAGATGATAAACCTTTTCCTAGGGAAAGATAATCAACCCTGGAAAAGATGTATTTCTTTCTTATTTTTTTCCATTAAAATCACAAGGTGCCATTTCGACACCACATCAGTTGTTCAAAGTGGTCACAGTAACTGTCTCGCTGGTATCATCAAGAGTGCAACCATCTTCAACTGTTTCACCAATGACCTTCCCTCATTCATAAGGTCAGAGGTGAGGACATTCACTGGTGATTGCACAAAGTTCAGCATCATTTATGGCTGTTGCAGATACTGAGGCAGTCTGTGTGCAAATGCATCAAGACCTGGATGACATTCTATCTTGGGCCAATAAATGGTAATTAATATTCATGCCACACAAGTGTTAGGCATACAGCATCTCCAACAAGAGAGAATTCAACAGTTGCTCCTTGGCATTCAATGGTATAACTGAGTCCTCCACTATTAACATCAGGGAAAGGTTGGGGGTGGGTGGATTTCATTGACCAGAAACTGAACTGGACTAGTTATGTGCAAACTGTGACTACAAAAGCAGACCAAAGACTAGGAATTCTGTGGCAGGTAACTCCTTGCTTGACACTCCAAATCATGTTGACCATCTACAAGGCAACATTCAGGAGTGTGATAGAATGCTGTCCACTTACCTGGATGAGTGAAGCTCCAACAACTCTCAAGAAACTTAATACCATCCAAGACAAAAGCGCGCTTGATTGGCATCCCATCTGACACCCTCAGCATTGCCTCCCTCCATCACTAATGCACAGTGACAGCACTGCATACCATTTACCAGGTTCACTATGTAACTCACCAAGACACCTTAGACAGCACCTCACAAAGATACAACCAGCAGAGACAGAGAAACAACTGCAAGGTCACCTCCAAACCACTCAACATCCTGACTTGAATCAAATTTTGTACTCTACAGAACAGGTTTCTGTGGAAATGAATAAAATAAAATGTGCCTATAAATAACAATAACTAACATTGTTTATAATACTTCTTGCATTTGAGTATGGATTTCTCAATCTTCCTGCTATGTATGTCAAATGGATTAAAATGAGCTTTAGGAGTAGTGAGTCTACAGACCAGATCAAAGAGATATGTTTTAAAGGTCTGTTTTGAAGGAATTAGGAAAAGTAACAAGATAATTTAGTTTTACAAGTACGTTCCAGAAACAGGGTACTGTAGCAACAGTCTTTGCTGGTGAGGTGATCGGGTATCTGGAGTTAGGAACCTAGAAGGTGAATTTGGTCATAAGATGATGGAGAGGACATAGATATTGGAAGGTAAGCTCAAATAAGCTTCTGAAATTGCAAATAATCTGTTTCAAACTTTCAACTATCTGTAAGGCACAAGTCAGGAGGGTTATGGAATACTCCTCACTTGCCTGCATGAATGCAGCTCCGACAACACTCAAGAAGCTTGATACCATCCAGGACATGCAGCCCGCTTGATTGGCATCACATCCACAAGCATCCACTTTCTCTACCACTGTCACTCAGTAGCAGCAGCGTGTACTATCTACAAGATGCACTGCAGAAATTCACTAAAGATCCTTAAACAGCACTTTTTAAGCTCACAACTATTTCCATCTTCCAATTCCATCACAAAGGAAGCAAATACATGGAAATACCACCACTCGCATATTCCCCTCCAAGCCACTCACCATCCTGATTTGGAAATATATTGCTGCTCCTTCACTGTCATTGGGACATTGACTGCAGCAGTTCAAGAATGCTGCTCACCACCACCTTCTAAAGGGCAACAAGGGACAGGCAATAAGTGCTGGTCAGCCAATGATGCCCATGTCCTGCGAGTGAATTTAAAAAATCACCATTCCTTCATTGTCACTGGAACAAAATCCTGGAACTCCCTCCCTAACAGCACTGCAGATATACCTACATGACATAGAGTATAGTGGTTCAAGAAGGCAGTCTACCACTACTATTCCAAGGGCAAATAAGGATGAGCAATAAAAACTGGTCTAGCCAGTGATGCCTTCACTTTTTGAATGTATAATTTTCTTAAGTGTGAGACCTCTCTGACCAAGCAGAGATCCTGTCACTGAGATCTAGTGGCTGTAACTTGGGCTTAGGGTGGGGGGGAATTTCCACATCACAGTATGAAAACAATCAGTTCCACGGCTTCTGTCTTCAATCTCTGCTCAACCGTCTCTCATCTTTGGTTGAGGGGCTTGGGTTTAAGCCCACCTCAAAGACTTGAGGAAATAATCCAGGCCAACCCTACAATGTAGTACTGAGGGAATACCAAACTATTGGAGTTGCTATTTCATTGTGACATCGTGACATTGTGCTTTTTTTAGGCGGATGTAAAAGATTCCATTGCACTTCTATCTTTTGTTTATCCCTCAACCAAACTCACTAAAACAGATGAGATGGTCATCTATATCATTCCTGTTTGAGAGACCTTGCCTTGTGAAAATTGGCTGTCATGTTTTCCTGAATCGCAGCAGGGACTACAACTCAAACGTAGTTTATTAAGCTCTTGCTCAGTTTGTGAGAGATACTAAATAAATCAAATACTTTCCGTTTTCGTTTGCTACCTTTCAGCCATTGCATATTTTGATAATACTTTTTGTGAAGGAAACCTCGCAGATACCATAAATCATAGAAGAATCATAGAATCTTACAGTTCAGAAGGGGCACATTTGACCCATTGTGTCTGTACTGGCTCCCAAAAGAGCTACTTTGCTGGTCCCATTCTCCAGCCTGATCTCCGTAACCGTCTAATTTCATCACTTGCAGATATATATCCAGCTCTGTTTTGAAAACTCATATAGAATCCACCTCCACCACACTCCCATGAAGTGTGTTCCAAATCCTAACAACCCTCTGAATAAATAAGTTTCTCCTCATCTCACTCCTAGATCTCAAGCTGACAATCTTGAAACTGTGACTCCTAATTACGAACATATCAACCAGTGGTAATAGAACATCTGCTTTTAGCCTGTCAAAATTGTACATAATTTTTGAACACCTCAATAAGCTTCTCCGTTCCAGGAGAATAAGCCCAATTTCACTAATGTTTCCTTGTGTCTAAAATCCCTAATTCTTGATATCATTAGAGTAAATCTCCTTTACAGTCTCTCCAGAGCCCTAACATCCTTCCCTAAATAAGGCACCCAGAACTGAACTCCAAATGTGGCCTGACCAATGATTTGTACAGGTTTAGCATCACTTCATTCCTTTTATACTCTTTGCTTCTCTGAAACCAATTGGAAACATTTCAGAAAAGCCTGCTGTCAGTCATTATAACCTGCAGATCAAACTAAAAATACTTGGGGAACAAAGAACAGTACAGCACAGGGAAACACCCTTTGGCCCACCCAGACCTTGTCAACACATGATGCCTTTCTGAATGAAAATCTTTTGCTCTACATGGTCCATATCCCTCTATTCCCTATATATTCATATACCTGTCAAGTTGCCTCTTAAACATTGCTGTTATATCTGCCTCCACCACCTCCTCTGGCAGTGCATTCCAGATACTTAGCACTTGCCTCTCAATCTCCTTTAAACTTACCACCTTTACCTTAAACCTATGTCCCCTCATGACACTTCTACTCTGAGAAAATGACTCTGACAATCCATTCTATCCACACCTTTCATAATTTTGTAAACTTCTATCAGGTCAACCCCTGTCATTCTTTGATGTTCAAGTGAAAACAAACCAAGTTTGTCCAATCTCTGACAACAAGGTGCAGAGCTGGATGAACACAGCAGGCCAAGCAGCATCATAGGAGCAGACCTATGATGCTG
>NC_063336.1:61149822-61206309 GCF_021869965.1 Rhincodon typus
TGTCTCGGATTCTCCAGCATCTGCAGTTCCTGCTATCTCTTGTCCAATCTCTCCTAGCTAATACCCTCCGAATCAGGCAACATCCTGATAAACTGTTTATCCACCCTTGCCAAAGCCTCCACATTCCTCTGAACACAATATCCCAATGTGGTCTAATTAAAGTTCTATACAACTGCAATATGACTTGCCAATTTTTATTCTCTATGCCCCAACCAATGTCGACAGGCATTATAAAACTGTTAATTACATTCCAACATGGATACTTGTACTGGGTTACATTTTGTTCATAAAAGTAAGGAGGTTATATATTATTTGGAAAAAAAATCAGATAAAGGAGTAATAAAATCTAGGAGCACAGATACACAAACCATATGAAGTAGTTATTCATATTAATAAGATCATTAAAAAATGCAAACCAAGCACTAGGGTTTATTCCCAGAGGGATGACATTAAGATAGAGAAGCTTATGCTGAACTCATATCTAACATTGGATAAAACACTTTAGAAGTACCACGTACACTTATTTTCCTTTACATATTCATAGCATACAGGCTATGCAGGTGAGCCAGATATTTATTGCTCATCCTTAATTGCTCTTCAGAAGACGCTGCTGAGCATTTGGCTTCACCATTGTCCATGTGGTGTTGATATTTCCAGAGTGCTATAACTTACAGAGTTCCAGAATTCTGACTTAGCAACATCATAGAGCTCAAGGTTATGTTTAAAGGATCAAACTGTGTACTGGAAACATGGGGAAGCCATTGGAAAGAAAGCCAGTGTCAGTATTTAAATACCATCTATGCCTGATTTTCAAGCCACGCTTAATCTCTTTGATTCTGCATACAAGAAATTCGGCCTCTCCTTGAATTTATCAAAACAAAACTCATAGGAGTTTATATCTGGTCAGTCAAATAATCCACCTCCCATTTATATTGAAAGAGAGACTCTGGCATATATTGAGCACTTCCCATATAATCATGATCTTGAAAGATCACTATTGATGAGGAGATCTAACACCACATCAGTTGTACCAGCCCAGCCTTCTAGAAAATACAGCAGTGAATGTTTCACAACAAAGACCTCCACATGTCAAATCCCAGTGTAAAGAGCAGTTGTCATCACCACAGTCCTATCCTACAATGAGACCTGAACTAAGTAACAGCAACATGTAAGAATAGTAGAGAAATTCCACTAGCGATGCCTCTGCCATATCCTCTGAATTTAATGGGAGGACTGTTGACTAAATGCAAGTGACCTTCTTGACACATTCTTGGATACTCCATCAGGATTCAGACAAACTCCTGTACAGTCATTTTTGACAAACTGGCCACCGTGACCACTTGGCTGCAAGTTAAGTCCTGTTCCATCAATTGTCAAACGGCCAGTGCTCCAGGGAGGGCAAAGAAACATCTTCACAGGCACTTTGAAACTCTTCTTAAGCACAGCACCACTGACGTTAATGACTGGGAGGAGCTGGCTACCATTTGCTCAGGGTGGCAAAGATTAGTTCATCAAGATGTAACAAGTTTCAAGTCCCTAATACCCACTGATGAGGCAGAGCAACTACAGAGAATGAAAAGGGAAACAAGTCCTGCATTTCCACTGTCCTGCCCCATATGTTCAAACATTTGCAGGCCAGAAACAGCCTGTACAGTTACATGAAGAGTTACGACACGAAGACAGACAGTTGAACCAAAGTAGCCTCTGTATTCGCAACACAGTAAAATGAATCAATTAAAAACCCTAACATAGTCACTTCAATGGTTATGACCCAGACTTCTGAATAACCAATCCCATACTTGGTGAATAATTAATTTCCAGACACCGGAGTTTTTGTATCTGAAACGAGAAACTTAACAATTTATTAACTACAAACCAACATTAGCAGAGAGAAAATTAAACAGCATGGTAAACTGATTAATATCTGTAATTTAAACCCAAAATACTTGTTTTCAGCCCCATTCAGACAAAAGACAGATAGGCAAACAAACACAGTTAAGGGATAAATAAAAGAAAATAACAAAACTGGCCAGATTACTGAAATACTCTTCACGACATATTGTTCACAAGCACAAATGTGGACTCCTTGGCTGTTTTTCCTGATCAGGGTCACCTTCTCAGTTCATCCAGGAAAAGGCAGCAACATGTCTCACACAGCTTTCCTCTCTTTAGGCTTCCAGAAACTGGTCTCTCAGGGTAGGCAGGAAGCTTACAAACCCAGTGATCCAGAACAATCTCCCTGAAAACATAGTTCAAAAAAAAACTTTAACTCTAGCTCTGCCCTGATCAACTGATCCACTCTCCCCAAGTCCTCTTCACCATTCTATATCTGCCATTTGCTTGAATGTAAAGTCGCCTTCAGATTTATTAGAACCAACTCCCAGGTATTTGTTCCATAACAGCCAGCTTCTGCTATTTGTGTGACCAGAGTAGTTTTGCTGGGGATTGCTGTGTCTGCTACAACATTTCAATCAAGGCTCAGCCTACATTAGCCTCCAGGCTTGGCCTCACAACCAAATGAAACTTGCCTGGTCTTTTCTTTCTAAGCCAAGCTGTCCCAAAAAGTCCGTCAGACATAATTCACAGTTGGTAAATGAATAAAATGAAAATAACGAAACGTCAGCAAGGATTCCAACAGAAAGTTCCTGGCAGAAATTTAATTTTGAGCAGATGTCATTTTTGAATCAAGTGACAACTGACAAGTGTCTTTAGTTTCACCAGGACTCTTTGGTCCAGCAACACTGACATCAAGGACAGCTATTTTCAATTCTCTTCTGGCATTCACCTCTTTCAATTATATTGGAATCAAGGCTGTGATGATGTTTGGAGTTGATTTTCCTTCTGGCAGAATCTGAGCTGAGGATCAGTGCTCAGGTTATTAGAGTCATAGAGCCATACAGCATGGAAACCAACCCTTTGGTCCACCTCATCCAGGCTGACCAGATATCCTAAGTAAATCTAGTCCCATTTGCCAGCATTTGGCCCATATCATTGTAAAATGTTCCTATTCATTTACCCATCCAAGTGTCTTTTAAATGTTGTAATTGCACCAGCCTCCACCACTTCCTCTGGCAGTTCATTCCATCCATCTTCGGCATGAAAATGTTTCCCCCTTAGGTCCCTTTTAAATCTTTCCCCTTTCATCTTACACCTATGACATCTAGTTTTGGACTCCCCCATCCGAGGGAAAAGACCTTGGCTATTCACCCTGCCCATGCCCCTTATGATTTTATAAACTTCTATAAACTCACTCGTCCGGCTCCGACGTTCCAGGGAAAATAGCCCCAGCCTATTCAGCCTCTCCCTATAGCTCAAACCCTCCAAACCTGGTGACATCCTTGTAAATCTTTTCCGAATCCTTGCAAGTTTCACAACATCTTTTCTATAGCAGGGAGACCAGAATTGCATGTAGTATTTCAAACATGGCCTAACCAATGTCCTGTAGAGCTGCAACTGACCTGCCAATTCCTATACTCTATGCACTGACCTATAAAGGCAAGTGTACCAAACGCTTTCTTCACTATCCTATCTACCTGCAACTCCATTTTCAAGCTACTATGAACCTGAACTTCAAGGTGTCTGTGTTCAGCTACATTCCCCAGGACCTTATCATTAAGTGTATAAATCCTGCCCTGATTTGCCTTTCCAAAATGCAGCACCTCACATTGATCTAAATTAAACTCCACCTGCCACTCTTCGGCCCAATGGCCCATCTGATCAAGATCTCGTTGTACTCAGAGGTAACCTTCTTCTCTACCCACTGCACCTCCAATTTTAGTGTCATCTGCAAACTTACTAACCATACCTCCTATGTTCACATGAAAACCATTTATATACATGACAAAAAGCAGTGGACCTAGCATTGATCTTGTGGCACACCGTGGCCTCCATTCAGAAAGGCAACCCTCCACCACCACCCTCTGTCTCCCATCTTTGAGCCAGTTCTGTATCCAAATGGCTAGTTCTCCCTGTATTCCATGTGATCTAACCTTACTGGCCAATCTATCATGAGGAACCTTATTGAATGCCTCACTGAAGTCCACATAGTATACGTCCACTGCTCTGCCTTCTTCAATATTCTTCGTTACTTCTTCAAAAAACTCATCAAGTTAGTGAGACATGATTTCCCATGCACAAAACCATGTTGACTATCCCTAATCAGTCCTTGCCTTTCCAAATACATGTAATTCCTGTCTCTCAAGGCTCCCTCCAACAACTTGCCCAGCACCAATGTCAGACTCACCGCTTTATAGTTTCCTGGCTTTTCCCTACCACCTTTCTAAAATAGTGGCACCACGTTAGCCAATCTCCAGTATTCCGGCACCTCACCTGTGGCTATTGATGATACAAATATCTCAGCAAGGGGCCCAGCAATCACTTCCCTAGATTCCCACAGAGTTCTGGGTACACATGTTCGGATCACGGGGATTTATCCACCTTGACTAAGTGTCATTTTATGGCATAATTGAGTATTCCTTTCATTGTTTTACTTATGAATGAGTAGGGGTTAATATGGTAGTATTTGGCCATTTTTATTTCTGCGTAGCACATATCTTGTGAAATCTTTCATATATTTGGATAGTTATCATTACTATGCTGCAACAGGCTGGTGAGAAGTGACACCAGCTCTGGTATACAGCAGTACAAGCTGAGAACATCAGCAAAGCCCACAGAATTTGTCCAGGCACACATTATTTTCTTAATATCATACAAAGTGAACCAAATTAGTTAGAAGTATTCATGTAGGTCTGCTGCACATCTCCTGCAGGATTGAAAAAAATGCTTAATTGTTAAGGTGAATACATGGAGGCCAATGTGAGATATCACTTGACAATAGCTAGAGTAAGTGCAGCCATCTTGACGATGTGGTAGTCAGACACTACAGGTTTTTCTAAAGCAACTTGCCGAGTTTGAAATGATTGGCCTATAGTGAAAGGTCACCAGACTTCTCAGCTGGTAATTTTAAATCGGAGATCGATTTTTTTTTGTTAAGTAAAGGTATTAAGGAGTATGGGCCAAAGGCAGGCATATGGAGTTAGGCCACAAGGGGCTGGATGGCCTACTCCTGTTCCTGTGTTCCTAAAAACTCACGCATAATTGGTCAACAAATATGAAACTGCAGCTTGCACAAGACAGCAGGCAGAGGAGTTGTAGATGTATTTGTTAAGTTTTCTTGGGATTTTATTTGGGGATCCAAGAGGGTCCTTAGCAACTCCTGGAGGGGAGCATGTGATCTTGTATCATAGAACATAGAACAGTACAGCACAGGAACAGAGCCTTCAGCCCACCACCTCTGTGCCAACCAGGAAGGCATTATAAACTAATCCCATCTGCCTTCACATGGTCCATGCCCTTATATTCTCTGATCTCTGAGGAAGGTCAATTGCCCTAAAACATTAACTCTGATTTCTCTTCACAGATGCTGCCAGACCTGCTGAGCTTTTCCAGTAACTTCTGTTTTTGCTTCTGATTTACAGTATCTGCAGTTCTTTCAGTTTTTATTCCTTATAGTTTCTATATATTCATATGTCTATCTAAATGCCTCTTAAACATTGTTATCATATCTGCTTCTGCCACCTCACCTGGCAGCATATTCCAAGCATCTATCACCCTTTGTGTAAAAAACTTGCCTTGCACATGTCCTTTAAGTACGCCCTCTCTCACTGTAAACTTATGCCCCCTAGTGATTGAGATTTCGACCCTGGGGAAAACGACTCTGACTCTCCACTTTATACATGACCCTCATAATTTTGTATATTTCTATCAGGCCACCCCTCAGTCTTCAAAGCCCGAGTGAAACAATTCAAGTTCAGAATCATGCAACTCAACAATTGAGTCAATTATCATTTAAATTCACTACAACTTTCACAACGTGGTTGATGTGGCAGACTGACAATCGGTGCCACTGTGTTATGATGCGTGATATTTTTGAATTAGATCACATTGCGTTGGCTTTGAGGAAGCATACCAAATAGCATTTAATGGGCAGCAATGACTTTAAATGCTATTTGTAGCAGGGAATTTTACAACTTTGTTAAAGTTAGATGATTGGATATCTGTTAACTAGCTAAAACAGCAGAGCTTGGAAGTTTTGTTTGGCAGTCAAATATAGGAAGGAAGGAAAAACAGTAACACTCTCAAATAAACTTCTAACTGGATATGCTGTTTAAAAATGCACCCATGTTCACTAATCCTACCACACATATCATCACAGATTGGTTACAGAACAGAAGGCCATTGTGCCCCATGTCACATGGTAGACAAACAGGAGGCTGAAAGAATAAAGTTAACACAGTGTGGAGCTAGGGGAACACAGCAAGCCAGGCAGCATCAGGGAAGTAGGAAAGTTGACATTTCGTCATTTCCAATTTTGAGTGGAGAAAGCTTTCACCGGGTTAATCCTTGAGGGACATGGGTTCAAATCTGACCATGGCAACTGGTGAAACTTTAAAAACTCAATTAATAACTTTGGAATGTAAATGAACCTCAGGAATAGAAACAATCACTGATTGTTGTAAAAACCTACCGGGTTCATTAATGTCCTTGGAGAAAGGAAATCTCCTGTTCTTAGCAGGTCTGGCTGATATGAAACTCCAGATCCACAGGGTTAACCACCCTCTGAACACATGTCCCATAAAATAAAAAGAAATTCCATCATCCCTGCTCAATCAAAAGCAGTTTTATTTTTGGAAATACAAACTGGCTTATACATTTCAATATCTGAGTTCATTGTTTCCAAGTTGTGTGGGATTGAGCAAAAATCCCTATCATTTTAAATACTGGACCAAAACCCTGAACTTTTAACAAAACCATAGACTTTTGATAGAACTTTTAAAAAAAATGGCAGTTGGTCTGTGCTCTGGGGAAATACACAGTCACAGGGACAGCTGCCTGGAACCATTGTTCAGTTAGAAAATCCAATTCACACCTCAACTCTAAAGGAACAATGAACCAGACCTAAAACAACAACTTAACCAGACATCATGGAGCCTTTACAGATACCAAGGCATCCAACTTCAATTAATGTTAATTCGAAGAAATAGTGGATATTCCACCTAATCAAAATACTCTAAGCTATCAGGAAGGCAATTCACCTCAAAAGGGGGCAACAGTAACATAATTGAAAAGCACAGGTTTTGGCACCAAGATAAGGGATCTGCAATTTAGTATAATTGCAGGCCCTGATCTCATCTGATAAAAAGAGAAAAGGAAAGAGAGAAAAGGAGAGAAGAAAGAAGAGTGATCTGCCTCAAAAGCTATTCCCCGCAGCTACCAACAGGATAAGGACTCCAGAGAGCTCCCACACCGAGAAAAACTCCTACAGCCATCTCCAGTCACCAGCGACTGACCATGACCTGCAGACTGAACAACCAGTGACCTCTGAGAACCACCAACCCGATCAATACTACAAAGCCTCAGACACATCCCGAGGTGAAAACCTGCTCAAAAAACCCACCTAAAGATAAGAAAACTAAAGTACTCACTGAATACATCCACAACACGTCTTACCGCATCAGCAGACTCAACCCAGACTGAACACCCTCAACACCGTCTGAAGTCTTCAGCAAAGCACTGGCTGCGCCAAGCAGGAAAGGGAGCTGTAATTCAAAATACATTTATCCTCAGTGATGAGGTTATTTTTCTCAAGACCCACAGCATCCAGCCTTGCTAGCAGGGAGGGAAAGGTGGCATGGTGACAGTGCAGAGCACCCCTGGTCAGGAAGTCTAAAAAAGTGTGTGTGTTTAAAACTACCATTTAGTTTATAATAGTAATTGTCTTGTGTCAATAGTTAATAACTGATAGTGTCAGTTTCACTGGCTGGCTTTATTTTATCTCTTGTAATTTATTCACCTTTGTATTATTTCCCTGTTTATTACTTTTGCCTTTTTATTTCTTGTGAGATACGCACCTTTGTATTTAATAAACGCACAGATTATTTTCCCAGAGATAGTAGGAACTGCAGATGCTGGAGAATCTGAGATAACAAGCTGGATGAACACAGCAGGCCAAGCAGCATCAGAGGAGCAGGAAAGCTGATGTTTCGGGCCTCGACCCTTTATTTTCCCTCCTGATTTATTACTCCACCTTCACTAACCTAAGTCCAGTGTCAGAACCAGGACCTGGTGGGTGATCCAGGCTGCCTGACAGTTCCGGCAGGGTTACCAATGGCACAGACCAGAACTCCCCAAACTTGATAATTGCAGGTATTGTCTTTCATCTCCTTATCATAAATGAAACTTATCATAAGGGTGCAAAATCAAAATTGGAGACAAGAGCTTCTTCACACCTGACTGGATCGACTAGTTTCAATAGTTTCAGCATCTTTTGATAAAAATGTGAATTTCAGTTCAGATGATTTTGTTTATCCCACATTCATTTCACGAAGCTTGGCATAACTGCATGTTCAGTGTACTTTCATAGTCATTTTAAGTCAGCGTTTTGTCCCCTTGCTAAAATTATTCTAATTCATGTATGTCCCTGGTATTAAAATCAGATAAAGGAATTCAAAAATTAATAATCCGTATATTCTCATTATTGTCACAGCTGTCTGAGACAGGAGGAGCAGCAAGTTTAAAAGAGTGTGGCACACCTACTCAGTTCACTTCAGTGGTTGGAGTTGTTCAGAGGAAAAGAAATCACGTGTAAATTCACGTTGAAACAGGTAGGTGTTTGATTGAGGAAGCAACTAGCTTTTTGGTGAGTATCTGTGAAATTGTTAGAATCTAGTTCCATAGATTGAAAGCTTCAGGAACTGGTGGTAACCTTAACAAAATGCAAATAATTGAGTAAAATAACTGAGTAGTTGATTAAAACAAATTAAAGAGATGACAAGGCAGATAGTGTGCTGTGATCGGAGATAGTAGGAACTGCAGATGCTGGAGAATCTGAGACAACAAGGTGTAGAGCTGGATGAACACAGCAGGCCAAGCAGCATCAGAGGAGCAGGAAAGCTGACTTTTTGGACCTTTCTGAAGAAGGGTCTAGGCCCAAAACGTCAGCCTTCCTGCTCCTCTGATGCTGCTTGGCCTCTAGTGTGCTGTGATTGTAGGTTGTGGAAGTTTCTGGATGCCAGTATGATCCAGAGCACACACATCTGTAAAAAGTGTTTGCAGCTTGAGAAATTTCAGCTCAGAGTTATTGAGCTGGAAGCCAAGCTTCAGACACTGCAGCACGTCGGGGAATAATAATGTGACCTGGTCACTGTATTCCAGGAGGAGGCCACAGTCCTGAGGATGCTGTCTTCTGATTTTGTCAGTGGTTGGGGGCAGAAGGATGTGACTGCAAATGAGGCAGGTAGGGAATCCAGAGGGTGGGAGAGCAGGAGACTTTATAATTATCCATCAGGTTTGAGGTTTATCAGCTTGTTTTGATTAGGCAGGGATCTGCAGGGTGGATGAGTTAACTGACAAATGCAGCATTGTACATGAAGCCTTTCAAGTGGGGGTAATAAAAGTGAATGTAGGGTATTAAGGGACAGTACAACAAGAGAGATTGACACTGTTCTCTGCAGCTAAGAATGTGAGTCCAGATAGCTGTGTTGTCTGCCCAATTCTAGGATTTGGGATATCTGCACTCAAATGGAGAAAGCTTCGCCATGGGACGGGCCCACATTGGTACCAATGATGTAGCTGGAACTAGAAAGGACATTATGTCATCTCATTTTCCACTTGGGAGCCCTTCAGCCTTCAGGACCCAATATAGAGTTCAATAATATGAGGGCCTGAGCACCCTCTTCCATGTCCTTCCCCCAACCCCCACACACCAGGCCTTGTCCTCACATGGACTGCTACCACAACCAACCAGCATTCAGTCCCCATTAGCAGCTACTGATTCTCCCAGACTGACCATTACCCATTCCTTTGTCTGCCAACTGCTATTATCTCTCTCTGGGCTCTATCTCCACCTAGCGTTTATTCTTCCCCCTCCTCCCATCCCTTCTTTTGCATTTATACCACCTTTTCCTAGCTATAATTAGTTCTGATAGAAGAGTCACTGAACCCAAAACTCTGCTTCCTCTCCACAGAAGGTAATCAATACGTTGGTGTTGATTTTCCAAATCCACTAGATGCTGGAAAGATTTCACCAGGCTGGAAAGAATTCATGTAACTCCTTTAATTAAGAAGGCTGGAAGGCTAGAAAACAGGAAGTTATAGGCTAGTTTACTTGTCTTTCATGAGGAACGTGTTATAATTGATCATTAAGGACCTTATTTTAAAAAACAATGAATTGTGAATGCTGGAAATCAGGAACAAAAACAGAAATTGCTAGGAAAGCTCAACAGATCTGGCAGTATCTGTGGAGAGAAAACTGAGCTAATGTTTCGGCACCAGTGACCCTTCTTCAGAATTCCATTAAGGAGCTTATTGTTAGCCACTTAGAAAAATTCATGGTAATTAGGAGTAGCATGATTTTGTGAAATGGAAATCAAGGGTAACAAATTAGAGTTCTTTGAAGGAGTAATGTGCACTGTGGATGTGGGGAGCCTATTGACATGCATTTTGATTTCCAGAAGGCATTTGACAAGATGCTATATAAGGGTTTTCCACACAGTAGAAGCTCATGGTATACAGGTTAACATATTAGCATAGATACAGGATTGGTTGACTTGTCAAAAACAGAGGGTGTGCATAAAACAGTATTTTTCTGATTGGCAGGAATTCTCCAGAGATTTGAACTGGGCCATAGCTTTTTACAATTTATATCAATGACTTAGATGAGAGAATCATCATAGAATCCCTACAGTGTGGAAACAGGCCCTTCAGCCCAACAAGTCCACACCGACCCTCAGTGCATCCCACCCAGACCCATCCCCCTATAACCCATCTAAGCTACACATCCCTGAACACTACAGGCAATTTAGCATGGCCAATCCACCCAACCTGCACATCTTTGGACTGTGGGAGGAAACCAGAGCAAACTCACGCAGACACAGGGAGAACGTGCAAACTCCACACAGACAGACACCCGAGGCTGGAATTGAACCTGGGTCCCTGGTGCTGTGAGGCAGCAGTACTAACCACTGTGCCACCGTGTTGTAACTAAAGTTGTGGATGATACAAAAATAGGTCGGAAAGTATTTATAAAGTATAAATTTCTGAAGAAGGGTCCCAACCCGAAACGTCAGCTTTCCTGCTCCCCTGATGCTACCTGGCCTGCCGTGTTCCTCCAGCTCCACACTGTGTTATCCAGCATCGGCAGTTCTTACTATCTCTGGGTGGAAAAGTATGTTGTGAAAATGATAAAATAAGGATGCAAGCAATTTTAGATAGGTTAAGTGTATGGGCAGAAATCTGGCAAATGGAATAAAATATTGGGAAATGTTATTTTTACCTTGGCAGAAACAATAAAACTGTAGAGTATTACTTAAATGGAGAACAACTGCAGACTTCGGAGGTGCAGGTAAATTTAAGTCTTCCAGTGCATGACTTACAAAATGTTATTATGTAGGTACAGCAAGTAATACGAAGGCTGATGGAATGCTACCCCATATTAATAACATAAAAGCAATGATGTTATGCTTCATTTATACAGGGCGCTGGCGAGATCACGTCTCAAATACCGTTTACAGTTTTGGTCTCCTTACTTAGAGGATGTGAATGCGTTGGAGGCAGCGATTGATATTCTGAATATACACGGGGGTCCTTGGCTCCATCTAGTGACAGAATTTTGTTGGTGCAGATAGCAATGGGATTCCATCAGCTACCTCCACCAACCAACATCTGCCACTAGATGGATCTTGGTGAGTCCAAAAATAACATGCACGCAGTCCCTCGGTTGAAAACAGATCCCTGTTCTGGGGTCCACTTGTAAGTCAATTTGCACGCAAGTCAAAACACAATGCAGGACCATGTAAAGCAGCTGTTGTAGGTGCAGGAAAAGTTTGTATGTTGGGTCTTCAAATTTACACCCCCAGATGGGATCACATTTGTAAGTCAGATGTTTGTAAATCAGGGACCCTCCTATACTACATTTACTTATAGATTATATTTCATACTGTAATGCTTTCATATTTTGTGATGTATTTTATTTCAGTGGTTATTTTAGCTATGGATGCATAGTGCTCTAACTGAAATGGCTTTAACAGCGATTCCCATGGGAACTCAAAGATCTATGATTAATTCCAATCATCATTTAAAGTCAGAATTTTCAGGAAACAGCCAGAAGTGAGGACTCCACATGCATTATAGGTATGATTCAATGGACATATTCAAACTTATGAGGGAACGACATTGAGTAAGAAATTCGTTGGAAGTCCACGTACAGTGTTACTCTCGTCAAATATTATTTTTAAAAACTCCAGCAAATTGATTAAGGACGATTCGCCTTCCAAAATAAAACCTATGGCACATCTCTGGCTAGGACCCAGTGCTGCTGCCATTACACAGAGCGGTGCCAAGCCTTCTCTGACCCCTACCCATCACCAAGTCTAAGTGCCTGGAGCAGCAGCTTCTTCGGGAGAGGGTGTGGCCTTGGCGTCAGCACGCTCTGCCGAGCTGACGTGTGGAAGTTGCGCCTGCTGAGATACGGAGGGGCCGAGCTAAGCTGGGGCCTGAGAGGCTGTGTTTGTTTTTGTTTCTCTCTCCCCCCGGCCTCCCATGTCTGGTGTTTGGTGAGTGTTTCGGTGACAGCGGCTAGGCAGAAGCCCCTGGCTGCAGGCGCTGGCGGGTAAGTGAGGAACATTCAATGGCATCGAACCCGGTGCCGTTGCCTGGCTCACAAAGGAACAATCGGCCTCGCTCGGGGCGCTATGGTGACTGATTGTATCGTTCAGGCCCCGCGTTCCATCGAACGTGGCGGCACCAATGTTCCCGTTTGGAGCACGGAGTGGATTAGAGTGGGGCGCCGGGCTGCTGCTTGCAGACAGCCTGACCCTCCCCGCTCCCTTTCCTGTGCAATCCCCTCTTTTCATTGTTATGCCTCCTTCCTCCCCCCACCTTGCACTTTCTTGTTACTGTCACAGACCCAGCTGGGCTGACCGGTCCAGCCTGGTTTCGTCGCCGGAGCCATACTCGTCCGATCTCCCTCATCGCAAAATATGCATGTGCTTCGGCTTTGTAAAGTGCAAGGCCTTACTCAAGTGTTATCCGAATGTATTTTGTTGTCCTCATCAGGTTCATTTATGAAACATTAATTTTTTTGGTGCGCGGGGATAATGGTTGTTGGTGAGTAAACTTTCCCCATTAATTTGTACTCTTGTATTTTTTATATTGTGAATAACTCTTGGAATAAAATGAAATCTCCCTTCTCTTCCCCACAGGCCTGTTTGATCCAGTGTATCTACAGGCTTTCAAACTCAAGCTCGATGATTGCTATATTTAGCTCCCACTTTGGGCCTTCCTCTAATTTCGATTTTGTTGCTATGTACAGGCTTTTTTTCAAAAACTTTGTCGTTGTTGCTGTGTTTTTTCCAACGTGGACCAACAAAATCAATAGAGCTCGACTGAAGGATTTGGGTGAAAAATTTGAAATCTAGATCCTGCTTTCTTTCTGTCTATTTGTTTAACTGGAAAATTGGATGCATATTAGAAAAAAAAATGTTGAAAATGTATTAATCCTTTACGATTAAAAGCAGGGTTTTATGGAATATAAAATGCTTTGAGAGTAAATCAAACTCAGAATACTTGATTGAGATTGGTCACTTGTAATCCTTTTTTGTGGAGCTAAATATAGTTTCTCCTCAAAATGCTGTAATGTAAACTCCAGCAGTCTGTGCCCACCTGCTCAGCTCACTCCTAATTAAGGAACTTCAGACCCCAACATCAGAAGTATGAGTTTTCTGATTGGGAGTCTGCCATTCAGGTAGAACGAAAATCCCCTCTTTTCCCAACCCCAAGACGTCCTGAATGAAACTGTTCTTCTGGCTCCAATGGCATTTAAATGTGGTGTGACCTGCCAGGATCTTGAAGCTATCAGTCGTAAGCCACAGAAACCTGTCATTATAAGGAGCTTTGGAAACCGATGTTTAAAACCTTTTTTGTGCATGTGGGAGAAATATAGAACCGTACTTTACTGGAGAAAAGATTTCCTGATTTTCTTTGCCGAATTTTTGGATACTAAATGTTACAGCCTAACAAGACATTTCTTTCCCCCTCCACTGTTCAGTGGGAGAAATATGGTAAAAATAGTAAAAGCCATGTTTCTTTTGTGGTTTGATGTGCATGTACCTTACCGCACGTGAGCTTTGCACTTAACGCCACCTAAATGACTGCCTTAGTAAATGGGAAAGTAATAAGCGGGAACGTGGAAGGCAGAGCACTAAACATATTTCTGGCGATAGTCAGCAGGAAAAATAAAAAGCAAGATTGACAAGGCTAAGTTTTTTACATTTTATTTTGAAGCTTTTTCGAACAGTATTTTTGATTGCTTTCTTTGCTTCCCTAGAGAGGCAAATGGAAAGCGCACATATATCAATATATTCCTTGTTCTGTTCCAAGTGAGGAAAGTTTCCATTTTTAATTAATTTTCACAATATCAGGAAGAACCCTGCAGTAGATTTTTTAATTTTTGATATTTGTTATAAAATTTGAAACTTGGAAATTTTGAGTGGCACTGTCAACCAGAATACAGACCAGTGAAACTCATGAATGACGCATATACTTGTTTGATTCGACTTATATATCTCAAAATGGAGCTCCAACATGACCATTATGTTCATTTCCTATCATTACTGCTTTGTTTTACTTTTTTCTTAAACCTCTGAGCAAGGGTTTGCACATGTAATGCCAGATGTCATGTTGTCTTTCTTATCATTCTCTGCCTTTTCCCTCTTATTATTTGGTCTTGATCTTTGTTCTGCTTTTATTCTCATTGTTCTCCACTTTGTTTGCTAACATTGATTCTTTATGAAGGACGTCATGATACAGACTCTGCAGGCTGATTTTACATTCACAGTAAATTTGCACCCAACTATGTAAACAGTATTGTTCTTAATTCTTATATATTGCATTCAGTGCCTTGTGAACTAATGAATATACCCTAGTTACTAAAATCTGCTAATGTACATGTATGATATATGTAGAAGGATATATCCTATTACATGACTTTGTAGCTTTGCTTAGGGGGCCATGCAGATGGTATTTGCACTGTGCCTGTTGTCCTTTTCCATCTAGGGTATCAAGTTCATAGACTTTAGAGAGAACAAACTGCGGTTGCTCTGTGCACTGATAGTTTAGGGAATAAATGTTTTACGTGGTCAGTCAGCTACAAGTCAAGGAAACTGCATTGTCCTAGATGGTGTTGAGATTCTTAACAGTTTTTGCAGGTGTGCTCATCCGAACAAGTGGAGAGTATTCCATCAATTTCTAGATTAGTGCCCTGTAGATTGTCTTTGGAGAGTCAGTGCTGAATTCCCAGCCTCTGACCTTCTCTGATAGTATTTGTATGGCCAGCGGGGTTAAGTAGAGTTAAGTTCCTGATCTCTGTGATCTATTCAATTTGAACTCTTGGTCATGCAGATCTTCGGTTGTCTTTTCAGCCTTTACTTGTTTCTTCCCCTGAAATGTCACATTTACCTACAGTATCCTCACCTGTTTGACAATTTCACTGTCAGTTATTTTTCTGAAATTGTTTTCAGTACTCCTCACTGTCAAACTTACTCTTTTTCTGCTCTCAATATGTTGTGGGAATTTGTTACCCATGTTCTAGTCTATATACTCTATAAATATGGAGAACAAACAAGGCCCAGCGTTCCTAGAGCACACCACACTCAAATTGTTTTCCAGTGTGAGCAACATCTATTTAACCTGATGTTATTTTTGTCTAATATTTATGATGCTTAATTCAATGATAAAATAAATTAATTATTCACCTTATAGTATGCCATATTAGATACTTTGTGCCAAAAGCAATTTCTGATGCATGAAAGTCTGAAGAAACTATTGAGAGCATGAATAAAAAGATTACTAAGATGTGGCACTAACTGAGAGTTCTTTCTACAGAAAATGTAAATAGATTGCAGAACTTTATTGCCAAAACAGTAGCTTAAAAGGCAGAGGAAGTCATGCTTGAACTGTTTATTACTCTGAGTAGATCATACTTTAAATACCACATACGCCTGGTCACTGAGGCACAAAGAAGTTCAGATGCCAGAGATACTTAGAGAGGAGCCGCAAGGCTGAATCATAGCAATGGAGGACTGAGTGAGTGATGAGGAAAGACTGGAGAAAATTTGGCTTTTCAATTTTGGGAAATGTCAATTGAAAAATTATACGTAAGGTTGCAACTGAGTGATCAGAACTCCATATGACGGAGCTAATTTTACATAAAGTAGAATTCATGTACAACCCTTGCTTTCAGGTTGTCCCTAATAATAGCACACTGTAAAGGCAGAATTGTATGTTATAATTCAAGCCTTAACAAAAAGTATTGTGTTACTGACCAAGAGAGATAGTAAGAACTGCCAGTGCTGGAGTCAGAGATAACACAGTGTGGAGCTGGAGGAGCACAGCAGGAGAGCAGGATGAGAGGACCAGGAAAGTTGTCGTTTTGGGTCAGGACCCTTCTTCAGAAAAAATACTAACCGATGTGACTCTTGATACATTGTGCTAGAATTTAAAGCTAACACTAATATATTTGCTTGTATGATAACTAAAGTAGACCTCAAATGCTTACCTTATAGCTTTCTCATTAGAAGGGAACTGAATGCTTTATTACCTTTTATAGTTTTAGTGCTTATTTACCCGCTTCAAACAACACACTGCTTTTATATGTTAAAAACATCAAAAGTCATGCAAGACGCTTCACAATTGTGAAGAAAAGCCAGATGATAAACCAAAGAAGCCAAAAGCTTAGTCAAAGAGGTGAATTTTTTTAAAAATGGTATTAAAGGGGCCAAAGGAAATAGAGAGGTTGAAAGAGCAACTTCCAGTGAATAGGACGTGAGCAGCAGATGGCCCAGGTCGTGCCAAACGTAAGAAAATGGCTAGCAGGGATCGATAGTGGTTGTGAGGACTGGGGGACAGTGGGGGTGTGATTGTAGGATTGTGAAAGGATAGGGAGGGGTTTAGGTTATGCAGGGATTTGACAAGAGGACGAGAGTTTAAGAGTCGGTGTTTTTTTTTTTCCCTCTGTCTGAACTCTGAGCAGTCTTCTCCGGATATGGTCTTTGTTGCAAATGCCAGTGGTTGGGTATGTATGTTAGAAATCACTAGAGAAATTAGAGAGGACAGAGCAATGGGCAGTTGGAGTCTGGTGTGACTAAAGCTAGAACTTTTAACCGTATTTCAGTCACCGCACCTTGGCCAAATTGCCATTTCTTCTCACTAGGTTTCTCCTTTACAATCATGTTCTTTTGCACTTTTTTTTGAGTTGATGATGAAAGTCAATCCTCATAGCATCTAGCTGTTCCATATGTATAAGAACAAATAATCTGTAAATATCTTTGTAACATTACTGTACATAAATTATGGAATTTGTAATTTTCTTATCTTGCTTTTTTTATATTTAGAGGTTCTGTGGAATCAGAAACTTGGGGAAGCTCGGCAACATCTTTGAATCCATTGATCTCTGCAGGAACTTGCAGCAAAAATCTGTAACTGGATCCACAGTTCTGTTAGTATGTTTAAATATTTTTGGACGTTGAATTTTGATCATACTGGTACTTCAAAATTGATGTTTGAATCTGGTACTAAATGTTTTATCCTGGTCTCAGGGTTGAGGAACTTTAGTTATGTAGAAAGATTATAGGTTGGGACCGTTCTTCTCAGAAGAGATGGTTGGGAGGAGATTTTATAAAAGATTCAAAATTATGAAGTGTCTAAACAGAGTAGACTTTGATGGAAACTTGAGAACCAGTGGACACAGATCTAAGATAATTGGCAAAAGAAGCAATAATAACATGAGGAAAAACCTTTTCATGCACCAAGTGGTTAGGATCTTGAATACCTAAGAGTGTGATGAAGGCAGGGTTAACTGAGACTTTGAGGGGAATTGTTTGAAAACAAAAGATTTGCATGTTTGCTAGATGAACAAAACAGAAGAGTGGCATGAGATGAATTGCTCATTTAGAGAGCAAACGTAGACACAATGGGCTGAATGATCTCGTGTTCATTCTGTGATTAGGTGCAAGAATCTACGAGACTGAAGAATAAACTGTGATACCCCATCAAAGAATATAGTGCTATAGTCTGCCTGTCATAATACTCTATCGCTTCTTTCATGAAGAAACCCAATTCGCTCTTGAATTTCTCCATTCAGTATAACATAAGTAATTGATTTGTCTTTTTGTGTATAAAATGAATTAACATATCCATAATATGCCCAGTTAATTTCCTGAGGCAGTAGTTTTCTTTTAAAGTTGTCACAATTGTCTTGAATGCAGAAGTTATGTTAAAGAGATTTAAATTGTATTTTCTAAAATAAACATTAGAAGGAAGAATACTGAATATTATTGTAAAAGTACCTTATTGAGTGAAAGAAACTCTAGATACAAAAGTTTTTGTGGATACCAGTGTAACACCTAATCGTGCATCTAGAATTCCACTTCTATTACTTTAATGGTGGAATTTACTTATTTACTTTAATATAGGCAATGACTCAACAAATGTAACGAAGAGAATAGTTTCTGACAAACTGGTACAGAATTTGTACCTAGTATCCCAAAGCATAATTTTGTGACTATAATGTATGTTGTGAGTGCAATGCAAGATGAGGACTCTTGTGTATATTTTGGATATTTCTTTTTGCTTAAAGAAATTTGTTCTATATTTAATAAAAGTTTCAGTGAGCATTTTTTCATCTCCAGCAACATCCTTGTGCATCTGGAATGCATATAAGAAATGTTGCTTTTCAACGTGCATAAATCTCTGACTGATTAAAATAATGGTTAGACAACTACTGACAATATCATTGAACAGAAACTGAACAGGACTAGCCATACAAATGCTATGGATGCAAGAACTGGTTAAAGGCTAGGAATCTTGCAGTAAGTATCTTGCTCCATGACTCCTCAAATCTATCCACCATCTACAAGGTATAAGTAGGAGTGTGACGGAATAATCCCCACTTGCCCTGGATGAGTGCAGTTTCAACAACACTCAAAATGCACTGCAAAAAATCAGAGGTTGCATAAACAGCACCTTCCAAAACCATGATCATTAATATCCAGAAGGACAAGGGCATCAGATAAATGGACACACCACCGCCTGCAAGTTTCCCTCCATCCTGACTTGGAAACAGTACCTTTATTGTCGCTGGGTCAAAATCTCGGAACTCTCTCCCTAGCAGGATTGTAGGTCTACCTACATATAATGCAGCAGTTGAAGAAAGCAACTTGTCTCCACTTTCTTGAGAATAAGTAGGGATAGGCAATGAATAATGGCCCAGGCAATGAAGTCCACATCTCATTCATGAATTATGGAAAAAAAACGTGGACCATGCTGGAAGTTTGTATGCACTCTCATTGTTAACACAGTTTATAAGCTTAGAAAGAACTCCTTGGTGAATTGCCAGCTTATCTTTCTCATTTTAGTAAATGTTCTGTTTAAAAGCAAAAGTGAGCAACGATTTAAGTATATATGAACTGATGAACATTAGTGAATATTATGAACATTATTTTTAAAGCAACTTTTCCTTGATTAAAAAATATTTTTGCAAATAAAGAATTGATCCAGTCCCTGTGCTTTAAAGTTAAGATTAAAAATGATGCAGTACTGCATTTGAAACTGGGCTGTACTCCCCATACAACTGAAGCTTAAAACAAGTTGTAGTAGCTAATGCAACTTTTCTAACAAGAAATTGTGATTTCCTTATTCTGTAATGAGAAGTTCCTTTTAAAAGTAATCTTCACATTGATTGACATGCACCAGAAGACATACTGAGAACTTTTTAGGTCGTCTTCATTTGTGTTCTGTTGACGCACAATTTACAGACCAATTTCAGCTTGTATCTTTATGAACTGTATCGGAAATAAAATGCACAGAACCAATATGAGGGAAGGAACTATCTGAAACTTGAGGTTTGAAACATATGTGAGAGCTGTTTTTCACAGAAGTAAATGTACAATAGCAGTGATATAATTACTGTTATGCTGCAAGTTAAAATATAGAAGCAAGCTGTGATGTCTTGTTCCCTAAGCCTTAGTATGAAACCTGTAATATCTATAGCTGAAATGCATTGTGTGCGAGACTGCTATTAGCAATATTAGTGAAAATATGCTGAACAAAGTTTTAATATGACATTCCTCAGCCTAGAATTGAATATACTTACTGCAGCCTCTACAGCCATCGGAGGTGGTGGGGTCAGGGAATCTACCCTGTCAAGTTCCTAAAGACTCCTGTATATTTCAAAAGGTTGCCACTCATATTTCTAAACTCCACTGAATACAGGTCTGATCTATTCAACCTCTCCTCGTAAGATAGTCCCACCATCCCTGGAATCAGCATAGTGAACCTTCTCTAGACAGCCTCCAATACCATTATATCTTTCCTCAGTTAAGGGGCCCAAAATTGCTTACACTATTTCTCCTATGGTCTGATTAGTGCCTTGTATAGATTTAGCACAATGTTTGGAGTTCTGTATGCTCTTTATGACTGTATTATACATAGCTGACAAAGGAAGTCCTTTCCCTTGTGTGTTTGTTTTATATTAACATTGGATTGCTGATACAAAATCTTTATTCTCCTTCTTAGAATGGCTGGCTGTGGGGATATCGATCATGCATCAAACATGATTCCAGGAGGAAGGAAGTTGAATGAGTCTTGCTCAAACATAGCACCTTCTCTGACTGTACCGGAATGTGCTATCTGTCTTCAGACTTGTGTTCATCCTGTTAAATTGCCATGCAAACATATCTTCTGTTTCTTGTGCGTGAAAGGAGCATCTTGGCAAAGCAGACGGTGTGCACTGTGTCGTCAGGAAATTCCTGAGGAGTTTCTAGACAAGCCAGCTTTGCTGTCCCCCGAAGAGCTCAAAGCAGCAAGCCGAGGAAATGGGGAGTATGCTTGGTACTATGAAGGCACAAATGGCTGGTGGCAATACGATGAGCGCACAAGTATAGAGCTGGAAGATGCTCATTTGAAAGGCAAAAAGACAATCGAAATGCTCATAGCTGGCTATTTGTATGTTGCGGACCTGGAGAACATGATTCAGTTTAGACGTAATGAGCATGGTCGCCGCAGAAAGATGAAACGAGACATAGCAGATATTCCCAAAAAGGGAGTGGCAGGTCTTCGTTTAGACTGCGATTCTAGTGGATTAACTTCGGAAAGAGAGAATTCAGCAGATGGAGCAGTTAGCGTTGCTGGTGCTGGATCTGTATCAATACAGCCTTCTGTTTCTATCATGAGGCCCACAGTTAGACCAGCAACTTCATTAGTTGATCAGCCAGTAAGCCCAATAACTCCTTCACCAGATGCAAATGTATTGCTTGTGAACTCGCTTGCACAGTTGCAAGTAAGTGGCCAAAACCTGACCAGGAGTCATAGAGGAGAAGGAGAAGAGCAATATGTCGCTTCTGTAAGTAGAGTTTCAGCTGCACAGCATGCAGCTAGAATGTCTTATGATAACACTGAGTCTGCAACAAGTTCTGATACAGAGGATGAGAACACCAGTCAGCATCATGAGTCTCCAACCTCCAACCACAGCAGACAAAGACTCACTTCTCTGAACAGTGAGATTCCAGGAGAAGAGCCGTCTCCAGCAGAAGGGCCTGGCAGCAGCATCCGAGGCAGGGAGCAGCAACCTGATGGGCAATGCACTGTAACAGAGGTCTAGATCTGACAGTTCCCACTTCTAAAAGGAACAAATGTTAACACTTGCGACATTAAGGGCAACTGAGGAATGTAGAATTTCTCAACCAGAATTGCACTCAATTAAAGCTAAAACTAACTTTTAATTGCTTTACTTCATTTTGGCACGACTGCCATTTTTGTGATTTGTAGATTTCTTTTAAAGTAGGAATTGCACGATATTTATTGTGGTAGCATTAACTTTATTTTCATTGCTTTAAAATATCTTAGTGTTAAATTTCAGAATGACTCACCCTTTGTGCATGATATAAAATGTGAAATCTGAACTCCTTGCAAGCACCAATTGTGCTGAAGGCTTTTCATTCTCCCTGGTATTGTACCGATGCCTTTTGTGATTTTTTTTTTAATTTAAATTACATCCATGTAGAATTATCTGGTTCTGTCAGGCAAGTGTGTGAATAGATCTTTTGCTTTGCATAGCCAAATTAAGAATCATTGTTTTCCTTTTCTCCCTTTTTTCTATTAATTTAGTGAGAAAGTACATCACCCTATCGTATCGTTGTAATTGAGGCTGGTAATAGCTGTACAAGTAACATTGCCTACATAGTTGACATTCAGTGAAGTGTTAGACGAGCAGAAACAATTAGTTGACTTCAAACTTACATTATTCTGACTATAGCAATGGTCGAAATAAAGCTTAAACATTTTGTTAAAAGTTGTCGTCACATTGGTTCTCTGCATTGCAAACCAATTTTATACAAAAACGAACTTCTGACAGTGAGTTTAGCAACAATGAATAACATGACCTCTGTTCAACAAACAGAGGTAATTTAGCTTGGTGTCAGCTTTTCCCTTGCAACTACCCTTGAGCAAAGATCAGTTTTTGCAATTTGTGACTGCTCGGACTTCCCAATTTTTGTTACAAAGCTTTAAAATGGTTAAATAGTCACTGTTTTACTTAAAATGCAAATACTAAACTTATGTCTTTGGGCTAAAGTTTTTTTTTTGCAAATGATATATTCTCCATCCTGCAGTCTGACATAAATTGATAATTTGATATGTTTTGTGTTTTGCTTTGAAAGTGTAACAATGAATGTCATGAATGATTCCATATTTATGTCAATCTGTAATAGTCCTCAAGAGGTACCTTCTTAAAGCAGCAGCAATGCTGAGTTGTTAGTAAGGTATTCTTTATTTATTAAAATTACCTTCCACTGGAGCTTCCCAGTGGTGCAATTGGTGAATGTTGGGGGTGTGGCGAGGAGATGTGAGATGGTGCTTTTGGCCACACCAGCATAACAGTCTTCAGGTGGAACAAAAAATTGTCATACCAAGTCTTTCTGTATATACTATGAGTGCAACTAACTTAACTTCTAGACTAGTAATGCACCACAAATTGGGGATTTAGATTCAGTTAATTAAGTAAACCAGCAGGAAAAGACTACCATTGATAAATTTATCAAGAAGCTGTTGTAAGAAGGGATCTGGTTCATTGATGCCTTCGAGGCAAGGAAATCTGCCATCTTTACCTGGTCTATGTGCTTCCTGACCCACAATAATGTGACTGAGTGCCCTCTGCACGTAACTCAATGGTATCCAAACTACAGTGATACAGCAGTTCAAGAAAGTGGTTCAGCAGTGCTTTCCTGAGGGCAGTTAGCGATGAGGCAACAAATACTGGCCCCATCAGTGGCCATATTGTATGAATAAATTTTAAAAATAATTGGATTGAAGTTTTTACCTGCATTTTTGAATTGCCATTGGCACATCCTATCCCATTTTAAGCTAAACAGAAGTGATGTTGGATTCTAATTTTGTACTTCCCAGTTTCAAACTGTAATTAAAAATTTGAACAAAACTCCTCCGAAACAGTGGAAGAACTGCAGATGCTGTAAATCAGGAACACAAACAGAAATTGCTGGAAAAGCTCAGTAGATCTGGCAGCATCTGTGAAGGAAAAAAAATCAGAGTTAACGTTTCACGTCTGGTGACCCTACCTCAGAACTTCCCCAGTTCCGAGGAAGGATCACCGGACCCAAAATGTTAACCCTGACTTTTTTTCTTCACGGATGCTGCCAGACCTGCTGAGCTTTTCCAGCAATTTCTGATTTTGTTTCTCCTAAACAGCATCGTATTTAAAAAAAGGTACAATGCCATGAAAACTGTCTCTGTACCAATATCATTGCTGAAGAAACACATGCAGACTTTAAAGTCAGGTGGCAAACTTACAGAAGAACTTAAACATTAACATCAATTGGAGTAAAGATTATCTTTTCAAATTAACGCTGGCATTGTGATTTCTTCTAACTAATGGCCTTACATTTCTCTTTCAGATGAATCAGGTAGTTGAGTCAAAGTGCTGAGTTCATGATGTATCTGAATATTTTCTAATTGCACTGAGTGAAGACATTAGGATAATTTCCAAACTAATAAGTGAGTTATTTTGAATGTTCAAGGTACTGCAGGTTTATTTGTTAAAGTACTTCGTATGGTTTTGAGATTCCATTCAATTTTGCTTTAGTGCGAAGTGCCTGATATTGGTGTAACTTGCACAGATTATGGAATTTTCAGTACATATGAAATTCACACAAATTTTCACTTGATACCATAGGACTGTCTGAAAGTATTGAGAGACCAGCTTATTGTCTGATATAGGAATGTGAATGGCCATTCAGCCCCTTGAGCCTGTTATCTCTCTGTACTCCAAGTGGGGTTTAACCAGGGTTTTTACTTTAATTTATGCTCCAGTCCTCTAGATATATAAAGGTCAGAATTCCATGAGCTTTCTTTGATTTTCTTCACCTGCTTTTGGCATTTTAAAGATCTAGGAAGTACCCTGATCTGTCCTTTTTTAAAACCCAAAATGGATAACTTCATATTTACATTCAAGTCCCTCTGCCTGTTTTGCCACTCCCCTAGTCTGTCAATATCCTTTTCCAATTTTATTCTATCATTTACATGACCTACTGTGCCACCTAACTTTGTCTCTTCAGCAAATTTGAATAGATGACTTTCTATTCCATTATCCAAGTCATTAATAAATAATGTGACATGATAATCTGTGCTTGCAGTTATCTTGCATATGCCATTATTGTGTTTGCAAATGAAGCTATTAAGTTGTTCCAGTTCCAAAATCATATATTTGCAGCACAAATAGTACCCCTCCTTGTGCCAGTGTATATGCTCCATCAGGTCCTATTCTAATCCTTCATCTAACACCATCAGTGTAACCTGTTTATCTAGCTTTTCCTTTAAATATATTAACGCACTCACTTCAACTTCATGTGGTAGGGTTCTAAATTCAAATTATTCTTGCAAAGAAGTTTCTCCTGAATTCCAAGTTGGATTTAGTTGGTAACTATATTATGGTCCCCTAGCTGTAGTCACTCTTCCTTCCTTTACCATATCTGTCCTGCAAAACCCTTTTATAATTGCTTTAAGAAAAACTCATTCTCTCCTTTGGGAGAAAGAACCACGTCTTGTTCAGTCATTCCTGATTGAGTACTGTGAAAACTTTATTCTATAGAAATTACAATTTCTAAACAGCCACCTAAAACAAGTTTAGTTTTTAAAATTAATTGGTTCTAAAGAAAAACAGTATTTAAGATTCTTACTCTAATAAATGATTATACAGCAACTCCACTCTCCTTATTTCCATATTCCATTAGTGTCCAAAAATGTATTGAATTCAGATTTAAATATGTTCAGTGACTGAGTAATCATATCCTCTTGTGGTCAATAGATTCGTAACCCTTCCCTTGTAGAAGCTTCCATATTTCAGTTCAAGTGACTGCCAAATGATAAGGTGTGATTGAATGCTGGATTAAAGCTAGGAGTACCTTCCAGCAGCTACCCTCTCAAACCCTTTCAGTATCCAAGTGATATTGCCCCTTATTCTTCAAGAATTATAGTTTGTGTCTACAACTTAAATGTTTACAGCTGTTTGAGGGAATCCAAATTGCCTAGACATCTCCTACAAATGTAGAATATGATTCCCACACTTAAGCAAAAAAAAAAAAAAAGGACTTCATCTGGACATTCAAGCCTTTTTCCAAAATGGTTTGAACGGAGTGCAGGTTATGCAATTTTTCCATTTTGTCAATGAGTTGTCTTCCAGCTCCAAGCAGAAATTATTGTAAATAATAGACTTAGACTGTTACCAGTACTGATTTATTGCTATGGAAATGGAGCTATACTGACCAAGTTAAATTAATGAGAGGATAAGAATTTAGATACATTTATACAGTAGGTTTCATGGTTACTAGACTTGACTGAAAGAAACAAACAAAACAGTTTGCAGTGTTTTATACATCCTGAGGACACCTTAGTACTTTATAGCCTAAAGTAATTTTTGAACTGTACACATAAGTTAAGGCATATTTTGACTTACATTTACAATATTTTTAAATTAAAAACACCATTTCATCCTAGGTGGAATATTGTCTTCAGCTCTTGCTCATAGGAAAAGTACCACCTTCCACACAGTTTTTATGCTTCAAATTCAATTTGAAGTAACAGTAGAGGCTAATCTAGACTGCTATATTAGATTGACACTAATTATGTTTGATATTTTGAGCCAAAGCTTTCAGATTGGCAGGAGAGCCCCACAGAGTACCAAATATACTCTTTTCATTCTTTAGTGATTCTTCTTGTGACAGTTCTCTCCCCGAAACCACAACATTCTTAATGGCTCTAATGATTTGTGAAGATCCATTTGTGTATTGATTCAGCCAGTTTTCTGCCTCTTCAAGGCAGCCAGCCTCATCAGTGGATGTTAAAATTTCATCAACAAGACCAATCTTGAGACCAGTTGCTGGGTTCACCGGCTGGGCACTGCTCAGTAGTTTAAGAGCATTTCGATAGCCAATCAATTTAATCAGTCTGGTTGCTCCACCCCACCCTGGTACCAATCCCATGAGTTTGTGAACAAAGCGAATCTCACTTCCTGAAGTCGTAAGCCTGGTAAAATAAGCAAACAAGTCGATGAGTTTACAGTGCCCGTCTTTATTATATTGTTACTGTTATGGACCGCACCAGACCAAACCCCTTCCAAATATTTCAGCGATAGCCTAGACTCTAATTTGCCTTATTAAAAGGCAAGTGTGAGGTACTGTGTTCCAGATGTAATTCCATTGGTCATGCTACTCGGCTTTAGGCAAAACATGCGTTATTCTTAAACCCAGTTAAAGTACAAACAAAACTGGTAATAATTCTAAATCTATTGGAAAACTCCAATTATTCAACTAATAAACAGTAACTGTTCCAATATAGTAACATCCCATAAACACACCCTTAGCAAGAGAAAATTCCAGCAGAGAGAGATAAATGACAGCTTCCATAACCGGCTTCAAAGCCCCATCAACTGAAAGCTGAGCTAAAACTCTCGTTCTGTGGAAGCCTGGCTCACCCATTCATGCTGCTTCTGTCGTTCTAACTTTTCAAACAAAAACCCAGGGCCTCACAAGCTGTTTACTTTATTGGCTTGGAAGAGAGAACTCGGTACCTCTGTCTTAAAACCTTTCTCAAAAAGTCAGACAAAATACACCTCTTCTACAACTTGCCAGCAATTGATGGTCTCTTGAATTCTGTGCTATTTTTAGCCAGTAAAGCAGATTCTTACTCAAGATGTAATTTGGAAGATTATATATTGAACAAGCTCAAATGTGATGTTTGTAATCTGTTAATTTCTACTTCATTCTTCCTTTCTCCTTTATTATATGATACTAAAATGATGTTCAGCTTAGTAGAATGATAAAGGACATTCACAAATAATGAGGGAGTGTGGACTTGAACAACTTGACCATATTATTAAAAAACTATGGGTAAAGTAGTCAACACATGAACTGTGTTGCGCCTCCAGAAACCAACAACTGGGCTCCAAGAGTGGAACGTACAGAAACTTCAGAAAGAGGAAATCACACAACAACAGGAGCAGGAACAAGTCTAGGAAACATCTAGAAGTGATGGCAACAGAAGTCAGTGAGAATATGTTGTTACCTGAAGATGAGCAGACATTTGGGGTGGATCTTGGAAACAGAATTTAACCCCCCCCCAACCAAAAAAGTCGATTAGTGGCAAGAACCTAGGAGCAATAATCATGAAAGGAGCCCTGAAATAGGGACTCAGTGATGGAACAAAGAACCTTAAATGTTTTAAGAGGTGGTATTCTGTACTTGTCGTAAGTGCTTATATTATCCATTGCTTGAATAAACTAGAACTTAGTATAGTAAGACTGTCATTTGAAATAGCACAAGACCCACTGTGAAGGTGATGATTTTTAAAAAAAAAATCATTCAAGTGCTTTCTTCTCCTCACTTACAAATGGTGCGAAGAGGATAATCAAGAACTGCACACTTGCTTACAATCTAGGGCAAAGGGTGCCTCACAGCGCTAGGACCCTGGGTTTGATTCCACCGTTGGGTGACCGTGCAAACTCCACACAGACATTCTCCCTGTGTTTGTGTAGGTTTCCTCCAAGTACAGGTTAGGTGGATTGGCTATGCTAAATTGCCCGTAGTGTCCAGGGATGGGGTGACTAGGTGGATTAGCCATGGAAAATGTCAGGTTACAGTGATAGGATGGAAGAGATGGGTCTGGGTGGGATGTTCTTTGGAGGGTTGGTGTAGACTCGATGGGCTGAATGGGCTGCTTCCACACTGCAGGGTTTCTATGATTTAGACTTATTAGCTTAACTCAATCATCAAAAATCCCATACTCAACTCATCTGCCATCGTAAATCATCATGCCATATTTAAGCTCCTTGAATGATGATATAACCTCCCAAGTAAATCCATACCCATCTTTCTGGAAACCTGATGCTTGAATCTCTCCAATCTACTATGTGCCCCTGCCACACAAAAATACCCTAATCAAAGCCAGAAATCATATTAGCTGTGTCTATGCCCTCAGTACTCTTTCCTTTCTGACCAATCTGCAGCCTTTTACACAATCAATTTCTTCCTACCTATCCACTGTCCCATATTTACATCATACAAATGCCAAAAATAGTGATACCAGCAACCACCATGATCTCAAAATTAACTTTCTCCCCAGCATTCAGTTATGTAGCATGTATCAAAAAGATTTCAAAGCAAGATTTATGCCTGATGCAAAAAGGGGCAGTACCACTCTTTAAACAGATGTTCTTTGGCATATAGGTTTCAAATATTAGAATGTGAAACCAGTACCTTCTACAAGATCCCAGTACCAAACACAGAATTATTCCTAAATGTCTAGTTTTTACACCATTGAAGAACATCTCTATTTTGTTAACAATTGCTAAAGTGGACTTTTGAAATCAGCAAATGCTTGAGAAACAAAATTATGATTAATATAAATTAATGTTTTGTCTTCCAAATAGAATTAAAATAGCTATTGATTTAGCCTATGCTCTTATTCAAGAGAACAGAATTTAAAAGCAGTTTACCATGTGGAGAAAATTGGAAAACAACGTTCTAAAAATTAGACTGAAGTGTTCTTTAACTTCGAGAAATTAGTGTATCATTGTAAATCATTTGGTACTTCATGTTGCTTAAACTAAAACAAAAACAAACAACTACTTTTGCCTTTTCCTCATCAGTGGCATTAATTAGCTTGGCTACTTACCGGAAATCACAGGCTGTAGTAACTTCTGCTCCTCCTCCTAGGGCCTTCCCCTGGACTAAAGCTACACTGATCAGAGGTAGTCTGCACTAGGAATTTCAGAAAGGTTAATAGATGTCTGATGCATTTAGTACTCAAAATCAATTGCAAAGAATCACTTGTTAGTGCAGTAATTTCACTTGTAATTCAACATTTGTAACAGTAGAATAGTTTGAATGGAATACACTGCAACCCAGAAGATTAAAAAATGTCAAAATTAAATTCCCCATTTGTTTAAAAAAAAACAAGCAGAACTTTTCTAACAAATATTCATTCACAGGGTGGATGTCCTTGGCTAGGCCAGTATTTATTGTCCAGTTAAGAGTCAACCACATTGCTGTGGGTCTGGAAGCACATGTAGGTCAGACCAGATAAGGACATTAGTGAACCAGATAGGTTACTCCCCCAGCAACCAACTGTGTCATGACTAGATTCTATTTCAGATTTTTAACGTGTTCAAACTCTACCATCTGCCTTGGTAGGATTTGAACCTGGGTCCCCAGAACATTACCTGCATTGCTGGGTTAATAATCCAGCAACAATTCAACTAGCCTCCCCTTATACTTGCTACAGTTTAAGATCATAGCCCCTTTCCCCCGATCCATCGTACAATAATTTATTAAAACTACTAAGTAAAACATGTTTCAGGTTACAAAACAAATCTTCAGTGTCCTGAGATTTTGTAAAAAATTACTAAAACTTTGGCAGTCAACAAAAACTTGTAGATCCAGACATTAGCTCAGTGATTAGCACTGCTTCCTCACAGTGCCAGGGACCCAGGTTCAATTCCACCCTCAGATGACTGTCTGTGTGGTGCTCCAGTTTCCTCCCACAGTCCAAAGATGTGCAGCTTAAGTTTATGGGCAATTTAACATGGCCAATCGTGTCCAGGCTAGATGAATTAGCCATGGGAAATGATGCTACAGGGTTAGGATAAGGGGTTTGGTCTCGGTGGGATGCTCTTTGGAGGTTATCGCTAACGAGAAGGTGAGAAAAGGTGAAGGGTCTAAAAGGTGGATAAATCACCCAGACCAGATGAACTACACACCAGGGATCTCAGATAGCTGAGGAGATTGCAGATGTGTTGATGAAGATCTTTCAGGAATCACAGGAGTCAGAAAAGGCCCCAGGAGGGCTGGAAAATGGCTACCTTAACACCCATTTTAAGAAGGGAGGGAAATAGAAGGCAAAACTATAGGCCAGTTTGCCTGACTTTGGTCATTAAGATTTTCCGAATACATGGAAGTGCATGGAGAAATAGGGCTGAGTCAGCATGGCTTCAAGGGGAGGTCATGCCTGACAAACCTGCTAGAATTCTTTGGGGAGGTAGTGAGCAAATTAGACCAAGGATAGCCAGTGGACATGATCTATTTGGATTTCCAGAAGGCCTTTGACAAGGTGCCACACAGAAGACTGCTAAGAAAGAGACCATGGTTTTCGGGGCAAGGTACTGGCACAGATAGAAGATTGACTGACAGAAGGCAAAGAATGGGGATAAAGGGGCCTTTTTCGAGATACCAGCCAGTGAGTAGATATTCCACAGGGGTCAGCTTTGGGACCACTACTATTCACGTTGTACATTAATGATCTGGTTGAAGGAATGGAGGGCACTGTTGTAAATTTACAGGTGGAGGGACAGGAGTGTTGAGGAAGTAGGGAGGCTGCCCTACTTGGACAGCCTAACAGCAGGCAAAGAATTGATGGAGGGAATACAATGTGGGAGAGTGTGAGGTTATGCACTTTGGTAGTAAGAATAGAAGTGTAGACTATTTTCTAAATGGGGAAAAGCTTCTGCAATGTGAAAGAAGGGATTTAGGAGTCCTAGTTCAGGATTCTGAGCTAAACATACAGGCTCATTTGGCACTTAGGAAGGCAGCTGAAATGTTAGCATTCATTTCAAGAGGACTAGAATACAAGAGCAGGGCTGTATGATGTTCAGCTATCACTGCATCTGGAATATTGTGAGCAGTTTTGGGGCCTGTATCTAAAGGATATGCTGGCCTTGGTGGGGGGACAAAGAAGGTTCATAGGAATTATCCCATGAATGAAGAGTTGGTCATATGAGGACCCAGGTCTGTACTTGATGGAGTTTAGAAGGGGTTGGCCTGGATACTGAGATGAGGAACTTGTTCAGTCAGGGTGGTGAATCTGTGGAACTCATGTAGGCAGCAGAGGCCAAGTCACTGAGTGTCTTTAAGACTGAGATAGATAGGCTCTTGATTAGTAAAGGAATGAAGGGTTATGGGGAGAAGGCAGGAGAATGGGGTTGAGAAACATATTAGCCATAAACGGCAGCACAGGTTCAATAGGCATTAGAAAAGAATCAGGCATTACAAAACAAAGGTAACACTTTCTCCAATTTAAAAATAACAATAGCCTCTAACTGTCACTAGATGGCAGAAGTTGACATCAACATCTCGCAGAACATAACGAGATATGTACAGTGATGCTGCAATTTATTTTCACCATAACTAAATCTGGAGAGTTGTGAAGATTGCAGCTTTTTTTTTTCCCCCCACATAAATGCAAAGCAATCTGTATTGCAACACTTTTAAATTGGTATATCTGTAGGAAGGAAAACTTCAAAGTCAACCAAAGAAGAAAACAATTTAGCTGTAATTATTTTCTATAGCAGATGAAAGTGAAGGTAAAAGGGACAGAGTTGGTTTCTCCATTCAAATATACGTATTTCAAAATATATATTTCCAATGCGAAGCTGCATTATGATCTTTCCAATTTAGAAAGTTCAGCGTTACAATTGTAAAATTATAGCCAATTTCAAATGAAATCCATAAACTGTCATAACCCCTTAAAAATTGGAATGACTTCACATTTAGTTCTGTAGAATCTATAAATGTTCAACAATTATTAAAAAGCAGTCTGAAGAGAACGGGTAACGTTTCAAGAATACATCCCTTCATAAGGATTGCTCAGTCTTGATGAAGGACCACATTATTCATTTACTTGTTGACTCTTCAGAATGCTGATTGATCCGTGTACTTCCAGCATTTTTTCATGTTCTGATTTCTATTATTATATTACTTCTTAATTATATATTAGTACCTCAGAAGCCTTGTCAAGGTGTTCTGCATAAACATGCAAATGCTCAACCCATCCTAGAAAGGAAATGCAGAAGATTTAATTTCTAATTGTTATCATGTTAAAGCAGCAACATTCCTGCTCATTCTACTGATGTTTGATTATTTTGTGAAAAATTTCATAGCACAAGTAGCGTCTCAGCATGTCTGCACCAACGAGTTGAATGACAATTGTGATTTAGGACAGAAGAATGACACATTTGTCCAGAATCCTGTGCATTATTTCTATTTGAATAATCATCTAATACCCTTTTGAACAATTTGATTAAACCTTCCTCCACCACATTTCTGATAAGAACGATTTGCAGTATGGAAGTTTTATTCCTTTACTGCAATTACTTCATTTGCAAATCACTTTAAAATTGGTGCCCTCACGCACTTGATCCTTTTATAAGCAAGGACAGCTTCTCCTTATCTTTGTCCAGACCTCTCCCAATTTTGAAAACTTCCATTAAACCTTTTCAGGGAAGACAGTCATAATTTCTCCAATCTATCTTCATAACTGAAGTTTACCATCTGTGGAATAATTCTCGTACATCTCTTCTGTACTCTCCAATGCATTCACATCCTTTCTATGATGTGGTGACCAAATCTGTTTACAGTACTCTAGTGAAGGTCTAACCAGGGTCTTATACAGGTTCAATATAACCTTCCTGCTCCTGTATTCTGCGCCCCTATTAATAAAGCTGAGGATATAACATGTTTTCTTAATTGCTCTATCCAACTATCCTGCCATCCTTGGCAACTTCTGTAGCTGCATCAAGTTCCTCTGCTCTTGCACATCTTTTGCAGTAGTAATTATTGATACTGTCTCTCTACATTCTTTCTGCCACCATGGTTCCACCTCAATTCTCTACATTGAACTTCATGTCCCTGTCCATTCTACCAATTCACTGATGTTGTTTGAAGTTGTACACTGTCCACTTTGTTAATGATGTTCCAAGTTTTGTACCATTCACAAACTTTAAAATTGTTCCCTGCATTCCAAGATCTAGAACATTAATATAAAATCAGAAAAAGCAAGTGAAAAATAACAATTTCCCTGTTTTCTTTCACTCAGCCAATTTTGTTACAGTGTTACTAAAGTCTCTTTTATGGCTGACCTATAGTTTTTCTCAAATCTTTTGTAGTGAATGTTGTTTCAAGGTCTATGTGCACTGCATCAACAGCATTACCCACATTGGCCTTCTCTTCCTTGGATCACATCATCTGGTCAAGATCCCTTACCAACTTGAGGGACCAACAGCTTATTCAATCCTAAACCCTTCCAGAGATCAAATTTCTTGCTCTGTCATCGTGGGTAATATCTCCTTCCTTGGTAAAGACAAATGGAAAATTTACCTCAGCCATGCACCAAACTCCAATTATAAATTTCCTAATTGGCCCCTAATTTGCCCAACTCATTTACCATCCTTGACAATTTGTGTGCCTATTGAAGATTGAGATTCTACTTTATGTTAGCTGCCAGTTCTTTTTCACAGTTGCGCACAATACTCTAGCTGAGGTCTACCTAATAGTCTATTCAAGTTTGGCATAACTTCCGTGCTCTGATACTCTTCCCCCTACTCATAAACCAAGAATACTGTATGCTTGATTAACAACTTCCTCCTTGTCCTGACCTATCCCCTAAATGTTCCCCCATTGTGACTCAATGTACTTGACTCACCTCATTCCCAAAAACAAGGTTTCACAATGCCTTATTGCTAGCTGGACTGGAGGCATACTGCTGACAGAAATACTCCTGAAGAGAAAGGAATGCTTGTCCCTCACTACCACTACCCCAGTCCAAAGTTGTGTAATTAAAGTCCCCCATTAAGACTACTCTATGTTTACACATCTCTTGTAAATTCCTTGCAGGTTTATTCCTCTACATCCTTCCCACTTGGTGGTCTACAGCTCACAGTGAACAATGCAATTGCAGACTTTTTGTTCCTTAGTTCTCCCTGTATCAATCCTATCATCTGGAACACCCTCATTCTCCAATACGGCAATGTTCTCCTTAGCCAAAAATGCCTCTCATCTTCCTTGTTTTCTGAAAAACTTGTAACAGGAATATTTACCACCTAGTCCTGCCGTTCCTCAAGCCATGTCACTATCATTGCCGCATCATAATTCCACATGGGAATCTACACCTGTCAATCACCCATCTTATTAACTATACTCTGTTCATTCATATACAATCAGTGGAACTGATGCAGACTTCATTACTTTCTCCCTGTTCAGACTGATCAATCAGCCCAGACTCAGTGCAAGTCAGGTCGAGTGGGTCAGTGCTTACTGGGACCACCCATAATGCAAGAAAACCACTGCAGGAAGCCAATAATTAGTCGAGCGTGCCATTGTGCCAATTCAAAGTGACCCAATGTTGGGCAATTTTTAATACTATCCATAAAACGTGGTTTTCCAATTGGCAGATAAGAGGGAGCACCACTTTGTTTCATATAATTTCTCAAAGATGTCCAAAAGAAAACTAAAGGAAGTGCAGTGTTATGCAGACAATAATCAATACAAATCTGTGTTTGGATTAGAATATGCAAAACAGTGTTGAAAACGGAAAGCATCTGGCTAAGAATCCTTTCCAGTCTCCTATACTATCACATCCAAGATTATGTAACTAGTCAGGCCAATAAAGAACAGGCACAGTGGTTGCTTAATGGGGAATAAAAATACCAGCACATTTAAATAAATGGATTGAATAAACACTTCAGGAACTATTATTGTAACAGAATCCATCTGCTGTATTAAAGTGACTGTATTAAATTTCAAAACCATTGGCAATATTAAAAAAAAAACTTAGAACAAAATATGTTCCAAATGTAATATGTTGTACTTTTTATATTAATTGTGCTGCAAGCAGCATAACATTACATGGTTCAGAGGGTCATTATTTTACACAGTTTCACAGCAAGTTCTGAAATTTACAATAATCCTGTAAAGCAGGTGAAAGATGTAAGCAGATCGGCATACAGCAAATAAAAATGGAAGAACAGAAATTGAAAATCTATCCTAAAAAGTTATAAAATTCTCAGAGTGAAGCATGAAAGATTTACAGATAGAAACACGTTTTTATAAAAAGGCTCCCCATTCCCAAGTAAGTTATCAGAAATAAAACAATGAGTCATTCCTCATTTGTTTACTTACCTCAGGGTTTGACATCGCTTTAACTGCACTTAGATCAGAGCCAGAACAGAATGTGTTCTCTGCACCTCTCATGATAAGACCTTTTCCATTAGTCCAGTGCTCCAGCTCCTCTACCCTATCCCGGAAATCTAACATCATTGTTCCTCAAAAGAAAGAAGAAAGTTTTTGTAAATGGAAAAGGGATTTGCACATCAAAAATGTGTCACTAATGATCTCAAGACACACAGTTAGAGTATTTAACATGTTCAAAACATTTCTGTGATTCTCTCCATCAATTATTAAATTGCCCTTACCAAAGGTGATAAAACAGAACCAGACAACCTCAAGACAATGTTGTACACAACTAAATGCTGACAGTTTTCCAGTTAGCGTCAGTTGGTCTAGGTTTTGTTTTAATGCACTATATTTATCCAAATCAGGAGTATCTTATTGGAATAAATATTAGCAGTCAGCGCAGACACACAACTGTCAGTGAAGTATTGTGCCTGCATACTCATCCGGCAAATGTTAACAAGTCTCAATTGAGAAAGGTGAAATCTCAGATGAAAAGATTGGATACAGCAGTGCTTTGTTTGTGAATTAATCCAGCAATATCATGCCAATGACATTCCATAACCTTATGCAAGTTTTATCCAAACCTCAAGCCATTTCTTAAATAAATAGGGAAAGAAAAGCTAATCATGAAATTTTGGAGAGAAATTCAGATGTATGAGAATTAGAGGTTTTCTCAATTGCGTTGTTAATGTGTGCCAAGTTCAAAACTAACATGGAAGCCAATATATTTGTTTTTAATTAAGACAACCAATTAGCATAACTAATTAATTCAAGTACTAGATTTTGACTTTCATTTTCCATTTGATATAAGTCATAATTTCAGTAACCCATTCAATATTATACAAAAAGCATTGTTATGATAAAAAAAATTACAAGAACTGTTTTCCTCCCCTAGAAAAATAAGTACCAAGAGTGATTTTTTTTCCTTAGAAAAGAGTATATATTAACTGGACAGTTAACTGAGCAGATAACCATACCAGAAAATGCATTTTTCCGTTCAGGGTTGTTAATAATCAGGGTAGCAATTCCATTTTGATCTTTTTGCAAATCAATGGATCCACCAGGAAGTTGCTGAAGTTTTTCCTTTATGTCATCTTCATTCACTCTATAAACAGACGTGTACACAGATAGACCTCTCTGTTGCAGTATTTGATTCCTTAGACCACATTTCAAACATTTGTGGATGCAGAACATCGCCATTTGCACTCGGCACTGAAAATAAGTTTTTAAAAAAGTTAGCTTTATGAAAAAAAAACCTTTTCCTCGTTGCTATTTTTCATAACGTGTAATTATTGAATTTACATTCCTAAGAGATCAAAGGTTTGGAAGGTGCTGCTGAACAAATACAATGTTAAATATAAAATAGGTCTGAGCATATAGTCAGTATGGGAAGGTTTGGGCAATGGTGATTTACTGACTTTCAAGGAGAGAGACTCTCTTGTTGAAAATAGTCTTTACACGGCATTTATGTGGCACAAATATTACTAGCCACTCATGAGCTCCGGAATGACTGTTGTCCAGGCCTCACTGAGCACAGGTGCAAGCTGCGTTACCAACTGTGGAATTACGAATGAAACTGAGCACTTATCACCAGCAAGCGTTACCAATTCTGCATAAAAACACTTCAACCAACATATCCCTTCAAAGTACAGGAGGAAACAAAGGTTGCACCTGCTACAAACTATTAAGCACTACACAACCTTGGCCCGAATCTGTCAAAAGAAGAATCAGAGAAAAGCCTCCAAAATTTGGTGAACCAAACAAGTGGGCTCGCATGGAATAGCTGGAAAAATTATGCATTTAAAGATTTGTCATCTAGGGTTCAAAGCTTTCATTGTTTACAAAGACATGGAATAACTTTACAAGTAATAAGGGCAGCTCATTTAAGTAATAATAATCACTAAGTTCCTTAATAAAATTACACTCCTTTTCCTCTCATTTCCCATTTCAGCAGGTTAGATATATTAAATATATGCAGAGGAGTATTTCGGAGCACTTGCCCTATTTAATTTGCATCCCTTTTACAGAGAACAGACATTGCAATTTGCGTAGAATCCTTATTCCTGGCTGTTACTAAAGGACCCCTACTGAAATAAAAAGCGTATGCTAGTTGGGCAAAGACATTGTTTGAACTGACTGCAATTTCCTTAATCCAGAATAAAAGGCTAAAGACTCTTGACAGCTATAAATGCAAACTACTTTTATTTAAGTAGAAAACTGTCAAATTACATTTAAATAAGCACAGATCTATTTTTGGTCACATCTCAAAGCTTTAAATCAACGCTCTCGTAACACGACCAGAAGAATGCCGCAACGTCGTTCAATAACAGTTCAGTTTAGAAACTATTTAAAGAGCTCCACGAGTTTTTTTTTTAAATAAGCCTAATTAAAACACATCAATGTTTAATAAGAATGCAAACAGTCTACATACTGTGAATATTCAAAATGCAACTGCTAAAGGAAAAACTAAATACGTGCTGTTTCAGAAATCTTGATATTAATGTCTGAAAATCCAGCCAACCAATTCCACGAGCTGTGACCTGTAGATAATATGGGAAAGTTTAAATACCCAGTAAAAGATAGAAACAATTCTTAAAGGGTGCAGGGCGAACTATTACGATATACTACATTCTCATCTGTCCGGCAATTCGGAAGATTCAAAATAACACGAGAGGCCTGCTTTCTGTCACGCCTTACTGTACTGGCAAAATTGCTGCTGCAGATGCTCAACAGAGTTTGTTCAAATGTAACTCCGCGTAAACGTCACCTTCTTCCAGACGAAGTACCGCACTCTACAAAAGTACAATGCTTCGCAATTTAAACGCTGATTTATTTACCTCTCCCTCCCAATGTTAATATTCGCACTTAAAGACCAGTCTCCCAGCCACAACAGTGACCCGGAAGGAGCACACGCGCTGATCGAACGTTCCGTGTAATAACGTTCCGCTCTCTCGAATCCCTGGGATAATGGGTCATTATGACGCCACAAAGCCAGCTGTGTTCCACTGCTCTCCTTCTCAGGCGCCCTGAGCTGTCAATCAGACACTGGCATCATCCCTGGCACATTGCCATTCTCCAGACATCATCACATCAGATATGTCATATCCTCCTGGACTGTGTTCAGATGCTAACCACTATCCCTATTTTGTGGGAAAGCTGCTGCTGGTTCTGCTGAAAGTAGTTGCAGCTCTCGACTCAAGCTTCTGTTGTCCATTTAGCACCAAACCGCCCTTTCCTCTGTGCTTTGCGTTGTCATCTCTGCTTTTATTTAATTGAACCTGTTTTTCACCCGAACGCAGCTTTCTCATTTCTCCTTTCAAATTCTACTCTTATTCCAATCCGTATGTACTTGCATAAAAGCGTTAAAATTTATAATTTCCAGTGAAATCAAACTACTGTGGATGCTGGAAATCTGAAATAAGAACTGAAAATGCTGGATAAGTCTCAACAGATCTAGCAGTATCTTTGAAAAAGAGTTAACTTCTCCACAGATGCTGCAGGAAGTGCCTGAGTTCCTCCAGCAATTTAAGCTTTTATTTCAAATCTCTAATCTCTTACAGTTCTGTTCAAAGATTATTGAACTGAATCATTCACTCTGTCTCTTTCCATGAACCACTATAAATTTTTCCAACATTTCCTGATCTTATTTTAGATATTAAACATCTTTTTTTAAATGACTGGTATAGATAGTCATGCAATACCTCTGATTTTTAGCCAAGTGGTAGTCATGTGTCTTGTGCAGCTAACAGTTCTTGAATCGGTTGTAAAAACCGAAAGAACTGTGGATGCTGTAAATCAGGAACAAAAACACAAGTTGGTGGAACACCTCAGCAGGTCTGGCAGCATGTGTGAAGAGACAATCAGATGTAAAGTTTCGGGTCTGGTGACCCTTCCTCAGAACTGATGATGGCTGGGAAAATGGTTTATTTGCAGAAAATAGGGAGGGGGTATGGGGTATGGAGTTAACAATAGGTTAGACCTCGAAGAGAGAGAAGAGCAGTTGAATAAACAAAGAAGTTGATAACGATCTGGCTAGGAGGGTGAATAGTTGTTAAGGGGACTGTTAGTGACTAACAATAGGTAGTGTGTAATGGCAGGCTATGTGATAACAAGTCCTGGGTGTGTGGGGTAGGGGGCTGGGACATGGGAGAGTTGCTGGAATGCTGCCGCAAGCCTGAGACAGATGTTGGCCAGGGAACAGGGTGGTGTGTTAAAGTGGCAGGCAACAGGTAGCTCAGGGTCTTTTCTGTGAGCAGAATGCAGATGTTCTGCGCAGCGGACACCCAGTCTACGCTTCGTTTCCCCAGTGTAGAGGAGACCACATTGTGAGCAGCGAGTGCAATAGATGAGATTCTGGGAAGTGCAGGTGAAGTGTTGCTTCACCTGGAAGGTATCTTTGGGCCCTTGGATACTAGGGAGGGAGGAGGTAACTGGGTAGGTGTTGCACCTTTGCCAGTTGCAGGGGAAGGTGCCATGGGGCTGTGGGCGGGTGTTGGGGGTGAAGGAAGTGTGCTCCAGAGGGAACGGTCCCTGTGGAAGGTGGACAAGGGAGGTGAGGTGTCTGGGTGGAAATTGGAAGCAAAATCGATTAACTTTTCCAATTTCGGAAGCAGCACGATACCCCTGAGCTACCTGTTGCGTGCCACTTTAACACACCACCCTGTTCCCTGGCCAATATCCCTGTCTCTGGCTTGCTGCAGAGTTCCAGCGAACCTCAACGCAAGCTGGAAGAACAACACCTCATTTTATGCCTCAATGATATTCAACATTCCACAGAGAGCTGCTCTCGCCACATCCTGAGATCCACACTCAATGCCATGTGGTGCCACATGCACACTCTCGACCTCTCTCTCCAACAGCATAGCATCACAATGGCTCAGGGCTGCACCACTCTGCCGTTCTTCTTCATCCTCTGGCTCATTCGTCGTGCTAACAAGAAAGTTTTTCTTTTCCTTTCAGGCATCAAGGCCCACAAGATGCAGCAACTCAAAGATATCTCTGGCCCTCTGGAACCTTCCTCTCCTCTCCTTCCCTCCGGCTCCATCCCCTCTCCCGACCCCAACTCCTGTCGGGTATTTTCCATCCCTCCTAAGCCTCCACTCTCTGATGTTAAACGTTCTGTGCTCAGCAAAGGCCTCAGCTTTATTCCTCTGCGTCCCCACCTTAAAGAATTTTGGGCACAATGTGACGTCGAACTCTTCTTCCGCTGTCTTTGCCTCCGTGCTCATTTCTTTGGACAAGAGTCCCCTACCCGTCCCACAGACCCTTTTGCCCAACTCCAATGCTCTCCCTCCACCTGGACCTCTCGCTCTGACCTTTTACCTGCAATAAATCTGTTCATTGAGAACTGTTGACATGGTATTACTCACCTCAATTTCTCTGCCCCTCTCACCCAATCCAACCTATCTCCCTCCGAACTGACTGCACTCCGTGCACTTAGATCTAACCCTGACTTTGTTATTAAGCCTGCCGATAAGGGTGCTGCTGTTGTAGTCTGGCACACTACCTCTACCTTGCAGAGGCTGAGCGCCAGCTCTCAGATGCCTCCTACTATCTCCCTCTGGACCATGACCCCACCATGACGCATCAGGCCATTGTATCTACTGCTTTAACTGATCTCATTTCATCCAGTGATCTCCCCGCAACTGCTTCCAAGCTGATAGTCCCTCAGCCCCACATAGCTCACTTCTACCACCTTCCAAAAATCCACAAACAGGACTGTCTGGGCAGACCCCATTGTTTCAGCCTGCTCCTGCCCCACAGAACTCATCTCTTCCCTACCTTGACTCAGTCTTCTCTCCCCTGGGCCAATCCCTACCCACATCCATCCATGATTCCTCTGACGCCTTACGCTGGTTTCAAAACCTCCAGTTTGCAGGTTCTAGCTGCCTCCTCTTTAACATAGACGTGCAATCCCTTTACACGTCAAGTCCCCACCAGGAGGGTCGTTGGGCTCTCTGCTTCGTCCTGGAGCAAAGACCTGAATTGTCCCCACCCACCACTACCCTCCTCTGCTTGGTCGAGCTCGTCCTCATCCTCAACAAATTCTCTTTTATCTTCCCTCATTTTCTTCAGGTAAGAAGGGTGGCCATGGGTACTCGAATGGGCCCTAGTTGTGCCTATCTCTTCATGGGGTATGTGGAACATTCCTTGTTCCAGTCCTGTTCCGGCCCCCACCCACAACTCTTTCTCTGATATATCGATGATGTCATCAGTGCTACTTTCCTCTCTCGTCCTCAATTGGAAAAATTAATCAATTTCGCTTCCAATTTTCACCCTGTCCTCACTTTCACCTGGTCTATCTCTGACTCCTCCTTTCCCTTCCTTGGATATCTCTGTTTCCATTTCTGGGGATAGACTGGCCACTAATATCTATTATAAACTCACTGACTCCCACAGCTACCTGGTCTATACATCCTCACACCCCACTTCCTGTAACGACTCCATCCCATTCTCTCAGTTCCTCTGTCTCTGTCACGTATAATCAGATGAGGCCAACTTTGACAAGGGAGCCTCTGAAATGTCCACCTTCTTCCTCAACCAAGGATTCCCCAGCTCCGTTGTTGACGGGCCCTCAACCAGGTCCGACCCATCTCCCACACTTCTACCGCCACCCCTTCTCTTCCCTCCTGCAACAGCGACAGGGTTCCCCCTGTCCTTACCTACCATCCCACCAGCATCCACATCCAGAAGATCATCAGACACCATTTCTGCCACCTCCATCAAGATGCCACCATCAGACACATATTCCCCTCTCCTCCCTTGTCTGCCTTCCGCAGGGACCGTTCCGTCCGGGACACCCTGATCCACACTTCCTTCACCCCCAACACACCCCCACAGCCCTACGGCAAAGGTGCAACACTGGCCCATTTACCTCCTCCCTCCCCAGTACCCAAGGGCCTAAACAAACCTCCCACGTGAAGCAACACTTCACCTGCACTTCCCAGAATCTAGTCTACTGCATTTGCTGCTCACAATGTGGTCTCCTCTACACTGGGGAAACGAAGCGTAGACTGGGTGACCGCTTCACGGAACAACTATGTTCTGCTTGCAAAAAAGACCCCGAGCTACCTGCTGCCTGCCACTTTAACTCACCATCTTGTTCCCTGGCCAACATATCGGTCTCTGTCTTGCTGCAGTGTTCCAATGAATCTCAACACAAGCTGGAAGAACAACACCTCATTTTATGCTTGGGGACCCTGCAGCCCTCCAGACTCGATATCAAGTTCAATAATTTTAGGACCTAAACTCTCCCATGTCCTAGCCCCCTACCCCACACACCAGGCCTTGTTATCACATAGCCTGCCATTACACACTACCTATTGTTAGTTTCTAACTGTCCCCTTAACAACTATTCACCCTCCTAGCCAGATTGTTATCAACTCCTTTGTCTATCCAATTGCTCTTCTCTGTCTTTGCGCTCTATCCTATCATTTACTCCCTACCCCATCTCCCCTCCCTATTTTCTCCATGTAAACCAACATTTTCCCATCTACCAGTTCTGAGGAAGGGTTACTGGACCCAAGACATTAATTCTAATTGGTTGTGGTTGGGAAAGCAGCCCCAAACATTCCTGCGTCACACAATTCCTTCTCCAACCGTATCACAAGATGCATGGAACAGCATAACATCACAGTGAATAGAGACAATTTCAAGGAAAAATCAACCCTCGAAATTGATAACAAACATGATACTAACATAAATGGAATCTCCTCAGTCACTTCACAGGAATATTGATTCAGAATTTCCTGCCCAGTTAGAAGTTACTGTAGGATAGATAGGGGTTGCGGGCGCTGGGGCTCATGCAGAAATCCTAATTGAGAAATTGGCATCTATTTTGGGCAATCACTCTGCATTTGGAACCTTCGAAAAAAACATTCTTCAGCATCAGAGTTTTCAGAAGGTCCTGACTAACTTAAACTTAAGAATTACCCAGGAGTTGAAGGATGAAAAACCAACTCCATCTCCTGGGTAACTATTAAACTGAATTTAGCAACATATCACTGACTGCACACAGAGCTATATCTACTCCATCTTTTTAAACACTCAAAGTTTTAGCATCAACCATTTTCTGTGATAATTATTTCTACAGGCTCACCACTCTCTTGGTGAAAAGTTTCTCCTCATCTCAGTCCTAAAAGGTTTACACTTTATCCTTAAATTATGACCACTGTTTCTGGACTCCCCCACCATAACCTTCCCGTATCTAACTCATCTGGTTCTGTTAGAATTACATACGTTCCTATGAGATCACCCCTCATTCATCTAAACGCCAGTGAATATAATCCTAACCGACTCAATCTCTCCTCATATGCCAGGCCTCCCCTCCCAGGAATCTTTTTTATAAACCTTTGCTGCGCTCCCTCTATAGCAAGAACATCCTTCCTCAGATAAAGAGACCAAAACTGCACGCAATATTTCAGATGTGGTCTCACCAATGCCCTGTGTAATTTCAGCAAGACATCCTTGTTCCTGTACTTGAATCCTCATACTACGAAGGCCAACATACAGTTTGCCTTCTTACTGCCTGCTGTACCTGCACGCTTACTTGCAGTGACTAGTGCATGAGGAGACCTAGATCTTGTTGAACATTTCCCTCTCTCAATTTACAGCCATTCAAATATTAGTTTGATTTCCCATTTTTGCTAAACTAGATAACCTCAATGTTATCCACATTATACTATCATGTATTAGCCTACTCACTTAACCCATTCAAATAATACTGCCACATCTTTCCATTCTCCTCACAGTTCTCTTACCCAGCTTTTCATCATCGACAAATATTGATATATTCCCTCATCTAAATAATTAATATCTTGTGAATAGCTGGGTCCTAGTACTCATCTTCCCAGTACCCCACTAGTCACTGCCTGCCTTTCAGAAAATGACCATTTATTCCTACTCTTTGTTTCCTGTCTGTTAACCAATTTTCTATCCATCTCAATACCTACCCCAATCCCATGTGCTTTAATTTTACATTTTAATCTCATATGTGGGACTTTGTCAAAAGCTTTCTGAAAGTCCAAACAAACATACCCACTGGCTCCCCCTGATCAACTCTACATCCTTGAAGAACTCCAGTAGATTTGTCAAGCATGATTTCCCTTTTGTAAATCCATGCTGACAGTATCTGATTCTACCAGTGTTTTCTAAGTGTTCTGTTATATATTCCTTAATAATAGATTCAAGCAGCTTCCCCACTACTGATATCAGATTCACTAGTCTGTAATTTCCTATTTTCTTTCTACCTCCCTTTTTAAATTATGGGGTAACATTAGCTACTCTCCTATCTGTTGGAACAGTTCCTGTGTCTAAAGATTCTTGAAAGATGACCACTGACACATCCCAGTATTTCTAGGGCCACTTCCTTAAGTACTCTGGGATGTAAATCACCAGGCCCTGGGGATTTATCAGCCTTCAATCCCATCAATTTCTCCCACACCATTTCTCCACTAATACAGATTTGCTTCCATTCCTCTCTATCACTAAACCCTGTGTTACCTATCATTTCTGGAAAGTTACTCATATCCTCCCTTGTGAGGACAAAAGCGACGTATGCATTTTACCTGGGATAGGATGTAGGGATGTAGGAGAACAAGTAGGGTAGGATGTAGGGGAACAAGTCTGCAAGGAAATTACAGAGAGCTGTGAACATTATAGAGTAGTTATTAAGATCTTTAATTACCTGAATATAGACTGGATGGGAGTAATGTAAAAATCAGAAAGTGGCAAGCATTCCCAGATTGAGTTCAGGGTAATCTTCTACCACCATATCTGTCCAGTCCAATAAGAAAAGGATCCCCACTAATTCTTGGAAATGAGGAGGGCCAGGTAAAACATGTGACAATGGGTGAGTTTACAGGAGGTAGCAATTGTTGCATTGTCAAGTTTAGGATGAAGGTAGAGAAGGACAAAAGGCAAACGAGGTGGAATTGATATCCATTAGAAGGGCTCAGCTAGATAAACTGGCAACAAAGATTGGTGGAAAACAACTGTAGCCAAGCAATGGGCCACCTTCAAAAACTCTAATCTCCAAAATTCACAAGATATGAAACAATAACAGACTGATGCAAATACTAAAGGCAGGCTCATTTCAGCAATATGCCTACACACCTAGGTCCCACTAACACCCAGAAAATTGTCTTTCACTATGACTAAAATAAAAGCCAGGAGTGGATGTTTAAGGATTCATTCAAGCAGTGATGCAAATTGTTTTTCACAGCTAAAGAACTCACCAATTTTGTCTAAACTGTTCCTGTTACCTTACAGGTCCTGTATGGATTTGTTTTACATTGAAAATGCCAATGAATATGTTGTTGTTAGAAGAGATCCTGGCAAATCAGTTATTTCTGGTAACTTTAGGACAATTGTTAACTCCGTCCAAACAGAAATCATTGTGTAATAAATGGCTAAGAAAAGCATATTTTGTGGAAATGTTTTGTATTGTATTCATCAGAACTATTCACAAGAAATACCAAAGGAAGGGGAAAGTAACACTTATAGTCTCATATGACACCTCTCTGCCCCTTTCTCAGCTCATCTGGTGCTGAAAATCTCATCTATACACATGCTACTTCCATACATAATACAATCCTCTCTTCCCCCTAAATTTGTGTTTTTCCCCGAGATCCTTCAATCATTTTGTTTGTCCCCAGATTTCAAAAACCTCATAACTTTCTCTGTGGCCATCCTTCTAATTCTCTTGTTTTGTCTCTTGTCTAATTTTCTTGTTTTTTTTCTGAAGGTCAACAGTCACTTTTCTTCCTCTGCACTTAGATTCACTTTAAGCCATCTGCTGTGAGGTAATTACAGATAATTATCTGTAGTTGTGCACCTCTTTAAGGGTGGGAGGCACGAGGGACAGAGAGAAAGGCTGAAGTAATCTGGGATTCTATCTCCTTTTTGTTTCCGTTTATAAATTTAGTTTGTCACATTGCTGTGAAGCAGTGTCATTTGGAAAGGTTATCAGTGTCTCTGTTTAATGTATGGAATATTATGCCATAATTTTCTGGTGCTACCATTTCTGATATCCACGGACCATAATGGACGCACAACATATTAAAATAAATCAGCCACAGAGCTGCTGTTCTATTTAAACAGAACAAATGAGAACATGAACACTAGAGGGCGTAATCCAAAAACAGCAGCATTGGTTTTCATTTAGTAAAACCTAGCACTATTCAGTGTTAGCAAAGTAGAATGCAGAACCTGCCAAATTCATGGCTCAGTAACCAGAATAGGCCATAAGTTATATTACAGCAAATGAGATATTAAACCAATCTTGCATTTACCTGCTCCCAATGATGCAGGTCGACGTTAAAGTTCCATGGTCCATGGCACTATTCAAAGGAGAACAAAAGGTTCTGTTGGTGCCCTTGCCGTCATTCTTCATTCAGCTTAGCAATAACCTGCTCAGTTTGGGTTCCACCAGATGCGCTCCACTTCTGGCGACATTACAGCCTTGGTTCAAACATGGACAAAAAAGCTGAATTCCAGAGGTGAGATAAGAGTGTCTTCCCTTGAAATCAAGGCTGCATTTGATCAAGTGCAGCATCAAGAATCTCAAGCTAAATCAGAGTCAATGGGTATCGGGGGGCAAGCTCTCCACTGGGTGGAGTCATACCTGGTAAAAAGAAAGTGGTTGTGAGGTGTTGAGGATCAATTATCTCAGCTCCAGGACATCGCTGCAGGAGTTTGTCAGGGTAATGTCCTCGACCCAACCATCTTCAGCTGCTTCATCAATGACCTTGCCTCCATGAAAAAGTCAGAAGTGGGGATGTTCACCAATGATTGCATAATGTTCAGCACTATTCATTACCTCTCAGAGACGAAGCGGACTGTCAAAATGCAGTAAAATTTGGACAAAATCCAGGTTTGGGCAGACAAATGGCAAGTAACATGCACACCACACAAGTGCCAGGTGATGACCGTATCCAACAAGAGAATATTTAACCATTGCCCCTTGACAGTCAATGTTGTTACCATCACTGAATTATCAACATTATCAACATCCTGGGGTTACCATTGACCAGAACCTAAACTGGGCTAGCCGTATAAATACTATGGCTACAAGATCAGGTAGGAGGCTATAACCTGTCCACCATCTACAAGGCAAAAGTCAACATTGTGATGGTTTACTCCCTATTTTCCTGGATGAGTGCAGCTCCATCAATAGTGAAGAAGCTTAACATTATCCAGAACAAACCAGTCCACTTGACTGGCATCATATGCAGATTCACTGCCTCCACTACTAACATTCAATAGCAACATTATATACCATCTACAAGTTGCACTGCAAAAATTCACCAAGATTCCTTAGATAGCATCTTCCAAAACCACAACCACCACCATCTAAAAGAATAAGGACAGAAAATACTTGGGAAACCCTACCTCCTACAAGTTCCCCTCCAAGCCACTCACCAACGTGACTCAGAAATATATCATCATTCCTTCAGTGTTGCTGGGCTGAAATCCTAAAACTCACTCCCTAACATCATTGGGGGTGTACCTACAGCAAATGGGCTGCAGTAGTTCAAGAAGGTATCTCACCACCACCTTCTCAAATGCAGCGAGGATTGAGCAATAAATGTTGGCCTAGCCAGCGATGCCCACATCCCATGAATGAATAAAAAAAGCGCATAAAATAAATCGACTGGAAATAAAGAAAGTGCAGCTTTATTTCATTTTTTTCTATTTGCTCATGGGACATGGCTGTTGCTGATTGGGACAGCATTTATTGCTCTTACCCAGTTGCTCTTGAGAAAGTGATAGTGAGCTGTCTTCTTGAACTGCTGCGGTCAAATATGATACATTTTAACAAGAACATTGGAGGGATTGAAATCTACATGCTAATGGCAGTATTTTCTGAAAAAGGATTTATTTTCTATATTCCCTGCAACAACATGCCCACCACCGATGTCAGGCCCACCAGTCTATAGTTCCCTGGCTTTTCCTTACCACCTTTCTTAAACAGTGACACCACATTAGCCAACCACCAGTTTTACGGCACCTCACCTGTGGCTATCGATGATACAAATATCTCAGTAAGGGGCAAAGCAATCACTTCTCTACCTTCTCGCGGAGTTCTAGGATACACCTAATCAGGTCCCAGGGGACATTTATGCATTTTAAGACATCCAGAACCTTGTCCTCTTCCATATCCTTCTCCTCAGTAAATACTGATGCAACATAATCGTTTAGTATCACCCCCATGTCCTACGGTTCCAGGAGGCAGCCCTGCTGATCTTTAAGGGGCCCTATTCTCTCCCTAGTTACCCTTTTGCCCCTCCTGTATTTATTCCCTTTGAATTTTCCTTAACCCTATTTGCCAAAGTTATCTCATGTCTCCTTTTGGCCCTCCTGATTTCCCTCTTAAGTATACTCCTACTGCCTTCATACTCTTCTAAGGATTTACTCGATTTACCTGACATATGCTTCCTTCTTATTCTGGATCAAAACCTCAATTTCTCTAGTCATCCAGCATTCCCTATACCTACAAGCCTTGCCCTTCACTCTAACAGGAACATAATTGTCTCTGGACTCTCATTGTACCATTTTTGAAGGCTTCCCATTTTCCAGCTGTCCCTTTACCTGCAAACATCCAGCCCCAATCAACTTTTGAAACTTCTTGCTTAATACCGTCAAAATTGGCCTTCCTCCAATTTAGAACTTTAACTTTTAGATCTGGTCTATCCTTTTCCATCACTATTTTAAAACTAATAGAATTATGGTCACTGGCCCCAAAGTGCACCCCCATTTTGCCTTGCCTTATTTCCCAAGACTTGGTCAAGTTTTGCACCTTCACTAGTAGGTACATCCACATACTGAATCAGAAATGTTTTTTGTACACACTTAACAAATTGCTCTCCATCCAAGTCTTTAACACTATGGCAGTCCCAGTCTATGTTTGGAAAATTAAAATCCCCTACCAATACAGATAATTGAGACCTCCCTACAAATTTGTTTTCTCAACTTCCCGCTGACTATTGGGTGGTCTATAGTACAATCCCAATGATCATCCCTTTCTCAGTTCCTTCCAAATAACTTGCCTGACATAATTCCAGGAATATCCTCCCTAAGTACAGCTGTAATGTTATCCTTAATTCCCTCGTCTCTTGCCCCCATTTCTATCCTTCCTATAGCATCTACACCCTGGAATATTAAGCTGCCAGTCCTGTCCATCCCTGAGCCACGTCTCTGTAATTGCTATGATTTCCCAGTCCCATGTTCCCAACCATGCCCTGAGTTCATCTGCCTTACCTGTTAGGCCTCTTGCAGTGAAATAAATGCAGCGTAATTTATCAGTCCTGCCTCTTTCTCTGCTTTGTTCCTGCCTTCCCTGACTGTTTGATTTCCTCCTTTCCCCAACTGTGCCAGTCTCAGGCTGATCTCTTGCCTCATTATGTCACTGAGTCCCACTCAGCACCTCCACGCCAACATCCACCTCCCCCCCCCTTCAACCCCCCCCCCCCCACCCCGTTTAAACCCTCACAAGCAGCTCAAGCAAATCTCCCAGCCAGTATATTAATCCCCTTCCAATCCAGGTGCAATCTGTCCTTCTTATGCAGTTCACTTCTACCCCAGAAGAGATTCCAATGACCCAAAAATGTGAATCCTTCTCCCCAGCACCAGATCCTCAGCCCGTACATTCATTGGCTCTATCCTTCTATTCCTAGCCTCATTAGCTCATGGCACCGGGAATAATCCAGATATTACTACCCTCAAGGACCTCCTTTTTAAATTTCTGCCTAACTTCCTATATTCTTCCCTCAAAATTTCACCCCTTTCTCCTCCTATATAGTTAGTTCCAACATGTACAACAACCTCCTGCTGGTCCCTCTCCCCTTTGAGAATATTCTGCACCCTCTCCGAGATATCCTTGATCCTGGGACCAGGGAAGCAACACTCCATTCTGATGTCTCACTGTCAGCCTCAGAAACATCCATCTGTGCCTCTGACTAGAAAGGCCCCGATCACAATCAATCACTTGGAAGCTGACATACCCCTCGTTACATTACAGCCAGTCTAGAAGTCTGGCTTCTGTGCTACATTCCCCTGAAAGCCCATCACCCCCTAAATTTTCCAAAACAGCACACTTGTTTGAGATGGGGATAGCCACAGGGGACTCCTGCACAACCTGCCTACCCCTCCTACCTTTCCTGGAGGTCAACCATCTACCTGACTGTATCTATAATTTTTCTCCCTACAGCTGCCATCCATCACACCCCCGGCCTCTGTCAATTCCTCATTGCCTCTCTAACTGTTGCTCCAACCGTTGCATGCAATCCAATAGGATTCGCAACAAACACACTGCAGACATCATCATCAGTAATCTCCCACATCGGACAGGATGAGTACGTTACTCTACTAAAGGCTATTTTTGCACCTTAACTATCTACAGACCCAGAAAATGGTGCAGTCTTACTACTCTAAAAAACACTGCTCCAGGCCAACTTAGTGCCAATATTTTATATTGTTAAACTTTAATCAAGAGACAGATTGCAATAAAACATATAATTAAAAAAGAACCCATTCTACCCACTGTTGTATCTTTACAAAATAAAAGGTAAGATTACACTTTAAAAAGCCACCTGTTGTGAGATCTGCCACACGGGTTTCTCCAAGGTGAATTTTGCTCTTTGTTGATTTTTCTTAGACAAACTCCGATGTCCAGAGATACCTGACATCAAACAACAGAGTCAGTAGCTGTGCAGGTTCAGTGCTGGGTCATACAACACTGTCTTTTTCAATTGTTTTAAGAATAAGAAAAGAAAGATATAGCTTAGAGATAGTCCATCCATCTTGAGCCAGCTCATCATCGACAATACCTGCGCCACCATCCCTCCACCACCGTCTCCCCGCCACCTGCGCCAGACCAACCAATGTTGGAATCACATCTCTCACCGCTGGGCCCACCTCTTCAGTGCCGAGATTTACAGTAACAGTTGGCTTTCCTCTTCCTCAGAGCCCCAGATCTCCAGCCAATAGCATTCATGAACAGTATTCATCCTCCATTCCTGTCCAACTCGCTCTTCCATCTTTTCAGTCATGGCATCGAAATACCTTGCCATGCCTTTCAATGCTGATACAATTGCTTGCTTTAGACACAGTTTGCATTTCTTGACTAGCCTTCTGAAGTTTACACCTTTGTGTTACTCTGCAGAGCTGAGAGAGGATTTCAGCCTCTGACAAAATGCCACCTGAGTTCATCCTATCACTATTATCAATTGCTATAATCTTATGTTGGATGGTTCTGCATACACACTCTGCCTATCCCATGTGGAACCCAGTGTCTGTGCTGACACTTAGGACACAGGCAGCAAAAGTTCATATGACTTTTAAGTTGATGGAGGATGGAATATGAGAGGCTAGCCAGAAGTCACAATAGTCAAATTTAGAGAAACAAAGGGATGGGATGAGGAATACAGCAGCAAATGAAGTGAAGCAGGGCAAGATAAAGTAAATGTCACAGTAGAGAAACAAGCAGAATTGAACCAGGTATGAGATATCTTGAATATGACACCAAGGTTGTGAAGAGAATATTCAACCACAGGCAGCTGTAGGGGAGACCAATAGAACTGATGGCTATGGAATGGAGTACTTAGTGGCAACCAAAGACAATGGCTTTGGTTTTCCCAATTATTATTTTGAGAAAATTTCATCTCATTCCATAATTGATGTTAAAAAAGCAGCCTGATGATTTAGAGACAGTGCAAGAGTAGTGAGAGATGGTTGATCTGGTAGAGTTACCTTTTGTCAGTGTACATGTGAAAATTGATACTCTGTTTTGAGCTAAAAAACTGTGAGCTGTATGTACATGAGGGCCAAGGGTAGAACCCTGGTTATGGTAATGGCAAAGATTGCAGTTGTAGCTGCAGCAGATGACAAATTTCAGTGAGGATGTACCAATTGAAACACAAATGTTTCAAACAGTATTCCTTCGGATTGAATTGCTGTTTTAACACTCTGAGCCAAATATGGCTGAGTGCTTTTGTCTTCCTTCTTCCAGAAGCTAGCCAAATTTTGCGTGGTCTCTTCTCATTTTCCCAGTCATGTTGTATTCCAAAGGGAATACAGTATTTCTTGTTTGAGAGCAACACATTTGTGCAAGAGCCTGGAAATTGGCAAAACTCCTTCAGTGTTTGCCATTCCATTCTATATTGACTTCTACAAATTGAAAGAACCATGGAAACACCAAACACTATTAGAATCATAGCATTAGTTGAATGAAAACAACTCACAATTAAATTGTAAGTAGTTATTGATGGCTTTAAAAATGTGTTACTCTAGAGACAGGTTTCAAGAGCCTAGGCATTACTTGGATAAAGTGAGTGTATCAGTGGCGTACAGAGTGCTCAGGTGATTGATATCCCAATTAAATAAAAGCATTCTGCCATTTCTGTAACATATAACAAATCAGGGGATCAAAACTAACTCACCATTAACAATTGTATTGTCAGACTCTAAAAAACTGAAACTAATGTTAACAATAAAAGTATTCAGATGAAACCAAAGGCAAAAAAGAAGTATTCAGATGTCAAGAATAGTTCGCACAATTAACCTCACATTACTAAACAAAACAAGAAATTGTAAATGCATTTTAAGGAATATTTTACTTCTGTTCACCCCAGTCTGGATATTTCTGGCAATTTGAGGGCTTGAATTTTTAACATATTTATATGCCATTGTGTTGTCTGATGAATAGATTAACCCCTTTATTAAAATTGTAGAAAGACAAGTATAAAATATAAAGCATCAATTTGCTGCTGTATCTTTGGAACTTTATGAGGTCCTAGTTTTCTCTCTACCTATTCTTTCTCTTTTCTTTATTTAAATATTTTGTCTCCTGTTTTACTTTATATCTACTTTGTATCCTGGTTCATGCGTGTTACCATTGTTATTTTTTTACATTTAGAATGTTTATTTGACATTACTATGTTGTTTATTTGGAAGACGGAGGTCTGAATTTTCCTAGTCATACAGAAAAAGGCTAGGACAGGACCAGGAGCAAAATGATAGCTTCTTACAATAGGGCATGTTCCTGCTGCTGAGAATCCTACGGGAGGTAGCATGTTGCACTCTGTCACCCTGTCAGCAATAGTTAGCCAATTAGGCATGATTAACTCCCCTGCTGGGATATATTGATAAATGATGCCCCTTCTCCACTGGGGATAAAGCCCAGTCAGCAACCTCTGTTGAGACCAAAAGGAAGCCATATCAGAAACACTAAAAAGGGATGCAACAGAGATGGAGAAACTGGGAGAGTGCAGTAAATATGGCAGAGGTAAATATCATCAAAGTAGCTGTGGGAGTTCAAGGGCTTGAAACTAATACTAGTGGATAAATTATCCCCAGAAATGGGGACAAAAGGAAGAGAAATCTTAAATTGAAAGCGTAGGCAAAGAATTTTCCAGTTTAGCATGAAACCATGAGATAGCAGTCATCAATACACCTGAATAAAGAGGTGGGCAAAGGCACTTGAATAGATTGGAACAAAACATTAGGCTTAGCTAGAACCCGTGCTAGTATCAATAGGAACACAACCTATTTGTAGGAAAAACATGGAATTGAAGAAAAGGTTGTTTCAATGAGAGAACACGTTCAGCTAGACAGAGAAAGATGGAAATTGGTAGGCTCTCCATTTCAGGTAGAAGCAGGGAGTTCTCAAACTTTCCTGACAGAGTGGTGGGGCGGTAATGAGATGTAGAGGGATTGGATCTCAATGGTAAACAGAAAGTCTATTATTCTAAGGACCACACTTATTAGTGCATAATTGCCTTTGTGATTTGTTTTGGACTACAGCAGAGCCTTTCCATAATTGACAATAGTGTCCTGCAAAGATTGAAGTAGAGCACATTTTGTTTCAGGGCTGTTTAATGAAAAAAAGAGGCTGAGCTTGTCCTGAATAGATCAATGACTTCTTTCTTTCAATTAAATTACGTGCCACCACTTTTGTTTTCAGGGAAACAGTGCTGCTGAGTACTATTATTGAATCTTGTGTGATAAACACCATGTTTATGGTGCCTGCATTTCCTGTTGTAATTCTTGTGTTCTGTCCTTTCTGTTTATTTCCTCACTCATCGAAGATCTAAAGCTTAAAGTAGAAAGAAACCGCAGTTCAAAGCTCAATAGCAACATAGTTTTCAGCATATAAGAATTTGAAAATCATCCAGATATTTTGATGAAAACATGAAAGAAATTCGAAACTGAAGGCTGGCTGATAAACAATTCTATGTTATTCACTAATATCATATGTACTTTTATTGTATTGTAAATTTAACCCGCTCAAAATTTGTTAAGTAATGATTTTATTATTATACCTGATGAGGTATTAGTGAACCACTTCAAGGACCAATTATAGCCTGTTCTATTTGGTAGGGAGTTTTGTACTTTTGACCCAGTATTGGTGAAGGAATGCCAATAGATTTCCAATTGCAGCCCTTAGCCTCCTAGATTGTTGAAGTCATGGGGTTGGAAGGTGCTGTCAAAGCATTAGTGAGTTAATGCAAAGCACCAATGCACAGTATTGTATGCTCAAGATTATAAATCAAACATGCTGCTTTTTCCCTGGTGTCAAGTTTCTTGAATGTTGTTGCAGCTGCACTCATCCACGAAGTACAGCAGAGAATATTATATCACAGGAGTCAAGGCCTCAGACACTCACTACAGAATTCCAAGCCTCTGACCAATTCTTGAAGCACAGGTATAACATCAACCTTTGGAGAGTTTTCCACAGATTCCCATTGAGATTAGTTTTAACTCGGGCTCCTTGATGCTACACGCACCTATTTGTTACTGTGATGCAAAGGACAGTAACTATCACCTCCCCTCTTGAGTTCAGAGCTTTTATTCAAATTCGAACCAAGGCTGAAGTCAGGAGCCTAGTGGTCCTGGTGGAACCAAACCAAGCATCAGTGAGCAGGTTATTGCCGAGTTAGCGCTGGTTGATAGTACTGCCAATAGCACCTCTCATTTCGCTGGTGACTGACAGTACATTATTGGGGCAGTAACTGGCAAAATTGAATGTGTTCTTCTTTATGTGCACAAGACATTCCATATTGATGGCTAGGTGCTAGTATTATAAATATACAGGAACAGCTTAACTATTGATATGGCTAATTCTGGAGCATAGGTCTTCTTCAGCTCTGTGGCTAGGCAAATGCTAGGTCCATACTTGGTATTGTATCCAATGCACTCAACTACTTCTTGGTCCCAATTTTCTATTGATAGATCCATCTGCATCATGAAACGGGTGTCTCAATGTAATGTATGTACAGTTGATTGCGCCGTGCACCTGGGTAAAGCCAGCTATGTTGCCAAAGCATACTACCTAAGCAGCAACAGGGAAACGAGATGAAGCAGTATGGTTTTGCACAAATGGCATGGATAACAGGTTTGGTACATTTCTGGTTGGATGATTGAGAGATCCCACACAGATCCCCAAGGCTCCGCCCACTCTCGATATGGTCACAGCACATTTTCCATTCACAGCTCAGATTTAGGAATCGAGATATTACTGAGGGCAATACAATTCATGCTTGACACTGTGAGTCACAGGCTCAGCTTGGTCATCAAAGCAGCTTGCTGAACCTCCTTATCCCTTTCTTCCTGAGAGCTCACCACTACTGATTCCGCGAATATTCCCACATGCTACTTGGAATCATCATGCACACTTCCCGCTCTCCTTTTAGGTCACAGTGATGGAGACAACCTATAAGCACCATTCCGTCAGCATGGAGATAGCAAGAACTGCCGATGCTGGAGAATCTGAGATAACAAAGTGTAGAGCTGGATGAACACAGCAGGCCAGGCAGCATCAGAGGAGCAGGAAAGCTGACGTTTCGGGTCTGGACCCTTCTTCAGAAAT
>NC_063336.1:61206709-61250715 GCF_021869965.1 Rhincodon typus
TGTAGAGCTGGATGAACACAGCAGGCCAGGCAGCATCAAAGGAGCAGCAAAGCTGACATTTTGGGTCTGGTCACTTCTTCAGAAATGATTTCTGAAGAAGGGTCCAGACCCGAAACGTCAGCTTTCCTGCTCCTCTGATGCTGCCTGGCCTGCTGTGTTCATCCAGCTCTGCACCTTGTTACTTCATAAAATGTTAATGAGGCTGTCAATGATGGAAATAGGTGTCTCCCTTCTCGCTAGCAAGAATCTTGTCTCAACGTCCAACACTTGGATGGAAAATGAGACTTTTCACTCCCAATTTTCCCAAATTCCTTGCCACGGCCCACATTACTCAGGGGACTAGAAAGACTCTGTCCTTTCACTTCAACTTCTGACATGTTGAAATCATAGGCTAACACCAACATGTGATGTGAAGGAAATGCTGGGATCCTTATAGCTCACGTTAAAAAAAAGACTTTCAAAGCTGCTTCTATCTCCCTGCTCCTCTCACAAGTCCTCAACCACAATAAAAGGTCAGGAGATGGAGATGGCAAGCTGAAGCAATTTTTAAAAAATCACAGCTTATGAAAGGCCCAGCACTAATAACTCGTGGGGATTCACACTTGCATGATATTAGTGTTCCAGCTTTGCATGAAAATGGAGTAAGGACAGAAACATGAGCCTAGAAAGGAAAACGGCACAAGGGTGGGTAGGAGAGAGCCAGAGGCTACATCTCAGAGACATAAACAGAAGTTGCTGGAAAAGCTCAGCAGGCCTGGCAGCATCTCCGAAGAGAAATTAGAGTTAACATTTCAGGTCCGGTGACCCTTCCTTAGAGGGTGGAGAGGAAGAAAGGTCACAATTCAGAGATCAAGGAGTGAAGACAGCCCATAACTCAAAGAATCAGGGAGTGGGTGGGGCTTCATATTGGAGGGTTGAGGAGAGGGGAGGGTCTCACGTGATCAATGAGCAGGAGGCTCGGAAAGCAGGCTGATTGATAAAAGGGAAGAACTGAAGACAGCAAGTTACATTTTTCTTTCATATTTTTATTTTATTTTATTTTGAAAGTGACTTTCTTTACCAATATAGGAATTTCACAGTGTAAAATATTTCAATTTTGAAGCTGTAATGTTTTAATTTTTTTTTCTCTAAAAAGGAACACCCTACAAAACCTAACTACAGTTTTGCTATTGTTTCCTATGAGAATCAATGTTTGACCTAATCATTTTAGTCCAATATTTCTCTTTTTGGAACTGGAGAGAGATGGAAATGTTATAGATACCATCCTGTTGAAAAAAAGGGGAAGGGATAAGTGGAAGAAAAGGAAAGGTCATAGATGGGTTAGGGAGAAATATACCATCTTGCTCAAGCTCACAATTCTGTCCTAGGTCAGTGAAGTGTTGCAGTGAAGTTTGGAGAAACCACATTTTCCAATCACAGCATTCCAGACTCAATTCGGAGTTAAACAGCTTCATATCGGAAGCTTTATCCTCCGTTTTATTTTTTTCTTTATTTGCTTGCCTGTATCTTGTTACCATGTTCATCTTCAGTCTGAGCTGACTTTATTCTGCTAATTGTATCTACTCTGAACCAATACTTTGTTGCTTCTCTACAACCATTACAACTCCCTGTGCCTTTTGCTTCATGACACCTTCAAAGTTTAATATTTTTTGCTCTTTAACCTTCTGCTGACCTTCCCTTTTGTTCCACTTGCCCTTCTCCTTTTTTTTAAACAGCATAACATCTATCTCATTTCCATCTTTCTTCAGTTTTGAAGGGCAGAGAATTGAAATATGAACTCTGTTCCTCTCCACAATGCTGCCAGACCTGTTCACTTTCTCCAGCACTTGGAGTTTTTGTCCTGTACCCTTGCATCTAGTGAATCACCAAGTGTACAATTCTCCTCTAACTGAGAAACCCTGTGAAGTTCAAGTGTGTCAGCTGGCGAATGCACAAGTTAGATCAAGACACAGTGAATGTTCTCAACACTGTTGTCCTCTTCCTCTGCTGGCTGTGGACATCAGTATTCTAAGCAGCTGCAATGAAGCAGACAGAAAAGTGGTATTTTGTGATGTGATGGAGTGGATAGGGAATGAAATGAGCCTTAAAATATTCAGTAGATTGCTAACAGAGTGTGTGCGTGTGGCAAGGAAGAGATCAGTAAAGACAAATGGAATTAGATACAATGAAGTCATAAATTGCGCAGAAATGTGGCAAATGAAGTTCAATACCAAGACATCTGAGGTGACACATTTTAGTCAGAAGAATATGTGGAGACAGTATAAAATAAAGGATGCAACTCTAAAGGGTCATAGAATCATAAAGCAAGGAAACAGACTCTTTGGTCCAGGCCGACCATGTTCCCAAACTAAACTCGTCCCACCTGCCTGTGCTTGGTTCATATCCCTCTGAACATTTCCTATTCATGAACTTATTCAGATGTCTTTTAAATGTTGTAACTGTACCTGCATCCACCACTTTCTCTGGCAGTTCATTCCACACACGAACCACTCTCTGTATAAAAATGTTGCCACCCATGTGTTCTTTAAATCTTTCTCTTCTCACCTTAAAAATATGCCCCCTAGCTTTGAACTCCCCCTCCCTAGGGAAAAGACCCTTGTTATTCACCTTATCAGTGTCCCTCATGTATGCAGGAGCAGAGAGAGAATTTGAAGGGACTGGCGTTTAAAAATAGGTGGTCTTGCCAAAACTATAGAAGACAATAGTTAAACCACAGCTGGAATACTGTAAACAGTTTTGGGCTTTATCAACTTTAGGAAAGTTGTATTGGCATTGGAGGTAGTTCACAGAAGGCTCACTAGGTTGGTCCTACGTATGGAGGGATTGTTTTATAGGAAGAGGTTGGTTTGGTCGAGCTTGTACTCATTAGAGTTTAAAATAATTGTGAGGCGAACTTATAGAAACATTTCAAGATTCTTTGGGACTTAACAGGGTAGAAGAGGAAAGATTGTTTCTCCTTGTGGAAGAGTCTAGGACCAGAGGGCATTATCTCAGAATATGTGGTCACCCAGTTAAAACAGAGTTGAGAATTAATTTCTTCTTTCAGAGGGTAGTAAATCTGTGATATTCTTTACTGTAGAGTGCTGTCGAGGCTGTGTATACTCAAGATTGAAAAAGACAGATTTTCAATCAGTAAGGGAATCACGGGTTATGGCAAAAAGGGAAGAAAGTGGGGTTGAAGATTATCAGATCAGCCATGATGTCAGCAAATGGTAGAGAAGACTTGATAGGTTGAATGGCTTATTTGTGGTTCTATGTCTTCTGGTCTACGTATTATGTGCATAAGTCATTAAAGGTGGCAAGACAGATTGAGAATGTAGTTAATAAAATATATTGTATCCTGGAATGTATCAATAGGGGCATAGAATCAAAAGCATGGCGGTTATATTGAAATTATATAAAGCACTAAATCAGCCTCAGTTGGCATATTGTGTCCACCGCACTTTAGGAAGGATATACAGGCATTGGAGAGAGCGCAAAAGAGGTTTACAAAAATGGTTGCAGGGATGCGGAATTTCAGTTTTGGGGATAAATTGAAAAAGTTGGGTATGTTCTTCTTGGAGAAGAGAAGGCTGCGGAGATCTTGAGAAGTGAAAACCATGAGAAGTCTGGGCAGAATAAATTGGAAGAAAGGAGTGGGGCCAAAGAGCACAGATTTAAAGCAATCAGTAAAAAAGCAAAAATTGCATGAGAAATTATGTTTTTACGCAGGGAGCAGTTAGGTTCTGGAAAGCAGTTCCTGAGAGTATGGTGGAGGCAGAGAGATAGACTGACAGTTATTTGAAAAGAAAGAGCATGCAGGGTTGTAGCAAGATACAGGAGAATAGAACTAAGTGAGATACTTATTTGGAAAACTCATGCAAGACACATGTAACAATTCCCTCATTCTATTCTTACATCTTACCAGTGCCCACAGTTGCTGGTCTTCTGCTTCCCATTGTTTCAGTACTCATTTCAAGGGGCTGGAAGGTGTACAGGCAAGCTCTTCTTCCTCCAAAGTTAGCCTGATGTTGTGAAAAACCTTTCCTTGTGAGAAAGAATCTGTGTCAATGGTAGTCTTGTGTGGTGCTTGGAGAATGTGGACGTAATCATAGGTTAGCTTGTCTGTGAAAGGTAAATTGTGTGTAAGTGAGGGTTACAATTAGTGTGAGTATATGAGTGTATGATAAGAAGTAGGTTTATTGAAGTGTAGTACAGTGGTTGCAGGACAGTGTAGTAGGGTGGGGGAGGGCATTTTTTTAGTGTCATGAGAGTTGTAAGTAATGATTAGGAATGGTGCAACTATAATGAGAAATAACTTAAGCTATCTACTTACCTTAACAGCTCTGGTTATTAAATCAATTATCTTTTTTCTGGTTCACATTGATGTTCTTGGCGCATTTCTCCTGGCTTTCATATTCTCAGCAATTTTTTCCCAGTATCTCCTTGGAGAAAGCTTGGAGAGTTTCTTAAACCCAAGAGAAAAGCCCTGCTACTTTCTGCTGGGTGCACTAAGCTTCCCGGTACAACGTTGGTGCCTGCTCATTTCCTCCTTCGTCCATTTGTTCATCATATTTTTGCACAGTATTTACAAATAAATTACACTTTCCCTTTAAAAGATTCTCGCTGCTACATTCCTGATATTGCCTCACTCCCCCTCACTGGGTATTCCTACTGGCATACAGCTAATGAACAACATTGAATCTACACATGAATCATAGTAATCATTATGCAGCATTCAATATCTGTACTGGCTGCATTGGTAATAAATAGTGTAGGCGGTCTGTGCCTCTGGTGTGCAATCTGATGTTTCAGGACAGTGTCTGGTGGACAAACCTTACCATTTCCACAATTATGTGACAGTCTCTCAGGTTCCTCCCATTTACTGTCTGACAGCTGGTATTACTGTGGGAATTGTTCTTTCAGGCCAAGGAAACACCCCAAAGGGAAAAGATCTAATAAATTATTACAAGACTTCTATTTTGTCTTCAGTGTTTTTAACCGAAATGCTTTATATCATTGTATTTGTTACTTGAATCAGCTAAAACACTGCAAAATTGATGGAAACAAAAATATCTCAACATAACTATTTAGTTTAAAGGTTACCTATTAAAACATGAGCCAAATCAGAAGAAATACAAATTTGTAAGTAAGAAAATAAAAATTACTCTGTCCTTTAAACAAGTAAAATGAACATGTCTCCACTGATCAGCCTATTTGTTTCTGTTTGTTAGTGTTCTGTGCAAATGTCTTTAAATAGCAATGAGAACATAGCAGAGAAAACTAGGCACTTTGCCAGCTTAGACAACCAGTCTTTGCACTGCTGTAGGGTGAGGAATAGGATTTGACCTTTAGAATGCCAGAGATTTCAACAAGATTGTGATTCACAGACACTTTCAGGTCCTTTCAAATGTTACTAATTGATTGCACTTTATATTTAATAAATAATATCCGAGGAGCCTCTTGTGAGGGACAACTATGAGTGGTACACAGGATAAAGAAGAAAATAACATGAGAAATTAGAAAAGAAACACCACATAGAACTGTAAAATTGTAAAAATTTATTAATCTGTTAATTTGCAGTACTTTTTAGTTATAAATGTGTTTGCTAATCATTTTCAAAATCATTTGCCACTTTTGTAAGGACTATAATACAATGCAACATGTGTTTCTGCATTACAGTGTTTCTCATGTTTACAATTACATATTAAACTTGGACTGGGTTCCCAAAAGACACAGATAATTTAAATCTTCAATTATTCCACCTGCCTTCAATCAATTAAAAAATGAGTGAAATGAAACCATCAAAATTGGAAAAAAGTCTGTGAATATTGAGAAACATTGAAACATTATGGCTCAGAAAGAGGCCATTCATCCATAGTATCTGCGGTCTCCAAAAAAAAATTAAAAGGTAGCTGCCTATCTGAATTTCACCTTCCAGCATCTGCTCCATAGTCCTGCAGGTTATAATATTTCAGGTGAAGATTCAAGTCCCGTTTAACCAAGTTGAGGGGTTCTGACTCCACTGTCAAACTGGACAGTGAATTCTAGATACCCACCATCCTTAAGGTGAAAATGTTTAACCTCATAGTGTCATAGAGAGTCGTAGAGATATACAACAGGGAAACAGATCCTTTGCTCCAACTCGTCCATGCTGACCAGATATCTTAAATAAACCTAGTCCCATTTGCCACCATTTGGCCTATATCCCTCTAAACCCTTCCTATCCATATACCCATCCGGGTGCCTTTTAAATGTAATTGTACCAACCTCCACCATTTCCTCTGGCATGACTCCTCTAACCTTCTACCAGTCATCTTAAATCTCTGCCTTTGGTAATTGGACTTTCTTCCAGGGGCAATATGTTTGTTCTCTCTATCCAAATACCTCATTATTTTGTACACCTCAATGAAGAAGGCAGATCAATCTCATTACCAGAATGAGTAGATGAGGGTGGCTGTGCTGAATGCAATCCATATCGAGTCATAGAGCATACATGGGAACAGACCCCTCTGTCCAACTTGTTCCTGCTGACCAGATATCCTAAATTGAGCATTTGGCCCATACCCCTCTAAGCCCTTCTTATTCATACGCCCATCCAGATGCCCGTTAAAGGTTATAAATGTACCAGTCTCCACCACTTCCTCTGGCAGCTCATTCTATACATGCACCACCATCTGTGAAAAAGTTGCCCCTTAGGTCCCTTTTAAATCTTTCCTCTCTCACCTTAAACCTATGCCCTCTAGTTTGTGATAATGGACCGAGAAGTACATGGGAATGGGTGACTGTACTAAAAGCAACCCATGTCATAACATCAGAGATAGCAAGAACTGCAGATGCTGGCGTCAGAGATAACAGTGTGGAGCTAGAGGAACACAGCAGGCCAGGCAGCATCAGAGGGGCAGGACAGTTGACGTTTCTGGTTGGGACCCTTCTTCATAACATGGTGTGGGGTGGGTAAAAAAACATGGAAAGATCAGCTTGTCACCTCTCTTGCTGAGGATTGGGCAAGGAGTGACAGGGGAGGCTTTCCTTGATCAAAATTCCCATAAGGATACTTTAGGGCATTTGCCTCAGAATATAACATGGGTATGTTGTCTGTTGGGTCATACCTTACCTGGGCTAGTGATCATTCTGTGAACATTTGACTAAGTTCTCCAATTCTTAATGTTTAAACACTCCTATTTTCTCCACTATAACAACACTAGAGTGATGATGAGAGCTACAGAATGTTAATTTGGAAAGTTGAGCCTTGGTACTCACACAATTGCAAGGAGAGGATACCTATTGACCACAGCTGTTAAATTTGAACCATCAGGGGAAAAGCTAGAGTGTTAATCATAAGGGCCATTTTTACCTAATTTGTTGAGTGGGTAAAACTATGGGATCAGGTGAAACATGGATCATACATCCTGACCTATAGGGACAATTTTAAATTCACCTACCTATTGGGAAAATGATGCAATTAGATGTACTATATTTTTTAACCCATCTGATTTGAATCTACATTGAGATTATTGAGAAATAATGGGCAGGCTGTGAAATTATGAGTTCACAGACCCATGGGTTTCCCATCCCATGGGCAGAATCTTTGGCACTCTATTGCAGTACATTTGTATGTGGGAAGGGTATTTAATTAACCAGGATGGTGATGTACCTGAACTCCACTGCCTTCCATCTCTGACATTCCCATCTCCACCTATTAATGGCCACGTAAAGTCCTCTTGTGCTACTGCATGGATTAACCCAGTGATGGCCATCCTATTGTCTCATGGAAAACACAGCAGGTGGATAGGCTAGTAAAACCAGCTTATCACCTACCGTGGTTGGGATTAAATGAGTGGGGGCATTCAGTGGCTAACAGAAGAACTTGACACTGGGAAGGGAACGCCCACTGAGACCTACCCCAGCTCTTTCTGCTGACCTTCCCTCCACGCTGTTCCTTATGACCTCCCATCCTGTAAAATCCTTTTGGAGATTACCTACCTGTCACGTGGATCAGTCCTCCATCGTGGAACCTGATTATCTATCATTCAGACAGCAGCCACCACCTCTCCAATAGTGTTGCTAGGTAGAACAGCTGCTGGCCTCTGATTGGTCAACAGCTCTTGATAATAAGTGAGACCCTTGCCTCAGAATCCACTAAAAGCCTCAATGGTGACTTCTTCACTGCCTGGTTGGCTTGTGGTTCATTGGACCTAACCAAAAGGAAGCACGCAAGGAGACCATTGAGATGTTGAGATGTTCTGACTCTGTAAAAGCAATTTAGCTCATTTCAGCTCTTAGCCCTTTTTCTGTAGACTTGTAAATTTATTCTTTTCATCTGCTTTTCTCATTCTCTCTTGAAAACCATACTTCAATTTCCCTCCAGCTCATTCACAGGCAGTGTATCCAGGTAGTAAACTCTCACTGGGTTAAAAAAAATCTTTTGATTCATCTGATATTGACTTTAAATCTGTAATATCTGGTTTTTGATCCTTCTGACAATGGGAACAGTTTCTGCATCATTCTACTTCTCTCTGTCCCTGTTTATCATGATTTTGAACAGCTCCATCAATTCTCTTCTTAACCTTCCATCTCCTAAAGAGATCAACCCCAGCCTCTCTGAACTATTTATGTGACTGAAGTCCCTTATTTCCCAAACTATTTGTTTGATACTTTTCTGCATCTTCTGTAAAGTCTTTGCACACTTTACAAGTGTGTACAGATTTGGTTTGACCTCAACTATAATATTGTGTCCAGATCCATTGATTTTGTACTCTATGGGTTGGATCTTTGCTGTTCAGGCAAGTAACTTGTCTTGGAAAAATTTATGACTCTGGGGATGGGGCAGGTTGGTGGTAGGTGCAGGATAGAGTCAGATTCATTTCCACTGGAAGTAGATCAAAGGTGTCCATAGGTATCTGAATGCCAAAGTGGGCTGCTTAAAAGGCCTAACTTGGTTCTGAGAGATTTTACCCCAGTCTTTTTGTTAAATTTTATGTCCTCGAACCAGCAACCCTCATAACCTATCAGCTCTATCCTCTCACCACTCCATCCACAATGGACCCTGATAACATCAATAGCAACTTATGTCCAGCACCTAACAGGCATTTCATGTCCTTACATCATGTTATTGCTAACTCATGCCAACCCATCCACACTCTTGCCCCTTACGTCCTCCATGCCAACTCACTCAATACCCATCAAGTACTGACCTCAGGAGTAATGTTAGAATGAAATAAAATGAAGATCTAAATGTCTATCATAGCCTTCACCATATTGAAAAAGCACCCATACATTAAACCCTTTAACCATTTAAAATCTTCTCACATGCTTAATTCCATAAAAATAAAAAAAAACTTTTATTCATAACTGCATCTAAAATAAAGCTAATCCACAAATAATCTCATTGAGCTGTCAAATAATTATAACTGTGGAAAGCAACCAAGCAGTCATCATTACCTAATGATAGCCCTTAGGGAAATGTCAACAACAAGATACTGTAACTGTTTTCAAACATTCAATTCTTACTGACTGTGCAGCCTGTTTGCTTTTTAAATTTTAAAGGGTTGGAGATTCAAATCACTTCAGTCCTATAGATCTTATCCAACCTTCAAGAGCTTTTTAGGTCTAAACTAAAAAGTAATGACCTCCATATTCTGGGTTAATGCTCTTGCTACAGTGGAAATGGAATCTATATTTGAATTTAATACTGAGCTCAAATGACCCTAAGCTTTGGGGTTCCATTGTGTGTCAGTCATGGTCCACCCCTTTCCCCTACTAGTGAAGATAGAATCAATCTAAAGTAGAGATGGGAATTCCACATCTGAGACTCATCTGAGTCCACATCTGAGACTGGTTTTAGAAGTCCTCAGAGTCCCCACAACAATCCAGCCCAGGTTTTCTAACAACCCCATATGCCTTTTTAACCACTTTCTCAAACTAACCCGTGACCTTCAACAATTTATGTTGATATACACCCAGGTACCTTTGTTTCTGCACTTTTAGAATTGTATCATTTAATTTATATTGCCTTTCAATTTTGTTTCTTCTGAAATGTATCACTTCACATTTCTCTGTGTCCAATTGCATCTGTCATGTGTCTGAACATTCTGTTGGTCTGTCTAAGTCTGCTGATGTCTATGACTATCCTCCTCAGAGTTCATTATACCGTCAAGTTTTGTGTCATTTGCAAAGTAAAATTGTGCCCTGCCTATCCAAGTCTAAATTAAGGAGGTTAACATGAATTTCAAATGTTGCTCAAGCTTCTTATACTACTGAGATGGATCAAACCACTGAGATTTGTAATAGCTATGAAAAGCCAAGAAACTAAATATGTACTACAACCAATGGAAGACAATCACGCTGGTCCAGTCGAACCTTCATAACAGTGGGCAATAATATAAAATTCAGACAGTTCTACAATCCTCCAATGTACGTACTGTGGCTCCAACTCCGTCCTGAATGACTTTACAATGAAATTAAAAAAAGGGCAGTGGACATGTAGACTGATTCAGGGCAGAAGGAGAACCAAATACAACCCAGATTAAAGTTGACCTCTATCACTTCATTCACGGATGAAGTATCACTTTACAGACTGGCAACTTATCAGTATGTTTTCAGTGTAATATAACCATGCAGATCAATATCAGTTCACATTAAAAGAACTAATAAATAGTTATATCGGTCACAAAAAGGTTTTTGTTCCATGACATAATTTCTTGCCAGCTGAAGCTTTTTTTTAAAAACCAGTTTATCACTTAAGAACTGTTTATCTTATAATATAATCCAAAAGACAAATAGAAACTAATTTGTACTTACCTTTAAAATAATGACAGTGTAGCCAAAGAAATAAAGAATAAAATAGCTGTCAAATGCTTGTTTATTTTCACATGGGAAACAGCACCCATATTTAACTGGTATGAAATTACACAAAGTTGTCAACAATATATAAGATCGAATGAATAATTCTACGTGGAGTAAGATATCAATTTCAGGAAAGGCTGTTGGGTATTCTGAATGGCAGGAAAGAGAGAGTAATGGTGGAAAGTTGTTTATCAGACTGAGTGAAGGATTATAGAGCAGTTCCTCAGGCATCTGTAGTCAGAACTCTGTTCTTCCTGATATATATGTTGATGACCTAGACTTTGCTGTACAGTACTCAATTTTAAACTTTGTGAGCACCAAAAACTTGGATGTGTTCTGAACTATGGGGGACATAGACTTTAATTTTAATATGTCTAAGACTGATTGGTGGAATGAGCAGACAAGCCCAGAATGAGATGACAATAAATGCAGAGAAAAGTGATTTATTTTGATAGGAAGAACACGAACTGACAAATAAAAAGAATTTTTACAAGAGTGTAAAAATGAATTATCCATTTTGTATTTCCATCATTTGATTTGAATATCTGTGACCTTAAAAGACTAAAATGGTTTTAAAAAAGGAATGTCTACTGTGGTCACCTGACTAGATTGATTCTAGATCATGAAAAAAATTAATAATCAAAAATCAGTCTGAACTAAAATTGTTAAAAGGCATTGGAACTCAAATCTGTGTTTCCTGCTTAATTCACACCGATCTGGAAGTTTCACACATTGAGATAGAAGTTGCCCGATTTAATCAAAGTTTATAAGATCCTGAATGTTCTTGACAAGATGGATGTGGAGAAGATGTTTACTCTTGTGGGTAAGTTCAAAACTAGGCAAAACTTATAAAATTAGGAGTTGCCCTTTTAGGACAGAGATGAGGACTTTTTTTTCACTCAGACTTTGGAATTCTCTGTGAAAATGAGGCAGGATCATTGAATATTTTTCAGGAGATAAACTGATTCCTGTTAGGCGAGGGAATCTCAGGTTACTGGCAGTAGACAGGAATGTGGAATTTGAAACTCAAACCGACCAGTCATGATCTTATTGAATGGGGAAACAGACTAAGGGCTGAATGGCCTCTTCTGGTTCCAATTTGTATATTTGTGTTGAAGTTAGGATGTTTGGTGACTGTATTGTTGGAAGGCCCAGAAACTATAAAGGAGTTCAGAATGTAGGTTAATGGCAGATTTCTAGTTCTGTCTCTGCATTCATATTAGCTGTTGATGACACAGGATCTTAATCTGAAATAAATAAAAGGTAACATGATGTACATCTGATTTCTTGGAGCAGGCGCAGAAGGAGAATAGGAAGAAATTCTATTTAAATTGCACTTTATAATGTCTAATTTGAAATATTTCACACTCAGAATGTTTATGTGGCGTAAAATTTATGTTGTAAATGTTAAGACTATTACAGTCATATCAAGGCATCCAAGTGTGGAAATGCTGCATGGAGACAACTTGAATTTTATTGCAATTCCTGTAATATTCAAATGTTTCGTAATGCAATTTTTTTCTCAAATTTTATGAATAAAGTATAATCTTGGAGAGAAAAACTCACCTCTTAAATGCTGCTAGATTTTATTTTCCATTGACTTGATTCATTGAACGTAACCTATGTGCCAGAATTAGCTGATGATTAGTATGCTAATCCTGGTGGGGCCAATGAAAGTGTCTGCACTGCCGACATCATATCCAATGATGCTGACTGACAGATAACTGCAGGATTACATCATTACAGATTCTTGACCCTTATAATATTAGACATACAATTAGGCAGTACTGAAGTACAAATTATAGGCATCTATAGAAGAGTTTGCTCTCTCTCTTACTCAACCAAACACTAACAATTTATTATAAATTATCTCCAATTCTAAAGTGTAAAACTGCATCAGACATTAGTGCGATCGTTTTAGCCATCACTCTCATGACTTCTGATTTAGATTGTTTCAAAAATGACCATCAAAGCATATTTTTAAAATTCAATGCAACTACCTTCATAAAAGTGAAAATATTAACTTTCAGACAGTGGAACATCATAGCTATAAATATATTTGGTCATGTGTTCTAACTTGTAACTAAAGTATTTAATGTATTCCAAGAGCATAAGACCATAAAACATAAGGAGTAGAAATAGGCCATTCAGTCCATTGAGTCTGCACCACTATTCAGTGATATCATGACTAATCTGATAATTCTCGACCCTACTTTCCTGCCTTTTCCCCATAATCCTTGATTCCCTAACTCGTTAAAAATCTGGCTTTCTCAGCTTTGAATAAACTTAACATCGCAGCCACAAAAGCGTCCATAGATTCACTACCTTCTGACAGAAGAAATTTCTTTTCATCTCTGTCTTAAAATGTGTGACCCTTTTTTCTGAGATGATTCCCTCTGGTCCTAGATTCTTCCACTATCTAGCCTGTCAAGTCTCCAAGAATCTTATGTTTCAGTAAGGTTGTCTCTCATTCTCCCATATTCCAGTGAGCACAGGCATACATCTCCTCATAAGACAGGCTTTCCATACTTGGTATCAGTTTAGTGAAATTTCTTTGGACTGCCTCCAATGCCATTATACCTTTCCTTCAATAAGTGGTCTAAAACTATTCACAATATTCCAGCTGTGGTCAGACTAGTGCCTTGTATAAGTTTAGCAAAACCAATCTACTTTTATGTTCCATGTCGTTTGAAATAGAGGCCAACATTCCACTTGTTTTCCCAATGCCTGCTGAACTTAGATGCTAGCTTTTTGTGATTCATGCGTGAAGATCCCTGCATCCCACTGTTCTCTAGCTTTCTGTTGTCTTTCTTCATCTAATTAATGTTCAGCTCTTCTATTCTTCCTGCCAAAGTGCATAACTTCACATTTTCCCTCATTATTTTCCATCCGCCAAGTTTCTGCCTGTTCACTTACCATGTCCAAATCCCTCTGCAGACTCTGTGTCATAATTTGCCTTCCCACCTATTTTTATGTCATCTGTGAACTTAGCTGTAGTAAATTCACTTCCCTCATCCAAGTCATTAATATATATTGGAAATAATTATGGATCCAGCAATGATCCCTGTGGCACTCCATTAATTACAGGTTGCCATCCTGAAAATCCCCACCTTCTCCTAACTCTCTTTTATTAGTTAACCAATCCTCTATTTATGCTAATAAACTACCTCCAACGTAACGATCTTTTATCTTATTTAGTAACTAGTGTGTGACACCTGATTAAAATATAATTAACATAATTAAAATCCAAATGTTAGATCCACTGGTTCCCCTTTATCTATCCTGCTTGTTACCTCCTCAAAGAATTCAAGTAATTTATCAGGCACGGTTTCCCATTCATACAGCCATGCTGACTGGGCTTGATCACAGGTATTTCTAAATACTCTGCTATCATATCTTTTATGACAGACTCAAACATCTTCCCAATAGTCGATGTTATGCTAACTGGCCTACAGTTATCTGTTTTGTCTCCCTTGCTTTTCAAATAAAGGTATAGCGTTGACAACTTTCCAAGCACTGGGACTTTTCCAGAATCTAAGGATTCTTGGAAGATTACTACCAGTCTTCTTCTATCTCTGTGGCCACTTCCTCTAACATCCTAGCATGCATTCCACCAGATCCAGAAGACTTATTGGTCTTTCACTCCATTTGTTTCCGTAGCATTTTTTCTCTAGTGACAGTTATTGTATTTAATTCTTCCCCTCCTTTTGACCCCCTGACAGTTTATTCATTTTGGAGTGCCATTATTGTCTTTTACTGTGAAGACTGTTGCAAAGTATTTATTCACAACCATTTCCTGTTTCCTCACTATTATTTCCCCAGGCCCATTTTCTAAGCTGCCTATTTTCACTTTGCCTTTTTGCTTCCTTCTTATATTATTTATAAGAAGCTTGATCTGTCTGCCTAGATACTACTTGCAAGTTTACTCTCAAGGTTCATCTTCCTTTTTCTTACTTTTGAGGTCTCTTTTGTTTGTTTTTTTAAAGGCTTCCCAAGAGAGTAAGAGCAGTGTTAATGTTTCAATCTCAGAATGACTCTACTTGTTCACCTTCACTGCTTTTGATCAAATTTCACATTCCTGGCTTAGGATAATTTGCTGTTAGCAGTAGAAGTTCAATGTTAATAGTGGTGGCTCCCTGAAAGAAGTGCATCTCATTGAACCATGTGACCTGTTATAGGATCATGTAAAATTCAACTGCAGAATTACAGTATAAAGTCTGAAATACCCGAACAGTCAGTTTTATTTGAATATTGTACATTTGCTTTTTTTTTACATTTGAGAATAAGCTTAACTAAGTACAACATTTTGTTCTTCAAAGTGCCTTAAATGAATAATAATGAGAAGACACATTGAAAGTGAAATAATGAGGCCGCTCTCTTTTATACTTCCACCAGATAATTGCAAAAAAAGACTTACTTGGAAGGAAACTTGCTCCTGACCATAAACAGGTAATATAGATGTTGTGTGTTACCTAAGTACCCAAAACATGGCTGCAAGTTTCAACTACACATGCATATACAAACACATTAGCATGCAAATAATTGAGTTTTCTGCTCTTCATAGAATAGAGCTGATATACAAGTTTACAACAAAATACAGAATTATACATAAACATTGTAAAATAAACATTCACATTAACTAATATATACATAACAAAATAATAAATTTTTAATGGTAATTTACTTGTAATGCATATGCAAAATGTGTAGATTCAAAGTCAATATAGGTACTGGAGACTACCAATTATAATTTTAACAAACTTTTCCTTCTGATCCATGTTGATAACAGGAGAGGGATGCTTGCTATATAATGTTACAGAGGATTAAAATGTAGTAGCGTTTAAGAAAGTCAGTATGCAAAGACTGCACTTGCTGACCTGCACTGTGCACTTTAAAATGCTATATGATTGAAGTTTTTATCTCAAATAAGAAACTTTGACTTCGTTTCTGTGGAGCTCGATTACATACAGCTGCTGCAGATAGAGGTTTTCTTGCCCATCGTGATGGTAGACGGCGGTTCTGTGGTCTTGCAGGACGTGAAAAGCTCATTCCATTCAATCTCATTGTCTCAGGTGGCAAGATCTAATAGAGAGAGGTTTTGGAAGGCACTATTAAATACTACAAAATCCAGTGACATATTATAAAATCTGAACCCGTATAAAATCTGATATAGCTTTATAAATATTACATTTGACGTAACATCCCATGGAAAATTCATAAAACATTAATCAGGCCCTATTTATTTTTATGTTTGTAGCTTTAGACAGTTTCCTTATAGAAAGAGCATTTAAACTGTAGAATGCACGCACAGCAGTGCTGCTTAAACTGTTTTCCAGTGTGGTATCTTTTCAAGGCTAGAAAATGGTTGCAACTCTTTCTTGATAACTGAGAATGGGGTAGGGGTGGTAACACTTATGAGTGCATGGTTGGGGACGAGAAGACTTCCAGAGTGATGTTATAAGTGGTGGTGGGGAGGATATGAGAGCTAGAGACAGAAAGAGAAAGGCAGAGAGAAAGAGAGAGAGAGAGGTGGATCTACACGCATCACTTTTGGAAACCCCAGCATAAAGTGTCAAAACTATAGCTACATGGTAAGGAAAGCTATAGTTAAAACAGACCTAATATGCTGGAAAAATTTCTACTGAAACAGAAGGTTTATAAAATCAGAGGTTCGTCAAATTATAAAGAGGATTCATACAGCATGTAAAGAAAGATAATTTTCTTTGATTCCAGTGTCAGCGAAAGGGCTATTCATTCATATTTGTTATAGAGTGAAGCTAGAGATTAGAAAGTACACCTTTAGACAGAGGATTGTTGGAGCACAAATATATTGCCATAGGGACTGATTGAGATACAGAGTATTCTATGTTTTAGGGGCAAAGTGGATTAATAATTGAAGCAGAGTAAAATAAAGCAGTATGGTGGAGAGCGGGACAGTGAGATCAGTTTCAGACTGCTCTTGCAAACAGCCAGCAGAGATACACTGGGTTGAAGGGGTTTTCTCTCAAATGTAAACTTCTATGGTCCTGTCTGATGTAGCTTTGAAATGAACACAATCAGAAGGTTTTCCTTGAAAAATATCCCCATATAGCATGGTTTAAAATTCTTAATATCTTGCATACTGTTGAATATACTATTCCTCTCCAAAACCCCTCTCCCGTCATCCAGATTCATCTCAAAGAGTCTCATGGCTATATGTCCAAATAGTCAGCACACCTCCAGTTACTCACTTGTTCAACACAACACCACTTCTGGGGGATCAATTGGGGATAAATCCCAAGTGCTGCTTTTTACAAAAACCACATGCCTTCTTGGCAACAAGGTCTACAGTCATAGGAACTGCTTTCATATTTATCCTGGATTATCTGGCTTTCTATTTCTTTACCCTTCTTCACCACATCCATGTTATTTGCTACCAGTTCCTTGATACAGTCATAGACTCATAGAAATATACAGCATGGAAATGGACTCTTCAGCCCAACTCGTCCAAGTTGACCAGATATCCTACAAAATCTAGTCCCATTTGCCAGCATTTGGCCGATCTCCCTCTAAACCCTTCCTAATCATGTACCCATCCACATGCCTTTTAAATGTTGTAACTGTACCTGCCTCCACCAATTCCTCTGGCAGCTCATTCCATACACACACCACCCTCTGCATGAAAATGTTGCCCCTTAGGTCCCTTTTACATCTTTCCCCTCTCACCTTCAACCTATACCCTCTAGTTTTGGACTCCCCCACCTCGCGGGAAAGACTTTGCCTATTTACCCTATCCATGCCCCTTATGATTTTATAAACTCTATAGGGTCAGCCCCTCAGCCTCCAATGCTTCAGGGAAAATAGCCCCAGCCTATTCAGCCTCTCCCAATAGCTCAAACCTTCCAACCCTGGCAACATCCTCATAAATTTTTTCTGAACACTTTCTAGTTTCACAACATCCTTCTGATAGCAGGGAGACCAGAATTGCACTTAATACTCCAAAAGTGGGTGAACCAATGTCCTGTACAGTTGCAACCTGACCTTCCAACTCCTATACTCAATGCCTCTGGCATGGGAACCTCATGACAATGGGAAGATCAAATCCATCAATTTGCTTTGCATCTTTGAAAGCATCCTCAATACCAAACATAAGCAAAATTCTTGGTCACTTTTGTTAATCTCTCCCTTCTAGGCTTTGCCATTTATTATTCTTACCCATACTTGTGAAACTCTTTGTAACACTTCACGTTCCACATACGAACAAAGCCCAAGTCATTGTACTGTTACTGAAAGAGCACACAAATTGAACTGACAACACTGAGCTAAAAATCTCAACATTCACATATTTTAAAAAGTCCATACTAACAGGTATATTAGACATTAATTCTTCCTATGGCTGCAGTCTCAAAGTCTATCATTTAAGTCTTGCAAAAACATGGCAAGTCTGTGTAGTAATATTTGTACTTAAGTGGTCAATTATTTCTAATATATTTTCTGCTTCAATGCTTCTGTCCACCAGTTGGAGAACTGATGGAATTCTGTTGGCAAGGCACAATCAAATTACGAATCAGTCAGGATTTACAGCCTCAAATGGCAGAAACCCACTCTTCAAGAGCTGATGGCGAATCAGAGGTTGGCAGCTTTCCATTGCTGGTATTGCCTTCCACAGCTTAGAGTCATAGAGCTGCACAGCATGCAAACAGATTCGTCCATGCTGAGCAGATATCCTAAATAAATCTAGTTCCATTTGCCAGTATTTAGCCCATATCCCTCTAAGCCCTTCCTATTCATATACCCATCCAAATGCCTTTTAAATGTTGTAATTGTACCAGCCTCCATCACCACCTCTGGCAATTCATTCCATACATGCACCAACCTCTACGTGAAAACATTGCCCCTTGCTTCCTTTTAAATCTTTCCCTCTCACTTTCAACATATACCCTCTAGTTTTGGACTCCCCTACCTTGGGAAAAAGACCTTGGCTATTCACCCAAATCATGCCGCTCATGATTTTATAAACTTTTATAATGTCACCCCTCAGCCTCCAACACTCCAGGGAAAATAGCCCCAGCCTATTCAGCCTCTCCCTATAGCCCAAACCATCCAACTCTGGCAACATCCTTGTAAATCTTTTCTGAACCTTTGCAAGTTTCGCAACATCCTTCCAATGATAGGGAGACCAGAAATGCACATGCAATTCCAAAAGTGGCCTAATCAATATCCTGTTCAGCCACAACATGATCTCCCAACTCCTATATTCAGTGAACTGATCATTAAAGGCAAGTACACCAAATGCTTTCTTCACTATCCTGTCTACCTGTGACTCCATTTTCACTCCAAGGTCTCTTTGTTCAGCAACACTCCCCAGGACCTTACCATTAAGTGCATAAGTCCTGCCCTCATTTGCCTTCCCAAAATGTAGCACCTCATATTTATCCAAATTAAACTCCATCTGCCACTCCTCGACCCATTGGCCTATCTGATCAAGATCCCGTTAAGCTCTGAGGTAACCTTCTTCTCTATCCACTACATTTCCAATTTTGGTGTTATCTGCAAACTTACTAACCATACCTCCTATGTTCACATCCAAATCATTTACATAAATGATAAAAAACAGTGGACCCAGCACCGATTCCTGTGGCCCACCGCTGGTCACTGGCCTCCAGTCTGAAAAGCCGAACTCCATCACCACCCTCTGTCTTCTACCTTCGAACCAGTTCTGTATCCAAATGGCTAGTTCTCCCTGTATTCCATGTGATCCAACCTTACTAACCAGTCTACCATGAGGAACGCTGTTGAATGCCTTACTGAAGTCCATATAGATCATATCCACCACTCTGCCTTCATCAATCCCCTTCATTACTTAGTCAAAAAACTCAACCAAATTAGTGAGGTATGATTTCCCATGAACAAAGCCATGTCAACCATCCCTAATCAGTCCTTGCCTTTCCAAATACATGCAAATCCTATCTCTCAGAATTCCCTCCAACAACTTGCCCACCACCAATGTCAGGCTCACCGGTCAATAGTTCCCTAACTTTTCCTTACCACCTTTCTTCAATAATGGCACCACGTTAGCTAACCTCCAGTCTTCCAGCACCTCACCCGTGGCTATCGATGATGCAAATATCTCAGCAAGGGGCCCAACAATCACTTTGTTAGCTTTCCACAAAGTTCTAGGGTACATCTGATCAGGTCCCAGGGATTTGTCCATCTTTATGCGTTTCAAACCGTCCAGCACGTCCTCCTCTGTAATATGGACGTTTTTCAACATGTCGCTATTTATTTCCTCATATTCTATATCTTCCATATCCTTCTCCACAGTAAACACAAATGCAAAATACTCATATAGTATCTCCCCCATCTTCTGTGACTCCACATACAGGCGGCCTTGTTGATCTTTAAGGGGCCTTATTCTCTCCCTAGTTACTCTTTTACCCTTAATGTACCAGTAGAATCTCTTTGGATTCTCCTTAACCCTATTTGCCAAAGCTATCTCATGTCCCCTTTTTGCCCTCCTGTTTTCCCTCTTAAGTATACTCCTACTGCTTTTATATTCTTCTAGGGAATCATTTGATCTCTGCTGTCTATGCCTGACATATGCTTCCTTCTTATTCTTGACCAAAACCTCAATTTCTCTAGTCATCCAGCATTCCCTACACCTACCAGCTTTGCCCTTCACTCTAACAGGAACAAACTGTCTCTGGACTCTTGTTATCTCATTTTTGAAAGCTTCCCATTTTCTAACTTTCCCTTCACCTGCAAACATCCATGCCCAAGCAATGTTTGAAAGTTCTTGCCTAATCCCATCAAAATTGGCCATCCTCCAATTTAGAGCTATAACTTTTAGATCTGGTCTATCCTTTTCCATCACTATTTTAAAACTAATAGGATTATGATCACTGACCCCAAAGTGCTACTCCACTGACACCTCAGTCACTTGCCCTGCCTTATTTCCCAAGAGAAGGTCAAGTTTTGCACCTTCTCTAGTAGGTACATCCACATCCTGAATAAGAAAATGTTCTTGTGCACACCTAACAAATTCCTCTCCATCCAAGCCCTTAACACTATGGCAGTCCCAATCTATGTTTGGAAATTTAAAGACCCACACCGTAACTACAGTTATGCTCACAGTAATGGTCCAGGGTCTTCACCGGAAATCATTATCAGAATTCTGCAGTGAGGTGAGAGATGAAATGGAGATTGCTGGAGAGGGGGAGCGGTGGGGTTGGAAATGAAGACAGGAAGAGGTTTTTAGTGGCCTACTCCCTTCCTGATGGTGTGTCCCTGATGGGTATAGTGTCCAATATTGAGTACAGGAACTTCACGCAGTGAGAGTTGGGAAGAAGACAACCATGTTCCCTTTTCACAGAACTAACTGTTGCATTCTGGTAACCTCCATTTCAATAGCTTTTCACCACATTCGTGAATGTGTGAGTGAGGTAAATGTTTTTTTTTTAAATTCATTCGTGAGATGCGAGCATTACTAGCTGGGCCACCATTTTGTTGCCCATCCCTAGGTGCCCTGCAGAAGGTAGTGGTAAGCTGCTGTCATGTCTTCATTTGGGATAGGCACACCCACAATATTTTTAGGGAAGGAGGCTCTGGACTTTGATCCAGAAACAGTGAAGGAATGGAATAACAGAATGCCATACAAGGTGGCACAGATGGTAGGACATTGCAAGATAGAGTAATAATGTAGTAAAATGCCAGCTGGGGACGGTGGTAGGGTGCAAGATCAGGTACAGAGGGGTTAGATGTTTTCAAAGCATCTTGAGGAGGGGTGCAGTCAGAAGGCTGAGAAGATTTGGAGATCATGAGAAGGAGTTGGAGAATCAGGGCGAAGGGTTGTGAATGCTGGACAGCTGGGTGGTCAATAGACAAAGGGTCAGTGTGGTTGAAGGATCAGAGAGGCAGGAGTTTGGAGATTGGGACATTTGGAAGGTTTTGTCAGTTAAAGGGTTTGGGGGAGTTGGAGGATTAGGTGGTCATGGGGATGGGGGGAGTCGGAGGTCCAGGGTTTTAATCCATCAAGCATTTCCTGGATAACCATTCCCAGTTAGAAAGATGGATTTGTTTCAAGTTTCCAACTCAAATCCAAGGTCAGAGACATTCACGCAGGGTTCTGTGTAGCTGGAAAATTGCCTATCGGAAGTTTAAACTTCCAAGGGGCTCCCATCGAATCATTGTGTCAGGACTTCTGAGGGGCTCCAATGCATATCTTGGACGGTATGACCAGTCTCCAACAATCCAGAATTGGAAGATGGGTTAAAATATTATTATTTCAACCAACACTTATGGTCAATGCATACCTATTCAATTTAGAATGAAACAACAAAGTTAAAATATACATACTTCTGTGAGAAAGTGCATATACACTGTGGTTACAACTTTGACAAGTGCATTGTAAGCAAAGTTTGTAGATGATACCAAAATAGTACAAAAATGATCAACAGTGGAACCATTTTTGGGAAAAAAAATGTAGTTTTGATATCTGGATCAAGGCTGGCTGCTTAGCAAAGGGAAAAAAGAAGCAATGCAAGGACTCTGTGCTAAAAAGGACAAACAAACAGGATGAAATTAGATGAGAATCTGATTGTGTGTGTGAGCGTGCCCATGCTTGTGTATGACGGGGACAGACTGGGAGCAGATGCCAGGTTTCAAAGCCAGGGGGCAGCTCATTTTGGCCATTTGTGGGATTACGAATCACTTCTTGATGTCTGGCAACTAATCACTTGTCGTCACAGCTCCAACCCATTTAGATGATGGGAGCCCACTCCCAAGAGTTGCTGGCTAATTGTAGGAACACCTGTTCTGCAGTCTAACTCAATTGTTGATAAAAAGCCATGGCAACAGAAAATGACAGGCACCTTCAACATCTCTCACCATTTGAAGATCCCATGATGTTCCACCCTTAGAAGGTACTAAAATACAGCCTACAGCACAGTGAGCAAAAAATAGGGATATTTAGCATACTTGAATTCAATTATGAGCATCTGAACTTTCCATACAGTTGCATTGCTTTTCTCATTGCAATTCGCCCACAAGTCAGCAAAAGCAACAAAGGGTAACTGGAATTTCAAATACAAATTAAACCTAGTGCAAAAAGATCTTCTGTGATCCTGAGTGCTTAGAGGAGATACTTAAAATTAAGCTTTTATTCTGAATGCAAGGGCAGCAGTAAACATTTTAAAATGTTTTTCAATGTTGTTTTTCATTTACTAACAAATTGACTAGTGTCCACATGCATAACTAGCAAACGATTCTCTGTAGATTTTCTTAAATAGATCGTTTTTAGTTCTTTAAAATTGGGTTACTCATAGGTGGAAGACTGATCACTGATTAAAAATGCTTATTTTTTTTGTGACCTTCAGCTATATTGCTAAAACAGTTGCAAGTTATCACTCCTCAATATTTCTTAAAACAATTTATTTTTGAAATCACTTTACGAAATACTGCCAGACTGCACTGGCACATGACAGATTTCCCACTAAATGAGAAGCAAATGGGTTTGAGCAGAAATTGAGTGGCGAAAGCACTAGGACAATGTTGGGCACAATGTTTAACTGGATTGTGGTCACACCCAAAGCTGAATTTCTACCCCGTAACAGCATTGAAAATAGGAAATTTATATAATACAAATTAAAAGGCTGAGACCGATTATCTCAACACCATGCCTGGGCAAAAGTTCTTATTGTAAAACTGGGCACTATCATGCCATGGTCACATTTGCTTGTGGTAGAAGCTGCAAAAGGGCTTCCATGTAGTAACATCCCTAAATCAGTGCTGTATATGATCTTGGTCAGATGCCATCTAGTGTGCTCTGTGTAAATTCTGGCCACTTAAGCTTGAGAAGCATTGGTTCCCTTGACAGTGTGCAGAAGATATATGATTCCAGACCTCGAGAATCTTATGTCTGGGAAATTTGAAAATTTTTGAACTACGAAGGAGACTGATGTCACATTTTTCACTGTATCAAGATCTTCAATTACAGGATCACAAGTTAAAATTAAGCAATAACAATAAAATTTTAGTAGAGCATTTTTTGCACACCAGGAATAGACTTCTGTAAGAAAGAGCAAGTAAAGCAAATGGTGTAAGTAAGTATGAGAGGTATCTGTTTCTACAGCTGGGGGAGGAAAAGTGGAATCATATTTTGAAAGGTTTGGTAGGTAAGATCAACGTTAACGGAAGGAGTTGTTTGGTCTGAAGGCTTTTAACAGTTCATAATTTTTTAAAATCAGCTTATGATTGTCCGTATTGGACATAATGCTGAGAGAAATAAGTAGTCAATGATAGGTGGAAAATAAAGAAAACAGAAGGTTAATCATCATCAGTAATATTCGTGCAAACAGCAGTGTATCTTTAAAAGGATATCTATTAGACTCATACAGCACAGAAACAGACCCTTTGGTCCAACCATAATCCCAACTAAACTAGTTCCACCTGCCTGCCCCTGGCCCAAGTCCCTCCAAACCTTTCCTATTCGTATATCCAACCTAATGTCTTTTTAATGTTGTAACTGTACCCGCATCCACCACTTCATCACACGTGAGCCACCCGCTGTGTAAAAAATTTGCCTCTTATGACTTTTTAAATCTCTCTCCTCTCACCTTAAAAATATGTCCCCTAGTCTTGAAATTCCCCATCATAGGGAAAAGACAACTACCATTAATTCTATCTACACCTCCCATTGTTTTATAAACTTGTATCAGGTCATCTCTCAATCTTGTACACTCCAGTGAAAAAAGTCCCAGTCTATCCAGCCTTTCCTTTTGCCTCAAACCTTCCATACCTGGCAACCTCCTGGCAAATCTCTTCTGAACCCTCTCCAGCTTGATAATATCCTTCCTATAACTGGGTGACCAGAGCTGGACACAGTATTCCAGAAAAGGATTCACCAATGGCCTGTACCACCTCAACATAACATCCGAACTCCTATACTCAAAGGACTGAGCAATGAAGGCAAGCGTACCAAATGTCTTTTTAACCATCCTGTCTACGTGTGACACAAACTTTAAAGAATTATGTACCTGCGCCCCTAGGTCCCTCTGTTCTACAACACTACCTAAGGCCTTGCCATTAATTTATAAGCCCTACCCTTGTTATGGTACCAAAATGCAATACCTCACATTTAACAAGATTGAACTCCATCTGCCATTTTTCAGCCCATTAACTCGTTTGATCAGATCCCTTTGTAATCTTAGAAATCTGTTTTCACTGTCTACAATGCTTGGGAACAGACATCTGCGTCCCATGAGATCAGAGAGAAAACAGATTTAAAAGTAGAGAAGCAATATTAACAACAATTATCATACAGGATCACAATAAGAAACCTTTGTTGTTATGCACTGTTGTCAAACTTAATTTACGCAGCAGAAATTTTGCTTACCACGGGTAATGATGTCTGTTGGCCTGCAACACATTGGGATTGTCCTGATTTCTTTCTTCCCTCTTGTTTTTCTTGATCTAGGTGAAACATTTGAAAAAGGTGGCTGATCTTATTTGGATTATCATGCGAAGGTTCTGATAGAGATGCCTGTTGCTTTGTTCTGCCATCAGTAAGATTGGCAATATTTTTCTTCACATGAGAGGAAGGACTTGCTGAGCTTTCACTGTTTCTCAACACTGTTTGGACAATATCAACATTGGACCTTGCACATGGTGATGTTGGACTGGAAAGATGTTTAGGAATCATGTCAACCTTGTCAAACAAGTGGCCCTTGTCCTTATCAGTAATCCAACCAGAAATTCCACTGCTATGCTTGTCTGGTCCTACTATCTTTGTGTTGTTGACGTAATGTGAGTTGTAAGGTCTAAAAGCTGAACCAGTATACTTTAAAGAAAATTGTTTGGTGGCATGGATGCTCCCTGTAGACTGAAGTGCAAAGCTGGATCCTGGGTAGGCAGTTGTCTCATTCTGTGCTAATTCCTCAAATCTTCCAGAAACAACAGGACCGCAGCGTTCATTGTTTAAAGCTGTTTTGCTGAAGTTATCAGGTTGTTTTGAAGGTACACCGATTGTGGACTGCACAAACACACTACTGGTACTGCAAACCCCTGTTGTTGATGTACAGCATGAAAAGTTACAGTCTGACAGACTATATTTGGGTGATTGAGGTTTTGCTGGCCTAAGTCCAACGGTGAAGTTTTCACCCAGGCTCTGCTCCTGAGATGGTAAAACATTTTTATCTGAAGCAAATGTCTTTACTGCTGAACCAAAGCACTTGTTTCCAGATCCAAAACCAAACTTAGTTACATCACATGACCACCTGCTATATTTATTGTTCTTATTGTTTTCAGATCTCTTATCACATTGAATTTGTGGTGCCAAAGTCTTGAAAGGTCTTCCATCTGTGAAAGATTTCTGTTGACTTTCCTGCAACGGGGCTTCAAATGTTTTCATAACACAAGGGCTACTGCAACTCTTTTCTGCAATACGATTTTGTATTGTGTAATTACCGGTACCTTCCTTCACCAAATCGTCAAGATCCAGTGGAAACATTAAACTTGCAAGGTACCAAGAGGATGTCCTTGGTGGAACTGGTGGAGCTCTTTTGCTTGAGAAAGATACACCTTTTATGTCATCTCCTCTTGAAAGTCCAGGAAAAACTCCATGCTCATTCTTCTTGGAGTGATTCCAGTTTTTCTCATTATGGAGCTTTCCAGAACATTTTTTGAATTCTGAAAGTGTAGGGCTTAATGCCTTAAATATATCATTTGATGTGCAGCTATTGTCTCCTGAAGAGGTTTCATTTCTCACAAGTGTATTTTCATTTTGCTTCTCTTTACTTTCTTGCAGATGTGAAACTGATTTTACTCTGGGTCAAAGAGAAACATAACATAGATGGCAGTATTTTTTAAAAACTATGTGATTGATAATGATAAAATTATTAATAACATTTACTCCTCTCTGATTGATTCAGTTTGGTAAGCAATTGTGGCTTCTCTGCTGGTCTAATCCTTTGGGAGAGGAGCTTAGGTGACAGGAGATCCAAATAGATAAGTGGTTTTGTTTATTTTGTTTGCACTCTTTGAAGAATCTGGAGTACAGAAATGTTTTTCTAGATTCTATATTAAAAAAAAGAGCAAGGCTACTGTCACCTTCCCCCCTAACTGTGGTGCCCTCCTGAACCAGAATTTAGTCAAGCAACAGGACCTATTCGTTTGAGTCCCTGGCAACAATTCCTGCCTCAAGTTTTGGAGGACGCTGATGGTGGCCTATGCAGATGTTTGTCAGGGCTGAAGCAGAGCAGGTTAGAGGCATGGAGAGGAACAGCTGAGGGCTAGAGTGGAGCAGCTAAGAGTCAGAGCAGAGCAGGCTGAAGGCCTGGTGTAGAGCAGGCTACAGACCCGGAGCGGAGTGGGCTGAAAGCCCGAAATGGAGCAGGGACGGTTGTTGGATTGGGGACCAGCTGGTCAGACCACATGTGAAAGCTCCTGCGCTAATCTACTGCAATGTAATGTTTATCTGTAATCTGTTTATCTGACTGTAATGTTTATCCCTTTTAACTTCATGCCTTATTTTCTGACTTGTACTACGAATCACCGTAAGGTAATGTAACTTTTTTCTTCTTTATTTCTCTATTTTGTATCTAAGATTTGTACCTAAGTACTTTGTATCGAACATGGTGCCATGAGGGGGCGAAATTGTAAACTTTTCACTGTACTCCTGTCCTACTGTACTTGAGTACACATGACAATAAACCTAATTCTAATTAATAATTAAAAGTTGTAAGACATTTTACTGCATAAGGTAGGATCGTTTCTGGTTCTCCATAACACATCTTTGCACAACTTTCAAGCTGATTTACAGAGTCATACAGCGCAGAAACAGACCCTTCAGTCCAACACATCCGCGCTGACTAGGCATCCCAATCTGACCTACTCCCATTTGTCAGCATTTGGCTCATAACCCTCCTATTCATATACCCATCCAGGTGCCTTTTAAATGAGGTCATTGTACCTGCCTCCACCACTTCCTCTGGCAGCTCATACATTACACGCATTACACTTTTCCACAGTGTCTATGTGGAAAAGTTTCCTTTCAGGTCCTTTTTAAATCTTGCCCACTCAGCTTAAACCTACATCATCTAGTTTTGGACTCCTCTACACTTGGAAAATGACCTTGGCTATTCACCCTATCCATGTCTCTCATGATTTTATAAGCCTCTATAAGGTCACCCCTCAGCTTCTGCGACTCCAGGGAAAATAGCCCCAGCCTATTCAGTCTCTCCTGACAACATTGTTGTAGATCTTTTTTGCACCTTCAAGTTAAACAACATCCTTCCTATAGAAGGGTGACGAGAATTGCATGCAGTATTCTAAAAATTGTCTCACCAATTTCCTGTACATCTGCAACAAGACGTCCCAACTCCTATACTCAATGTTCTGAACAATGAAGGCAAGCTCCTTCTTCACCACCCTGTCTACCGGTGACTCCACTTTCAAGGAACTACGCACTCGCTCTCCAAGGTCTCCTTGTTCCGCAACACTCCGCAGGGCCCTACCATTAACTGAATAACTCCTGCCCTGGTTTGCCTTACCAAAATGCAACACTTCACATTTATCTAATTTAAACTCCATCCACCTCTCCTTGGCCCATTGGCCCATCTGATCAAGGTCTTCACTGTCCACTACACCACCTATTTTGGTATTATCTGCAAACTTAATAACCATATCTCCTACAGTCAATCCACATTAATTTACATAAATGACAAAAAGCAGTGGACATAGCATTGATCTTTTTGGCACACCGCTGGTCACAGGCCTCCTGTCCAAAAAGCAACATTCTACCACCACCCTATTTCTCCTACCTTCAAGCCAATTTTCTATCTAATTGGCCACATCCCTCTGCATCCCATGTGATCAAACCTTCCTTATTAGCCATGCAGAATGTTGTTAAACACTTTGCTGAAATGCTTATAGACATCTACTGCGCTGCCTCATCAATCTTTTTTGTCACCTCTTCAAAAAACTCAATCAAGTTTATGAGGCACGATTTCCCATGCACAAAGCCATGCTGACTACCCTTAATCAGTCCCAAATGCATGTAAATCCTGTCCTTCAGAATCCCCTCCAACAACTTACTCACCACTGATGTAAGGCTCACTGGTCAATAATTCCCTGCTTTTCCTTGCAGCTTTTCTTAAATAGTGGCACCATGTTAACCAACCTTGAGTCTTCCAGCACCTCACCCATGGCTATTGATGATACAAATATCTCAGTAAGGGGCCCGGCAATCTCTTCCCTAGCTTCCCACAAAGTTCTGGGAAACACTTGATCAGGTCGGAGGGATTTATCTACATTTATGCATTCTAAGACCTCCAGCATCTCCTCCTCTATAATATGAACTCTTTCAAGGCATCACTATTTATTTTATTGGCCTTAGAACTTTAACTTTTTGATCAGTTCTATCCCCTTCCACAACTATTGTAAAATGAGCCAAATTCATGATCATTTGGCCTGAAGTGCTTCCCCATTGACACTTCAGTCATTTGTCCTGCCTTATTTCCCAAAAAAAAGGTCAAGTATTGCTCCATCTATAGTAGGTACCTCTGCATATTGAGTAATAAAGCTTTCTTGTACACATTTATCAAATTCCTCCCCATCGAAGCCCTTAACATTTTGACAGTCCCAGTCTATGTTTGGAAAGCTAAAATCCCCTACCATAACCACCCTATTATTCTTACAGACAACTGAGATCTTCTTACTTATTTGCTGAATTTGCCTCTGACTATTGGAGGGCCTATAATACAATCGCAATAAGGTGATCATCTCTTTCTTATTTCTCAGTTCCACCCAAATAACATCACTGAACATCACTGGACGATCCCCCAGGAATATCCTCCCTAAGTACAGCCATAATGTTCTCCCTAACCCAAAATGCCACTCCCCTCCACTCTTGCCTCCCTTTCTATCCTTCCTATAGCATCTATACCGCGGAACATTAAGCTGCCAGTCCTATCCATCCCTGAACCACATAGCTATGATATCCCTGTCTCACGTTTCCGACCATGCCCTAAGTTCACCTGCCTCACTAGTCAGGCCTCTTGCATTGAAGTAAATTCAGTTTAATTTATCAGTCTTACCTTGTTCTCTGCCAAACTCCTGTGTGCCTTGACTATTTGACTTGCTTCCCTTATCTACTATACCAGTCTCAGCCTATTCTCTATATCCTCACCCCTAACCTGCCCAACTTACTAGTTTAAAGCCTCCTGAGAAGCACTAGCTAATCTCTCAAGAACATGGGTCCCCTTCCAATTCAGGTGGAGCCCATCCCTCTTATACAGGTCATTTCTACCCTGAAGAGATACCAATGATCCAATAGTGTGAATCCCTGCCTCCTACACCAGCTCCTCAGCCATGCATTTATCTGCTCTATCCTTCTACTCCTACTCTCACTAGCACGTCATACTGGTAGAAGGCCAGATATTGCTACCCTCAAAAACCTACTTTTTAACCTCCTGCCTGGTTTCCTATATTCTCTCTGCAGAACCTCAGTCCATTCCCTTCCTATATTGTTGGTACTAACTTGTACCACAGCCTCTTGCTGGTCACTCTCCTCTTTCAGAATATTCTGCACCCTTTCCAAGACATCCTCAACCCTGGCACCAGGGAGGCAACACACCATCCCAATGTCTTGCTGTCGGCCGAAGAAACGTCTGTCAGTATCTCAGACTAGATAGTCCTCTGTTACAATCGATCGCTTGAAACCCGACATACCCCTCATTACCATTGAGCCAGTCACAAATACAGAAACTGGGCTATCAGTGCTACACTCCCCTGAGAGGCCACCCCCCTCCAACAGTATCCAAAACAGCGTACCTGTTTGAGATGGGGATAGACTCCTGCACTACCTGGCTATCTCTCCTACTATTCCTAGCTGTCAACCCAGGACAGCATGGTGACTCAGTGGTTAGTACTGCTGCCTCACAGCGCCCGAAACCCAGGTTCGATTCCAGCCTCGGGTGACTGCCACTGTGGAGTCTGCGCATTCTCCCCTGGTCTGTGTGAGTTTCCTTTGGGTGCTCCCGCTTCCTCTTATAGTCCAAAGATGTGCAGGTTAGGCGCATTGGGCATGCTAAACTGTCCAGTGTCCCAGGATGTGCAGGTTAGGTAGATAAGCCATGGGAAATGCAAGGTTACAGGGATGGGGGTGGGTCTGGGTGGGATGCCAAATGGACTGCTTCCACACTGTAGGGAATCTATGATTCTATGAGCCATCTACCTGACTATATCTGTGGTGTCTCCACCATCCTGAAACTGCCATCCATCACGCCCCCTTGCTCCTGTAAACTCCTCACTGCCTCTAACTGCCGCTCCAACCGGTCTGAAAGGATTCGCAGCCAAACACACTGCCTGCAGACACAGTCTCCAGGAACATTCAAATTCTCCCTGATCTCCCACATCTGTTAGGAAGAGCACGTCACCCTCCTAAAAACCATTTCTGCCCCTCTAACAATCTATAGACCAGAAATGACCTAAAAACAAACACAACACACTTTGCTCAAAACACAGCATCAGCACTGTCTTAGACTCTAAACATTACTCTGGGATAACTTAATACTAATCCTTAATATTAAAAGTAAATCAAGAGACAGACCTCATTATAAACATAATAAAAATGCCTTCACCTTACTCACTATTATAGACTTACAAAAGAAAAATCAGATTTACAAGTTTTATAAGTCTTAAAATCAAACACTTTGCTGATCAGGCTCAAAGACCAAAGATCATCCTCTTCTCCTGTAGTTTCAGGCAGTGATTTTTTTTGTAGCTGCACGTGAAGCTGGATATTAGACCTCCCACATCAGCTATGAAACTGCACTGCTTGTTTGTTATTTCAGTGAAACTGGATCTCCAGAGCCTTTCTACAATTTCTCAGTCTGACAGCTGTGAAACTACACTTGTTATTCGAATCAACTTCACGTAAGGCATAAACCATGTGCCATCCCATTCTCAGACCAATGCACCTTGTCAGAAAGTCCTGCAGAGAAGTCGTCCATGAAATATTCTTTCTCATCTTTCTCCTCCCTATATTTCAATCTGCACAAGACAAAGAAATAAGAATTCCAGCTTAAAATATTGCAAATATATTAATACCTTTCATGGCTCACTTTTTTCTTGACGTCCTCTTGGTAACTGCACAGCTCTTCACTTACTTTGGCCAATTCTTGTAAAGCCTGTGGAAATGACAAACTGTAAGATTCATGTACACAAATATCAGCAACATGGTATATGACACATTGTAATTTAAGGAAACAGACTACTCACTGCATTCAAAACATTGGAGAATTTATTGTTATCATTCTGGTTACTTCCAAAATTTTCAATGCTACCACCGTCCTCTAAATGTTCAAGTGATAATTCCTCAATAAACAGTAGATCACTTCCACTCTTTTCTACGGCTTGATCTGTATCATGCAAAGTAATAGCTTCCATTTCTGCACCATGGGCCTTTGCACCGTTTGTATAATGTTGGTCTTTTTCATCATATGGCTGACTGCATTCGTGTAAATTAAACAATGCACAATCATCTCTTCTGAAGTTTCTTTGTCTCTGCTCAGGTTTCTGTTCATTCAATTTACACTCTTGACTTGATTTGACGTCCCAATAAATCTGCAGATTCAGAAAAAAGAATTATTATGTTGATACAAACTGTATTGTTTCAATAATTAGCTAACAAATATATTTATGATTTATTAATTCAAAATGGAACAGAAATGATCATTGGTATCCTCCCTGAGGTCAGTTCATTCACCATTATGGACGAGATGATGTGATTGGTTGCCATAATGTCACTTCCAGAATCTGAAGTTGACATCAGAGTGGATCAAAAACCAAATTAGAAACAGTGTTTACCAAACACCTATTTGAACAAACACAAAAATACAATGGCTATAAAAATAGGTCAGAACCTGGGAAATCTTCCATGAGTAACACCCTCCCACACTTGCAAAATCTGTGCACCAACTATAAGGAAAAATCAGTTTCAGGGCAGTTATGACATGACATTCTGCCATCATTACCATAAAATCTGATCCTTAACTTCACTTCATTTATAGATTTAAAAATGAGCTGTAAGTGTTTCCACTTCGACCTTTTCCTAACGCTGTTGGAGGAGAAATTAATTCACGTGGTGCTTCCAGTGGTCCTGCACTGACAATGTTGATTTCACAGGCACAGGGAATAAATACTGAGGGCCACTAGCTGTGGTGTGTTCTTCATTAATATTAATGGAAACTGCTTGTGGGCAATATATATGTGACTGATGCACTGCCTGGCTCTGGGGAATTGACATATGTTAATATGCTAGAAGCAGACCACACAAATAGGTTTCTCCTCCTTTCTATCCTGATAATGCCACAAATTCCTTTAATCATCATCTTTATCCAATACCACTTAAAAGAATGAAAATAGCGTATTCAAGTTGGACCTATTCACCACTTATATGGAGAATGATTTTTCCCCATTTTACCAAAATGATGTTGAAAATATTTATAAAAACCTAAAGAACTGTAAATCAGAAACAAAAACAGAAATTGTTGGAAAAGCTCAGCAGGTCTGGCAGCATCTGTGAAGAGAAATCACAGTTAACATTTCGGGTCCAGTGAACCTTCCTCAGAAGTGTCTGAAGTTCTAAGGGTCACCGGACCTGAAACATTAACTCTGATTTCTCTTCACACTTGAAAATATTTATAACTGAAGCTGGATTTTTCTGAATAGTCATGTAGTAGCATCATTCAAATTTCTTGGATTAGCACACTTGCACCTTTATTCGTGAATGAATTCATTTGCAGCCTGGATCAAGATGAGGTAGCATATTCGCGCTCCAGAGAATTTGTTTACAAGTGAATTTTAAAGAATGGAAATAATTAAAGTGGATGGAATGATCAAAGTTCTAGTGGCTAATTTCAAACAGCATATTCACCCATTTTTGCCTTTGCTAAGACTTTTGGGGTAGAGGGTTATGAAATGACAAAATTGAAAACAAAGGAAGCCCAATGTGCAAATTACAGCTCTGGCAGTTCTAAGACTGGCAGTGCCAGGTCAATGTTACATCTTAGCAGAATTTGTGTTCACATCAGATCTTCTGCCTCTCTACTGATCTAAATCCTATGAAATCAATTCCTCACAGCCGTTGACTGGTGGGCATGACAGTGCCTGCTAGCATGTTTGGTCACATCTTGCCAAGTGTGGTTAATCAGGCTGCACTGATGTAATGTATTCATGTAGCATTATATGAATTAAGGCATGCTATATTTTGAGTTGCTTCTGAAAAGCCATCTAGCATAATAATTTGTTGAGCCTTTTTGACATATCTATGCTCAGCAGCCTGTTTTCACATGTACATTGAGAACAGGAGCCTTTATCTTCCCCAATTGTTTGCCAAAGTAAAGCTTTGCTACCTCTGTTTAGATACAGGTGTGTAGGTACTGCTAGTTGTACACATAGGATTTTTAGTGCATTCCGTACAACATGCCATTCCCTCAGAGTTATTCCACTTCTTCTAACACCTGACTTGGGTGTTCCCATTGAAAAACTCATTCATGATTCTGATTGAGTTGTGGAAACAAATGAATAAAAATCTGGCACAAAAATACACGACACCTCGTTTGACTTGAGCACTAATAATGATAAAAGACGGGCCAGAAATATTCTTAAAGAGCAAAAAATAAGCTTTTTGTGCCTTTTAAATGCTCTTGTGACTGCTGTGTCTCTCAGAGGAAACCTCTGATTTCCATCTAAACCAAACGTTGAATCTGTGGATCACATATAAAGAGCATGTGTTATTAATAAAGACCAGTGTGTTTTTGGTGGACCCGAAACCTGATCTCCTAGTCAATGGAATGGACACACTGCATAATTTCTTCGTCTGATTTTTTTTCAATGACAGAAAGAACATGTGCATGCATTATGCCTGTCTGAACTCAATAAAATGTGACAGACATTTTCTGTTTTACTTCTCAGTGTAAGGTCTTGACCAGAGCCAACCGACCTGGTTTAAAATTTAAGCAACAGTAAATTGTCAGTCATCATGAACTGGTACATTCTCCATGGCAATGAGTCTATCAATCAGAGTTGCCAACTAATCTGCACTCTCCTCTCATACAGTATAAATTTTGGTTTTCCTTTTACATTGGTATTATTGCAAATTGTCCTGAAGAGGAAAAGCTTTGACAAAAGCATGTATTTTTGTTTTTATTTTACTGCTTTGTTGAACTTCTGTAATATACTGTGGGAAACCAACAGAAATAAATAAAACATGTGGAGTCTGTTTTCAGGCACATGAAATATTTCCTTGTGGATTGAAAATAATTAAGGCGACATAGAATTATGATCTAAAGCAATAGATTTTTTTAAAAATTGGTTTTCTCCTTATGGAATCAACTTTAAGTTCATGTCAAAACGATCTGTGATGTTAATAAATGTCACCTTATATGGTTACATATAAGTTGGTTAATAAGAAAACATCATTTAAAAATACTCATATTGGCAGTAACATTTTAACATCTTTCCAAAGTGTTTCTGCATGATATTTTACATATGCTAAATACAGCACCTGCTCTATCTTCCTCTGCATATCCTTTAGTTGACTTTCCCATTGCTTTCTTTCATGATCAAATTGTTCAAGTAACTCCATCTTCTCCTTGCTCCAGTTTCTCTCACTGGTCTCCAGCTGTTTCCTCAGGTCCATGGCTGCTGAGTGGATATTCGCCAACAGCTGCTTCTGTTCTTTCCTTTCTGATCCAAATACTTCTCTTGTTTCTTGAGATGTTTTCTCCACGTCCTGTTTTTCTGCCTTTACTTCCAGCTATACGGATACAAGTAACAAAGTAATTTATAAGTATTTCATACCTAAGAATTACTAATTTATAAGTAAAGTGTTCAGGTTTTCAACACTCTGCAGTGTACTATTTGTAAAGGGGATAACCACTAAAACTAGGCCATAGAATGGTTTATATTTCCAAAGTAATTAAAATATTGACAGTTACTATATACGCAGTACATGTATATATACACATATATATACACACACACAAACTCCTGAATAGTTAAATGGTCTCGTTCTAATACATATGTAATCTAATTTCATGGCATTTGCTTTTATTCATTTAGATTCTTATACTGGTTGCCAACATACGTACTTCTAAATCCACTTCCATAGCCTGATGGCCAAGTTTTATCCAGTTTTATCTGGTTCTACATGTTTGCTGCAAGACTGTGGAAAATAGATTTAACAGCAAAATTCATGGAATTTGAAGAATGTTACAAAGGCAGTTGGTAAAAAGCTGTGGAAGCAGTGACCTTAAAATCATGCCATGAATTTATTAGTTCATATTTGATTGCTGCATTAGTATTGAGTTCTTTATTGTTTTAACAGAGAAAATAATCTGTGTCTATGTAAATAGAAACTTCATGCAAATGTTTTAAAGATTAAGACCAACATTCATCATTCAGCATCATTCTGAGATAAATTTATAGAAAATAGAGACATAATAACAATACAGTTTACATCCAAGACAATTCTACACAAAACAAGGATTAACAGAATTAATGCTTTTCACAATATATGGCTGTGAAAGGTCAACAAAAGCAATGTACTTCTGAATTATTTGCCTGAAAATATACTTACATGAAAATTACCATTCTGTAGTAACAGTGAATGGGAGCTGCTCTAAGTGTCTAGTATAGAATCCCTACATTGTGGAAGCAGGCCATTCGGCCCATCACATCTGCACCAACCCTCTGAAGAGAATGCCACCCAGACTCATTCTCCCCTACCCTACCCCAGCATTTCCCATGGCTAATCCACCTAGCGTGCACATCCCTAAACACCATTCGCAATTTAGCATGGCCAGTCTACCTAACCTGCACATTTTTGGGACTGTGGGAGGAAACCAGAGCACCCAGCAGAATCCCCACATAGACACGGGGAGAATGTATGAAGTCCACACAGCCCGCAGTTAGAATCAAACCCAGATCCCTGGCGTTGTGAGGCAGCAGTGCTAACCACTGTCACGATGTCTTAACTGAAGCTGTTTCAGCACAACAAGAAGTACCGGATTGTAAAATTGGGTGGCAGTCAGTTCTGCCTAACTGTCATTTAATATTGAGCTTGTAAAAATTTCTGCATAGGCTTAGGAGGGGCATTGAAAATTCCTGTTATAAATTGATGGTAAGATTTTCTTAACATTACTAAGGAGTATCCAGGTCCTGTGTGGTATTTTAAAGCTGGTCAATGTGATAGAAGGTGTATCCACATAATTCAATTGTAACCAGCTGTCCAGGGTTGCTGAAAAATTTCAAAGGTTATGGTGGTGGTGGTAGTGGGAGCGAGGCTCTTGTCCTAAAGTGGTATTGTCCTTACCTCAGGGCCAGGAGTCCCAGATTCCAAGTCCCATCTGCGCCAGAAGTAATAACATATTAACCTACCTAAGCAGGTTGATTAGGAATATATCTCTAATTTATAAATATTTAGTATACATGTCTAGTAAAGTGAATCCTCGTGTCTTTCTCTAACAAAACAGTAGAAGGCAGTACTCAAGGGTGATATTTTGAATTCTGGGGCTACATTTTGATCTTCAAGGGCTCCTTATCATTTTTACTAATTAACCTATGAGGTGATTCCACTACCTGGTTACAATACTTTCTGTATTTATGTTGACATGTAAGGAATCTCACTCTCACAAAAACAGGATTAGAAGAATTTAGTTATCAACCCTTCATTAAAATTAAAGCAACAACATACAAGGAAAGCATCAATTTTCTAGAAATCATAGTATTGAAAAGTTGGCACAAGACAATAGGCATAACAACAAAAGTTTACTTTTCGAAATAGCTGACATACACTTCTACATAAAAAGTCATCACTTTATCACACCCTCTTCAAACTGGCGAGGTCACAGCTAAGGCATTTCAAAGGCATATGCACAAAAATGGAATGTTTTAGCCAGGCAGTTAGTCTCTGATTCACTGCATCTCTGATCTCAATTCAAGATTTAAATTTAACATTAAAATGTCATCTACTAAATTTGACCCAACATAGTACTTCTTGAACATATTCAGCTTTAAACTAAAAACTCCACCTTAACTTTCAAGGAATGCATTAACTCAGTGACTTAAGTGTTACTAACTCCAAGACAGCTGAGTATTCCTTTACTGAGAGGTGTTAAACTGTTCTCAAACAGAAGCAGAAATAGCCACTGCAAATCAGAGCTCTGAAGAAAACTCACTGGACCCAAAACATTACTTCTGCTTTCTCTCCACAAAACTCTATTTCTTGTTTAAACCATCCCCTTTCCTTCGCTGTCTCCTTCTCCCAACCACTGTAAAATCCCCTTCTCCCTCATACCAGTTCATTTCCCTTCTTCTTTCTCAATGTATATCATTGCACCTCCATGCTGGGATCACCCTTCATTTAACAAGCCTATGATCAGCAAATGCAGGAGAAACAGCCTGTGATCAGAGAAGCAGTTCCTCAGAGATTCTGTTCATTCTATAATGGGGACAACTTATCGCCCATTGGCTGCTTCCCTGTTTCAAATTTCCTGGGCATTTTGATGGCTTTCTGCTATCCCAGGGCCTTTTGAGCCTTGGTCAAGTGGACCTCTGTTCATCAGACTTGAGACTCTGATAGCGAAATTTAACATGACAACATCATGTTAAATATCACCAGTTCCTTAGCGCTTAATGGAGTGTGAGCTGGGCAACCTTCAGAATGAACAGGGTGAGAAAATGAAGCAGAATAGCATATTAGAATGTGATCTCATCCTCACCCCATGTCAACAGCAGTACTTTGGATCATCCATTAGTCACTATTCTATAGATAGAAGTCTGTGTAGTTTACCTTCCGTGGATATTTTGGTAAGGAATTTCTAGCTGTGCTGTAAAATCGTAAAAAAATGCAACAGGTATTTGGATTCAAGCTGGGAAATGCGATCTCAAGGACTGCATTCATGATAGATGTTGCTTGCTTGATTTGTAAAAACATCACATTTTTTTGAGGTTTTAATTTTGAATTAGTGAAAGTTAACACATTGTCATTGAGTGAATATGTATAAAAGTAACCAATTAGCTAACACTGTGCCTGTGATTAAGCTTTTAGATTTGCAGTTAAAACTCATTAAACTGAGTGACTTCTTACCACAAATGTCTGCAATGCTGTTCACTGGTATTTACACCCTCCATTTCAACTAGAAAATGCCACAATGAAAGTTACTTTTAGACCAGGTAGATACTGTTCATTACACAGATAATTAAAACAATTAGGGGCTAAACTCTATCCACTATTCTATCCGTAGTATACAAATGTAAATCTATTTAAAAAGATTCATATTTTCAGTTCAATTATGCTCAAGACAAAGAAAAACAATCTTCTTTAATATGCTTGCTAAACATTGATGGAAGTTACCTAAATTACAAAACTTAAGGCTTAGTAGTAAATTAACTATCAAGGTCTAGATCAAATATCGAGATGTAACTTGTGTCTGTACAAATGTTTCTTTCTACACCAAACCAATGACTGTCACCATGCTCTGCACATAACAATACATCATGGACCATTACCAGACACTTTCTTGATTATGAAGTGAAATTGTTTTTTGGAACACAAAAAAAGTTCATTACAAATACAATTCAAACTTGATGTTCAATGATAATAAAAAACATGTATAATGCACATTTGGTATTATTCTTGGCGTTGAGTTTAGATGCGAAAAGTAATATAAGGCATGCAGCCACAGATCATTGTGATGAAATATATCAGGAAACTTTTTATTAAATTTTTAAAAGAAGTATCTAAAGAAGGTGTGATTTTGATTTCATGTTTCTGAACATGTGGCATTTGTCTGTACAACTGGATTTCTCAGTATGACGTGCTTTTTTTTGGAAGCAATTTCAGTCAAGGATTGGACACAACTTGTTTTGTTTTGGTTAATGAGGATGAGGTTGTAGACTTACTCGCCGAGCCGGTGTGTGTTTGATTGCAGATGTTTCATTACCCCGCTAAGTAACATCGTTAGTGTACCTCCGGTGAAGCTTTGGCGTTTTGTCCCACTTGTTATTTATATGCCTTGGTTTACTGGGGTGTTTGGCATCACTTTAGGTTCTGTTTTTCAGTGGTTTGTATATTGGGTCCAGTTCAAGGTGTTTGTTGATGGAGTTCCGGTTGGAATGCCAGGCCTCCAGGAATTCCTTGGTATGTTTCTGTTTGGCTTGTGCTATTACGGATGTGTTGTCCCAATCGAATTCGTGCCCTTCTTTGTTCGTGTGTATTAAGACCAGTAAGAATTGGTTGTATCTCTTGGTGGATGGTTGGTATTCATATATCCTGAGTGTCAGTTTTCTTCCAGTTTGGCCTATGTAATGTTTTTCACAGTCCTTGCATAGTGTTTTGTATATTACATTATATCCTTATTGTCAGTTTTCTTCCAGTTTGGAATACAACGTAACATACAAAATACCATGCAAGGACTGTGAGAAACATTACATAGGCCAAACTGGAAGAAAACTGACAATAAGGATACACAAACACCAACTAGCTACCAACAGACATGACCAATTCTTACTGGTCTCAATACACACAGACAAAGAAGGACATGAATTCGACTGGGACAACACATCCATAGTAGCACAAGCCAAACAGAGATATGCCAGGGAATTCCAACCAGAGCTCCATCAACAAACACATTGAATTGGACCCGATATACAAACCACTGAAAAACAGAACCGGAAGTGATGCCAACCACCCCAGCAAACCGAGGCATATAAATAACAAGTGGGACAGAACACCAATGCTTCACCAGAGGCACACTGACGATGTTACCTAGCAGGGTGACAAAATGTCTGCGATCAAACACACCGGCTCGGCGAGCAAGTCTACAACCTCATCCACAACCCGAGCTACAAATCTTCTCAAAAACTTTAATGAGGATCAGTTAGGTCCAGGGAGCTGGAAGAGGTGAGAGACCCTGCTTCAATGGTCATCTTGGTTATGATTGTTATGACTCATGACTAATGAGTTGGCTTCTACCAAGTAAGTCTCAAATCCTCCAGCTAAGGTAGGTCCAAACATCACTCATTCTTGTTGTGAAATGTTGCTTAGGTCAGCTCATTTTTTTATTGTTAATTAATAATTTCTTTAAATTTGTAATAGTATTGTGTAAATATCCTATCAAATTGTTACACAGTGTGCTGCCAGAAACTAAACATTTTCCTAGAATTCAAATAGGATTGAGTTATTTTTTAATAATTAATCATCATTACTTGATTAAGTGAGGAACTACATTAAATCCTGTTTAACAGTAGTCAATGTAGGACACCTGAGTACCATATGATTGGCTCAGCTTTAACCCAACTTTATTTGAGTGGAAGGCCTGCTCCATTTATTTTTATATCATAGAATAAGAACATGAAGCCGTTCACAGTCACATGAACAACCATACATCCTGTCACAGTATTAAATCCTCTGAAGGACCTGGCATTGTATAAGAAGAAAGTTGAGAGGATTATTTTGTGAAGAGTGGGAAAGGAAATAACAGCTGCGTTCTACTTTAGACTAATTTTAACGTGTTGTTTTTTGAAAAAGGGAAGTTTTGTCTTTTACTACTCAAGGCTCTATCAACTGAATGAGCGCACTTATTGTCATTTTACATTTGAGCTACAGATATATATAAAATGTATGCATGACCTACTTTGTAATCTTCTGTATTAATTTTAAATTATATATTTTCAACATTATATGCAATTTTATCATTTATAATAAAAGCTAATCTTCCAAATACCAACAGCCACATGTGAAGACACAAACTCTAGCAGAACATCTCTCAAAATGAACATTAACCGACAGTGTTTGATTTAAAAAAGGAACTCTCATTAATTAAGTAAATCTGAGATGAGTCATGAGGATAAGATAGTATACATCTTCTATCCTGAATTGAAGAAGATATGTAAAATGTCCTATTATCTTTGTGAGAAATCATCAAATAACAGAAGCAAATTAAAGAATGGTCTTGTGACTAATGGACATCTTATGGAACCAATCAGGAGACAACAGGAAGTGATGCCACGCTGATTACTTTTAGTTTTAAAGAAACCAATCAGGAATTGGACAAAAGCCAAAAGAACTGCAGATGCTCTAAGTCCGGAACAAAAATAGAAGTTGCTGGAAAAGCTCAGCAGGTCTGGCAGTATCTGTGAAGAAAAAAATCAGAGTTAACGTTTCGGGTCTGGTGACCCTTCCTCAGAACTGAGGAACCTGTTCTGAAGAAGGGTCACTGGACCAGAAACATTAACTCTGATTTTTTCTTCACGGATGCTGCCAGACCTGCTGAGCTTTCCCAGCAACTTCTGTTTTTGTTCAGGAATTGGGCACATTGGCTAAACAGCTTATCTGAGATTATTCACACACACTAACAAGTCAATTAGAGCTCAGGATATCTCTGATCACACAGATGCAGCAGCGGTTAGTAATTGTTAGTCTTGTAATCGTGTAGAAATTTTTCCATGGAAAAGTTTACCTGTTCAATACGACACTTCAGTTCTGCTCTCTCCAGGTCCCAAGCATATTTGTCACTTGAATACTGATGCTGCAGTTCTGCCCTTTGATCTTCCTCTTCTTTAACCTTAAGCTGAACACCTTCCAAAAGAGACCTAAGATCAAACAAAATTCTTCTGTTTTCACCAGCCTAGAATAAAATTTACAACACTTTAGATATATATTCAAAAAGTAGTATTAAACATATATTATTCATTATGTATGGGTCAAGAGATAGCACTCTCACTTCTGTGCCAAATTTGTTTTGTTTTAAGCTGTTATGTTCCATAATAAAGTTTTAAGCACATAATTCAGGATGTTACTGCTATATAAAACTGAAATAAACTGTATAGTTCAGAAGGTAAGTCATTACACCAAAGCTCTCTCACTATATTCTGATACTGCCATGAGATTTAGCATCTATTAGGTCAACAGGGATGCCATTTCTGAAGAAGGGTCTAGGCCCGAAACATCATCTTTCCTGCTCCTTTGATGCTGCTTGGCCTGCTGTGTTCATCCAGCTCTACACCTTGTTACAAAAGGGATGTCTCCTGATTCAAGCCTCACCAATATCACCAAAAATCACTTTCTATGGGATTCCAAAGTGTTATGTGTCGCTGACACTGAAGTGTATCAGTCAGTATTTCAGGAAGGCTAGGAATGAAATTACAATAAAAGTTTCATTTTCCAGAGCTGTCTTAATCTGGTGAATGGCATATCCAATCCAATTGTTTCCACAAGCCAAAGAATGGTCAAATTAGATATCAAAATAAGGGGTTCTGTATAATAAACAGTCACACAGTTTATATCCAATGGTACTGTTTAAAGTAAATTAAGTAGGTCTCTTACCATTGCCCTGGCCAAATATTTACTTTTTGACTAGTATCTTGGAAGCAGGGCAGAACCTTTAAGGGCCCTGATCAATGTGGGCTTTCACCGGAAATCTGGAATAATCAGGTGAAAAGTCATGTGAGGTCTTTCTTAATATCAAGAATAATTTGGTGCATTTTCAAACAGAGATCCAGACCTCAAGGCACAATTCTCACTGGACAGCAGCATAACACCTACCAATAGGGATTATTGCTTGTTACTGGCTTCATTAACTACCTCTATATAGATGGTTCCTATCGTACCATCTATTGTGAGGAAACGAGACATCAACACTTCTCATCATGAAAGTCAGAGCAGGTACTTGGCAACTTCAGCTTGCTGGTTGTTCCTTCAGACCATCATCCTGGACACCCGGCAACAAAATGTCAGGGTACTCTCCAGGGTAGAACATAGAACATTACAGCGCAGTACAGGCCCTTCGGCCCTCGATGTTGCGCCGACCTGTGAAACCAGCCTGAAGCCCATCTAAACTAAACTATTCCATTATCATCCATATGTTTATCCAATGACCATTTAAATGCCCTTAAACTTGGAGAGTCTACTATTTTTGCAGGCAGGGCATTCCATGCCCTTACTACTCTCTGAGTAAAGAACCTACCTCTGACATCTGTCCTATATCTATCACCCCTCAATTTAAAGCTATGTCCCCTCGTGCTAGCCATCACCATCCGAGGAAAAAGGCTCCCACTGTCTACCCTATCTAATCCTCTGATCATCTTGTATGTCTCTATCAAGTCACCTCTTAACCTTCTTCTCTCTAACGAAAACA
>NC_063336.1:61251115-61272414 GCF_021869965.1 Rhincodon typus
AAGACCTTCCCTCCATACCAGGCAACATCCTGGTAAATCTCCTCTGCACCCTTTCCAATGCTTCCACATCCTTCCTATAATGCGGTGACCAGAACTGTACGCAATACTCCAAGTGCGGCTGCACCAGAGTTTTGTACAGCTGCAACATGACCTCATGGCTCCGAAACTCAATCCCTCTACCAATAAAACCTAACATACTGTACGCCTTCTTAACAACGCTATCAACCTGGGTGGCAACTTTCAGTGATCTATGCACATGGACACCGAGATCTTTCTGCTCATCCACACTACCAAGAATCTTACCATTAGCCCAGTACTCTGTATTCCTGTTACTCCTTCCAACGTGAATCACCTCACACTTTTCCGCATTAAACTCCATTTGCCACCTCTCAGCCCAGCTCTGCAGCTTATCTATGTCACTCTGTAACCTGCAACATCCTTCCGCACTATCCACAACTCCACCGACTTTGGTGTCATCCACAAATTTACTAACCCATCCTTCTACGCCCTCATCTAGGTCATTTATAAAAATGACAAACAGCAGTGGCCCCAAAACAGATCCTTGAGGTACACCACTGGTAACTGAACTCCAGGATGAACATTTCCCATCAACCACCACCCTCTGTCTTCTTACAGCTAGCCAATTTCTGATCCAAACCGCTAAATCACCCTCAATCCCATGCCTCCGTATTTTCTGCAATAGCCTACCATGGGGAACCTTATCAAACGCTTTACTGAAATCCATATACACCACATCAACTGCTTTACCCTCATCCACCTGTTTGGTCACCTTCTCAAAGAACTCAATAAGGTTTGTGAGGCACGACCTACCCTTCACAAAACCGTGTTGACTATCCCTAATCAAATGATTCCTTTCTAGATGATTATAAATCCTATCTCTTATAATCCTTTCCAACACTTTACCCACAACACCTGCCACACTTAACCACTCTGCCTCCCATATTCCCCCCAACCCATCCATGGCTGCTTGTATCTGATGCTCACTCAGTCAGTGTCAATTCACTTGCAGGGCACTTCTAAATTTTAAAGCTGAACTTCAGGGCGCACCAGAAACTAGTATTGAAAAGCTGCTGCAAGGACACTTTGTGTGTGAGGTCAGGCAGCCAGCTCATAGATTGGACTAGGCTGCATCTCAGGAGGGCTGCTTGCTTGTTGTCTTTGTGCTCACTCACCTTGAGCTTGCAGCATCTCTGCATGGTCTTTGTGTACATTGCCTCCAATCGCCTCCCCCTGAACCCCACCTAACAGAGTTACCAAGCTCACATTACTACTGTCTTGCCTTGCCTTGCCACTTAGTGCAGACAAATCCAGGAAGATCATTGTTATCACCCGTCCTCTGTCAACTGAAGGGTGACAGAACGTCTGACGGTGGGCCTTCAGTATGTAAGTCAAAGGTAGTCTCAGACACCAGACCACAAGCTTGGGCATAGTCAGGCCAGCCACTCAGCATCTTGTGCTAATAGAGGGTAATGACCCAGATTTCAGGCTGCCCACCACCTGATTTCATTCTTACTGCCCTCATGCAGGCATTTTCTTCTGGAATGAGAGAAAGGAACAGGTTGAATGAGATGAAAATGGGTGACACAGCTGTTAATGTTGGTGCAGGTCTGACAGAAGTGGTGAGTTGTCCCAAGTGCATGAGTAGGCAGTTCAGAGTTCATGAATGATTAGTGGTGTCAGATGTTGGTGGGTGAGAGTAAGTAAGATGTCACAGGCAATAGTGAGGATGGTAGAACATGAGCCTTCGTGGGAAGTGCATGCAGTACCAGAGATAAGATAGTAGCTGTTACCCTAGCGGAGTAAAGAAGGTTATTGACCTCGTTCCTGCACTGCTGGGCAGTCCAGCAGACAGCTGAGACCACAGTGACATGGGTGCCAACGTCGGGCAGAGTCTGCTATCCTGGTCTCCACTGCTGGTCATCTGGGAAAGGAACAGCACTCCAACACATCAGCTCATCTATCAGAAGCTCTAGATCCGTGTCCACAAAGTGAGGCAACAGTTTCCTCTTCTCTGCTGTGTTCAGGACAAATGGCAGTCACTGTGAAGGGCAACGCTGGACCTGGACGTGCTTGTCCATGTGCATAATGAACTTTTAAAGATGGTGCCAGCACAAGGATGACCGTCTATTCCAGGCTATCTGAACAATGGCAGGTTCTTCTGGTTATGGCTTGGGGAGAATCAAGCTAGCATCACACAATCGAATATCATTGTGAGGCACAGGAGGCAGATTTGGGATAATATGGCAAGACATCTCAATAGGTTTCAGAGATTGAAACCCTCCATAAAACTCAAAGAAAATTACACAGCCAAATTGTGACAGAATTCAGTCCAGAATTTTTATTTATTTATTACTTGTTTATGGGATGTGGACATCACTGGCTAAGCCAGCATTTACAACCATCTTTAATTGCACTGGAGAAGATGATGGTGAGCTGCCTTCTTGAACCACTGAAGTCCTTGGGATATAGGTGTACCCTCAATGATGTTAAGCAGCAAATTCATGATTTTGAACCAGCAACAGTGAATGAATGGTGTTATAGTCCCAAGTCAAGACGATATACAACTTGAATAGGGGAATCTGAAATAATGAAATACATCTGTTTCTGGTACATGTCATGAATTTGGAAGGTGCTGTTGAAGGAACCTTGTTGAGTTAGTATAGATCTTTTATGAAGGAAATCTTAACAATGCACTTAGAAACCAATAGTATGATCAAAGCTAATAAGGTTTTTTGAACAGGAAATCATGTCTAACAAATTTATTAGAGACTATTTTGAGGATGTAACTAGTTTGGTAAAAGTAGGTGAACTGGTAAATGTAGTATACTTGGATTTCCAAAAGGCATTCATAAAGGTGCCACACAAAGATTAATAGGCAAGATAAGGGCTCACTGAGTTGGAGATAACACATTAGCATGGATTTAAGTTTGGTTTATAGGCAATAAGCAAAGCGTAAGAATAAATGAGTTATTTTCAAATCTGCAGACTGTGCCTAGTACAGTATTGAAAGGATCTGTGCCGGGCTTCAATTATTTACAATCTATGTTAGTGACTTTGACAGACACAAAGTAATTATCTATGTTTACTGACATTACAAGGCTGGATGAAAACACAAACTGGGAGGATACAGAGAGGCCGCAAAGAGATTATCTGGTCATTTATTTCATTTCTGCTTATGCAACACTGCTCTACACAAACTGGCCGCCGTGTTTTCTCATATTACAACAGTGATTACACTTCAAAAGTAAACCCTTGCCTGTTAAAAGTTGTGGAAGGTCCTGAATGCAAGTTCCATTTTTTTCACTTCTCATACTCATTCACAGTTCTTTGAACTAGCATGGAAATATAATTACTGTTGCCACTCAGCAAATAGAGCATGTAAAATATTATTTGCAGTTCACTAAATAACTTCTTATGTAACTACTCAAAAAACACCCGCAGAATAGTGGTAAATAACCACTCAGTATTTAAAACAGATTATTTAATTCAGTATTATTTTAAAAGTCAATGTCACTGTTCACAATACAGCAATCTTAAACATTTTGACTTTTTGGGTGCGAGGGTATTTAATGAACCAAAGAAAGCACGAAGAGTTAAAAAGTGCTGGAGTTGTTATGCACCTCTAAACGAGAGAACCATTTGAGTATTTAACTTTTAAGCTCCAGTTTTTTACGTTGATAAACTTCACAGAAAGTACTAAAATAGAAACAGAAAGTGCTGGAGAAACTCAGCAGGTCTGGCAGCATCTATGGAGAGAGAAACAGAGTTAACCTGTCCCGTCCAATGTGACTCTTCATGAAGTACTATCTTTGCTAATTTTAAAATGGAGCGGTGTACCGAGCTGTCGCGCTCAAACAGCAAGCTATTAACTTATTTAACGGTAAATTTAGAACTCAACGTGAACAAGCTGTAAGCTGCTTCTTCAACCCAACACGGGACTTTATTTTTATACGATCTGACTTGCGAATGACGTTAATGGTGGGCAACCCTGATAAACAAGCAAATGAAATGTTCCCCAAATAACTTTACCCCTCCCTTGGCCTCGCAGACACACTGTCCAATGAGTGTACCCTAGTGCACCGTATTTACTTGGATCTCGGCGAGTTCCCTTAATAGCATCTCCTTTTCTTTCAGCCAGACTTCTTTCTCTTGTCTATACCGTTTCTTAGCTTCCTCGAATTTCTTCCGTAGTCGGAAGAGCTGATACTGGAGCTCGTATCTATCAGGGTGCGTTTCGCAGTCGATCGTTTGCACAGCTCCCCGTTGTCCCGGCTCCTCAGAGCCGCCTGAAGTTGACATGTTTCGGAGCGGAGCGTGGCTCCTCTCGCTGCCTCTGGCCTTTCTCCCCGGACTCCCTGCACTGCTCCAGCTCTGAACTTCGCTCGCACAGCCTCCGCCAGAAACCTCTGCAAGGCGTTCAACCACATCCCACTCTGCCGGCATTCTAGCCAGCAGTGAAGATGCTTTTCTCTCTCCACCCCCCACCTCCGCTCCTTCTTCTACCCTGCGCCCTTCAGCCAGAAACGGAGTGGAACCCGCCCTGGCTCCGGGGAGCTGCTAATATGGGTCAGCAGCATCGGTTACACACGGCGCCCGCTCGCAAGGTCAAGTCAGGCACAACACATTGCTAAAAGGTCGCACCATCTAACACCGCAGATCCCTACATTTGTTCGTGTCCAGTTTTGTTTCACAACCCCCTTTTGCTATCTAGCGCCCCAAGAAAATTATCTTTAAAGGCGCTACACAAATGCAACCCTCCACGCCCAGTTCCAAATAACACTCAGCAAAACTGCCGCTCCAATGCGCCAGACATCCAGGTTCCTGAATATAGTTAGGGATGCGAGGAGGCTCCTCTCGCAGCTGGGAGAAAGGAGCGAGCTGTTCTCTCTCCAGCTGGTCCACACACTTTCAAAGCTTCTAGTGCTTTGAACCTAACGGTCGGTTGTTGGATGGAGAAAACGAAACGCCACCAACTGCCAGGTTGACGGGCCGTTCCTCCCGAAGACAACAAAACAGCTGGCTATATTCTGGACATAATCGAAAATCGGTAGAAGCCCTGAAACATAATAACTGCTTTAACTGGACAACAAGAATTCACTGAATAAATGCATTTTCAATGCACCAGCTCATAAAATTAAATGCATTTTACCAGTCACCCAGTCTAGTTTACACGCTAACAGTGCATCTGTCAGCAGGCACCGCTATCAAAAATAAACAGAAGTGTGTTGCGTTGTTTCTCACCTGGCTTCCTCCTTACAGTTAGACCCAGCCTTGCCCCTTTCTGAATAGGCTGAAAAGGCTGGTCTAGAAGTGAGCGGGACACTGGATGCAGGGAGTTGACGCGGCTTTCTGTAACCTCTGTACGGCCCCTTCTGAGAAAGGCAAAGAGGCGTCAGAAACATTGTTCCACTTTCTCCACCAGCCCAAAGCAGCTCACTTCAGAACATGTGATTGTAAACACACTTTGCTGCCTGTTTGTACAAGCCGTGGTCTACCAAATGAAATTTGACCCTTCCCCGTCTGCTCCCAGATCGAAGTTTACAATGAACACGGTGATGTCAAATAATTCGGGGGCTTGTAGAGACAAACTCAGACTGAATATCACATTCCGTTTAGCGCGTTAATCCTCCGGTCACAAACCCTTCATGGGCACAGCCGCCAGAATCGGTCAGCATGGCTAAAATAGCTCCTCGGACTTATGTGAGATGTAGGAGCTTCTGATCGACTCCACATTGTTGATCATGGAATTTACTGCAGCACAAACTCGTCGCTTGTCCTGCCTAAAATTGGTGTGAACATGGGCAGTTTATCCTTGGTATAGGACTGAAATCTGCGCCTTGTCTTTGCATGTTTGTCATTACTGGTCGTGTATGACACACGCGGGTACATAACCGGATGTTTACAAGTGAAATTTGTGGCGAAGGATCACAACCGAAGTATAGGGTAACAAACGTTACATTGAGTGACCCAAATGACCTGGCTTCTAGATGCTTTTAATGGACTTGCGTCATTGACGATGTGTTTACGAAACCAACCAGTTTGTGATGAATTTAACCATTTTATGTCATCACATCGAGCAGACCTATTACATTAAAAACAACTTGCACTTACATAGCGCCTTTCGCAACCTCATGTCCAATTTGGCTACAAGCAAGTTTGGCTACAACACCCTCTCCCACCCCCACGCACAAATGACAAAGCAACAATGAACAAATGATCTTGTGTTTTCTGAGTGACACTGATTGAAGCAATTTATTACAATTATGCACAAAAAAGTTTAAACATTGAAAATATGCAACTGATCAGTCAGCTGCATCAGTGGGAAACGAAAGCCAATGTTCATGCTTCTTTTCTCATCAAAACTGGAAAAATAATCAAGATGAATTGCTGTCAAGTAATCATTACCAATATTGGAGGGTGGCCGAAGAAGAGGAAAGAACAAAGGTAAAGGTCTAGAAATAGGATGAAAAGCAGGAGTGACTAATTAACAAAACCTTTGACAGTGCATAATAAAAGGGAGTGATAATGGGCCAAGTTCAGTTCTAATTAAAGGTAATCTAACAGAAAATCTCATTTTGTTTCTCTATCCACTGCTACTGACTGATCTATAAATATTTCCAGAATTTTCAGCTTTTATTGCATAGAACAAAACAGACAGCACAAAGAGAAGCCACTTGGTCCACCATGCCTTGGCCTGTTCTCTGCAAGAGCAACCCAGCTAGTCCTAGCCCCATTCATTTCTCTTCTTCCTGTAGCCCAAAATTCTCTTCAAATAATTATCCAACACCCATGTACTTCAGATTTCCAGCATCTAAAATAGTTGACATTTGTGATACATTTTCCAACTGCTTACTGTCAAAATCTTGGGTTATAGAGTCAAAAAGAGCATGGAAACAGATTCTTTGGTCCAACTCGTCCATGCCAACCACATATCCTAAATTAATCTAGTCTCATTTGCCAGCATTTGGCCCATATCCCTCTAAACCCTCCCTGTTTGTATACCCATCCACGTGCCTTTAATATATTGTGATTGTACCCGACTCCATCACTTCCTCTGGCAGCTCATTCGATGTACGCACCACCCTCTGCGTGAAAAAGTTGCCCCTCAAGTTCCTTTTAAATCTTTCCCCTCTCACCTTAAACATATGCCCTCTAGTTTTGGAATCCCCCACCCCAGGGAAAAGACCTTGTCTATTCACCCTGTACTTGCCCCTCATGATTATATAAACTTCTAAAAGGTCATCCCTCAGCCTCCAATGCTCCAGAGAAAATCCTCAGCCTATATTCAGCTTTTCCCTAAAGCTCAAACCTTCCAACCCTGTCAACATCCTTATAAATCTTTTCTGAACCCTTTCAACTTTCATAACATCCTTCCTGTAGCAGGGAGACCAGAACTGCACACAGTATTCCAAAAGTGGCCTAACCAATGTCCTGTACAGCCACAACATGACCTCTCAACTCCTATACCCAATGCACTGACTGATAAAGGGAAGCATACCAAACATCTTCTTCACTATCCTGTCTACCTGCAACTCCACTTTCAAGGAACTATGAACCTGCACTCCAAGGTCTCTTTATTCAGCAAAACTCCCCAGGACCTTACGGTGAAGTGCATATGTCCTGCCCTGATTTGCCTTTCCAAAATGCAGCACCTCACGTTTATCTAAATTAACCTCCATCTGCCAGTCCTCAGCCCAATGGCCCATCTGATCAAGATCCTACTGTACTCTGAGGTAACCTTCTGCTGTCCGCTATACTTCCAATTTTGGTGTCATCTGCAAATTTACTAACCATACCTCCTATGTTCAATCCAAATCATTTATATAAATGACAAAAGCAGAGGACCCAGCACTGATCCTTGTGGCACACCACTGGACACAGGCATCCAGTCTGAAAAACAACCCTCCACCACCCTCTGTATTCTACCTTCAAGCCAGTTCTGTATCCAAATGGCTAGCTCTTCCATTAAGTAGAACTGGCTTACGGAGTAAGAACTCTTTATTTCTTCAACATTTGGAACACTGTGGCATTTTCAATCCCAATTGTAGATTCTGTGTTATGTTTGAATGTTTGTTTTCCATAAGATCCATCTCGAGACTGTCAATCTACTACTAACAGCTTGAGAAGTATAGCTTTTTTTCCGCTGCGTGTCTTTCAGTTACGACAGAGAGGTTTAGTTTTTATGCTCAACAGAGTGAACTCGTTAAAAAAGCAACTTAATCCACTCAATCCATCTCGTCTTATCATTGATACATAAGCAAGCACTGAGAGGGACAAACACATGAGCTAATGGGAAAAGGTAATTGAGAATAATAGTTTCTGTTGGAAGGGCAAAAATATGTACATTCGGAGATAAACCAAAGGCAAAGATCACGTGAACATAATAAGGATTAAAAATAATGTAGGCCTCGCTTTCTAGCGTAGTTATTGTTCTTGAAGTTGCTTCAGATAAGCTGAGGACAACAAATTTATTTTAAAATGACTGGATTGTTGCTCACTTATACATGGGAAAGATTTATCTTATGAATTAAACATATGTAAGTTAATAGCAAAACATCTACTGTGCAGATAAGAACTCTCTTTAATCATTAGTGCACAGCTGGCATTTAAGGGGGCTTCCTCTCTCCACAGATGCTGCCAGATAAGTTCTCAAGCACTTTACAGTTTTCTTTCAATCTCCAGCATTCACAGTACTCTGCACTTATTTGACTTGTATTTTGTGTGCTATAAAGAAAAAGCACCAACACTTCACTAACTCTGTTATGACTCTCTTACGACTCTCTTGGCCAGCATCCAGTATGCTACATGTATATTTATTTTGTTTACCAACATGCTACCTGACTTTATTGCAATCAGCTAAAGGGAACTGAAGAATTGGTAAGATGCTGTCACCACTCTGAACTGTTAAAATATGATTTGTTGTTCTATACCGTTCCAAGTCCACAAAGGAGGTAACAGGAGTTTGTGAAAACTATATGGAGCCTACAGAAATATCTGTACAAATTTTATTGTGCATGTGAGAAGCATCCTTAGAATTTGTTTCGCAAACATTGTTATGCTGAACTCATGTAGAGGGTGGATTTTAACACAGGTTGCTGTCCCCAACAGCAAAACAAGAAGTGGGTACCTCACCAGTGCTCATGCTTGTTGTTGGTTACTGATATTACAACTAAAAGTAAAATTAAAAGGATCAGTGATGTACACAGCAAACATATGATCACATAGCAGAGGAAGACTTTCTGTGGTAAAACCCATTGGCTGACAATTCGGCATGTATGGAAAGCCAAGAAAGAGCTTCATCCAGAAGGCATGAAAAGATATCTTGTTTTTAAACTATATTCTCTAGTTTAAATTCTTACAAAAATGGATAGTTTCTTGTCTTAAGATGGTGGCTAGTAACTATAGAATGTCACTAGAAACCTCCTGGGGAATTGTCATCTTCCTGGGATATCCATTGTGTAGATATTCTAGTGAAGCACACAGAAGAAACACAGGTATTGCATCATCACAGACAGGTCTGGTTTGAAAGAAAACCATCAAAACCTATTATTCCTGAAATGGTGTGGGTGACCTCACAGTTTACCTTTAAACACACAATGGATTTTGGCCAGATGCACCAAAGCCATCTTGTTTAAAAAAAACAGAATCACCTGGAAGCCCAGTCATGTGACTGAAACTTATCATTTCGAACAGCTTCAATTATACAGTTTGATGTCATGCCTTGGTCTGTTTTCCTCATAAGGACAGAAAACAGCAAAGCAGCTCCGGGCTTAGCTACAGACTGCTTCTGTTCTCAACCTCTCATGCAGTCTGCTTTCCAGAAAGAAACCTGTATTTTGCCAGAGAAGTGAACAAACTCCCACTTGACAAGAAACATGTTACTGTACCTTCAGCTGTCTCCACCTGCACCTGAGCTCCAATGAAGAGGAACTCTGCCAGTCTAGGCAACTGAAAAAAAGCTCCATAAACATTGATTTACTGATTTCTAACATAACTGCAATATTCTGTGTCTTCAGCTATTTCATGTGAAGTGAATAGAATTGGCTGAAGACTGGCATCTATGATAGTGGGGATGACAAGTGGAGGTCAAGATGGAACATTCACCCACAATGGGGATATTTTTGGAGCCTCCTCCTTCAATTAATAGTGTTGAAGAATTGGTAAGATGCTTCAATTAATGGTGTTGAATTTTCCAACACCATTCATGCCTAGATGTGGCAGGATTGTAGAACGTATATTTGATCCATTTGTGATGGAAATGCCTAGCACTGTTCATTACTTGCTTACTAACTGTTGCTTACACTGTTTGCCGCGCAAATAATCCTGGTTTGTAGCTTGACAAGTGGTCTCCTCATTTTTACATATGTTCGCTGCTGCTTGTGGTACATTTTGCTGTACCATTCAATAAACCAGTGTTGGTCCCTCAGATTGATGGTAGTGGTAGAGTGAGGGATGCGCCAAGCCGTGAGATTACAGACTACAGTTGAATATAATTCTGCTGCTGTTGATGGCACACGTCACTTCATGGATATCCAGTTTTGACTTGCTAGATCTGTTCAAATCATTTCCATTTAATGGTAATGCCACACAGCACAATGGAGCGTGTCTTCAACTGGGGGGAGCGGGCATCAGTGAGGGTAACCAACAAGCAGTTTCCCTGCCCATGTTTGTCCTGATACTGTCAGAGTTTACAGAACCACACAAGTTTGTGGCATAGAAGAAGGCCATTTGCTCATCACACTGGCTCTTCAAATGAGCATAATCATCCTGTTTTCTCCCTATTTGTTATTTCCAGCCAAATCATCATCCAATGCCTTCTCAGATGCCTGATTTGAACCTGCCTCTATCAATATTCAAAGCACTGCATTCCACTTCATAACTGCTCACTGACTGCTGCTTTTGAAAATAAATTTATATCTACGCCATCTCATTCTTGTTCATTTTATGAATGGGAGAGGTTTCTTCCTATCTACCCTGTCCAGCCTGCTCATGATTTTGAAAATCTCTAAGATCTCCTCTTAGCCTTCTCTCTCCAGACAGAACAGTCCCAATTTCTTCAATCTATCCTCATAACTGAAGTTCCATATTCCAGGAACCACTTGTAATTTGCTTCTGCTTGCTCCCCAGTGCATTCCCATCCCTCCTATCATGTGGCAGCCACCACTGTACATGCCATTATTCCAACTGCTGGATTGAATCTGAACAGCAAAAATTCCTGACATGTAAGTCACAGTGATTAACTGGCAACTCCATTTGCTCCTCTGGCCTTGTATCTTGGACAACAGTCTCAGGGCACACTTTATGGGCAGCGACCGTGCACTCACTCCCCTACCCTGTCCATGAATGTCAGCACTGGACATGGAGCAGTCACACCACAAGCTCAAAGCACATCTTCGATACACTTATTACATGGCTCTAGACTTCATGCTGCACTTCAGAGCACACCAGCACCTTTCATTGCAATGCTGCTGCCAGGACTCTTTGCATACACAGACAGGCATCCAGCGCGAGGATTGGACCAGGCTGCACCTTATAGCTCCTTCCTTGCTCTCTTAGCACTCATTCACTCCGCATTTGCTTGGATACTAACAGCATCTTTGCCTCACTTGTCGTTTTGCATTGTGCCCCTCAGTCAGAGCTTAAAAGCAATTTCTTCTTGACTTGCCTTTCCACACAGACACAAAGCCAGGCGGCTTGTCCTAGTTGTCACTGAGGTGGACAGCGTGCTGTGTGGTACTGTGTCAATCTGAAACCTGCACCATGTTGTAGTGCATTACTATGATGACATGTTATGCCTGGGGCTCAACAGGTGAGGTGTAGAGACGAACAGTTAAATAAACAGTTTGGTGGGAATATGGGGATGATCAAACGTAATGGGTTGACGAGGATGGCAGTCAGAAGGGGGATATCAAAATTTGGGGATTCCCTAGACTGAGAAGCCATCTATGTGACTCATTCTGTGAAGCCCAACTGCTGTTTTCTTCCATCATGATCCAAATAGCAATGGAAATGGAAATGGGTAGCACAGCTGTTAGCACTGATGCAGGCTGGGGAAAGTGGGTGTGAGTAGGCAGCATACAGGTAATGCAGGGTTAATAAGTGGGGGTACTGGATGGGTGAGAGCACATGACCAATGATGTTGGATGCAATAGTGACAGCAATAGACTATGAGCCTTGGCGGGACGTGTGTGCAGAAGAGACAGAGGTAGTTGAGAAAAGATAGTGACACTTTGACTCCATGAGGGTAAAAGTCATTGACCTTCATCTAGGTTACCTGGCATTCCTCTAGACCACAGAAACAGCACGGAGCCAGGTGGCAGTTGCAGACCAGGCTGGCAGGATCCGACAGTGTGGTCTTTCTGGTCCTGGGGCAAGAGAGCAGCTCTTCACTACACCACTCCATCCACCAGGACAGTCAGCTCCCTGGCTGCAAAGTGGGATGCCACTTGCCCTCTGTCTGACATGTCTGGGGCAATTCACATGAATTGTTCAGGGTAGCATATGTCATGAACTCATTCTTGCTAGAACCTGTCGAAATTGTAAAATCCATTTCATTCATCCAGTCTTTTGTCTTCCAATTAATTTGTGGAATTATACATATTTGCACAACAATACACAAAAATATTCCAAAGTATTTCACTATGGCAAGGCAAATGGGGCTGGACATAATTTGGCAGTTGGGAAGATTCTGTTACATAGTTAGTGAATTTAATTCTGTATCATGCTTATGTATATTTTTAAAATTATTATAGTAATGCAGTTTACAGCTTGGAAAAATTCAACATTACATCTTTGAAAGATCTTGTCAATAATTAAATATTTTAGTACCTCCATAAACACACCAAAGTGATGCTTTTCTCTATTTTAATTTTACAACCTTAATTTTTTTGTGTCACTGGGTGAATCATAATAAATAGTAAAACTACTCATCTATCCTGTTGTTAAGTCAGAATGCGATCACAGTGCATGATTCAGCAAAGACTGTTTTAGGTTTCATTTTACCGGCTTATAGACATTTGAAATGCATTCCACTCTATTTTACGGATTTCTTTGGAAGAGCAAACGAAGTTTTCACACTTTTCAAACAAAGCTGCAAATGAAATGCAGTCTTAACTGACATCAGTACAATTGCTCTCTGTTGATCAAGCTAGGCTTTTATCAATATAAAGTTAAAGCATAAAGGTTCTCTCTCCATTAGATCAGTATCTTTCTCTAACAGATCAGACCAAAGCAAAGGAGATCTGAAAGTTAGAATCATGGAGTCATACAGCATGGAAACAGACACTTTGGTCCAAACAGTCCATGCTAACCATGTTCCCAAACTAAACCAGTCCCACTTGCCTGCATTTTCCTATATCCATCCAAACCTTTCCTATTCATGTACTTATCCAAATGTCTTTCCAATATTCTAACTGTGCCTGCATCTACCACATCCTCTGGCAGTTCATTCCACATACGAACCATTCTCTGTTTAAAAAAGTTGCCCCCCCCATATCCTTTTTAAATCTTTCTCCTCCCTAGTTTTGAACTCCCCCAGCCGAGGGAAAAGACCCTTGCCATTCACTTATCTATGCCCCTCATGATTTTATAAACCTCTATAAAGCCACTCCTCAACATCCTATGCCCCAGCAAAAAAAATACCAGCCTGTCTCTGTAACTCAAACCCTCCAGTCCCAGCAACATCCTGGTAAATCTTTTCCGAACCATCTCCAATTTAATATTATCCTTCCTATAGCAGGGTGACCAGAACTGTACACAGTACTCCAGAAGAGGCCTCACCAATGTCCAGTACCATCTCAACATGACATCCCAACTCCTATACTCAAAGGTCTGAGCAATGATGGCAAGCATGCTAAATGCCTTCTTAACCACCCTGTCTACATGTGATGCAAATCTCAAAGAATTATGTACCTAGAAAGTGAAGAATTAAGAAAAAAAAATTTTTTGTAGTGTCTTATAGCTGAAACTTGAAGCTGTTGCAAGCAGCACTCCAAATGCTGGCTAGCTATTACTTCTTAGGCTTAAATTAGGCTTTTATGAACAACTACTATAGAATCATAGAGCCACACGGCACAGAAACAGACCATTCAGTCCAACCAGCCCATGCCGAACATAATCCCAAACTAATCTAGTCCCACCTGCCTGCTCCTGGCCCATATCCCTCCCAACCTTTCATATTCACATATTTATCTAAATGTCTTTTAAATGTTGTAATTGTACCTGCATCCACCACTTCCTCTGGAAGTTCATTCCACACACGAGAACCACCCTCCGTGTAAAAAGCTTTCCCCCTCATGTCTTTTTTAAAATCGCTCTCCTCTCACCTTAAAAATGTGCCCCTTATCTTGAAATCCCCCATCCTAGGGTAAAGCCAACTACCATTAACTATTGGTGGGTTTAGCAGTGTAAGGTGAAACATTGATCTCGATGAATCAAACTACCCTTACCTGAAAATGTAACACAGTGAAACCTCTGGTGTAACTCGGGGACCAGCTACAGTAAGTGAAGTGAACACCACAAATGATCTCTCCCCACCCTGGTCTGACTAACTACACAATCCAATTAACCTTAACGCTGACTACCACCTGACCGGACTAAACCTCCCACACCTGGCAACCCTCTCAACCTGACTACCCACGTGACCCACCATCTCTGACTATCCATTCAACCCACAGCAACTATCCAAATGACCTGTGGTGACTACTCCTTGACTACAACTAATCCCTAACCATGTTAGTCCCCACAGACCCAACTACCCTGTCAACCTGACTCATCTACCATCCAATCCGATTATCTATCTGACCTGCAATGACTATCTCTCAATCTGACTACTCACTTGCCCACACACTGACTTACCTGGATGAGAGTGTGCAATATAGTCAGGGAACAATGCCGCTGACCAGAAGGTGTGTGTTATGGGTAGATTTTTGTTAACTGGTGGTACATCAAGTGGATGGATAGTCAGTGACAGAGACCCACCCAGCCTAGTAAAAAGGCAGGGTTTGGGTACATCAGCACCCTGCCTAATTAAGTTCCCCCTCTGCCTCCAAGACTGCCATCTCCAGGAACGGAAAATTCCAACTGTAGTGTTTAATTGACTGTTCAATCACTAAATGCTAGTCACAACCAGTCAGGACTAAAGGATTTAGCAATTGTAGGTGTCAGGGAACAAGAACGCAAGTTGATACTGTACTTGGCAGCATGAATTACAGGATGTCCGTGGTAAATTTATTTTGCCTCTGGGACAAAGAAAACGACACAATGCCATATTGCAAAGGACAAATGCTCATATTTACTGACTCATCTGAAGATTCTCTTACATTTGTTAAACTAGTGAGGTCATTAAACTTACCCTGACACTAAAAGAGGAGCCTTGTGTTTGTACAGGGACACTTACAGCAACAGCCAATTTCAGTGGAATGGCTCAATGAGGTGGCTTTTTACATTGTACTCTAACTACCATGTCCCTCCTTTACCTAATTTGAATCAGCAAAACATCTACATCAATCTTTTGCAATTTAGATGCTCACCCTTTCCCTTCTTTAACAGAATGAATTCTGCTTCTCTTCCTAGGGTTTGCTTAGTTGCATGGTACATTTAAATAGGGCAACTGCGCCATGTCCTACCTCCTCCTGAATTCTGCAGATTTCTCAGTAGATTGGATTCTCTGCTGGCAGTGCCAATGTACAATACATTAGTGAATGCCTGCCCTCCTCCAATTTCTGCAGGGACAAGCTGCTTTGTTAGACTTGACTGCTGCATCAGGCACAAGGGAACTCCCAACCAATATGCTTGACACACTGCTTATTTGTAATAGTACCGTCCTTTTATTTATAGGCTCTGTGTACTAAAATAAGTTTGCTGGATTTCACATAAACATCAGTTACTCAAATACAAAAATAATTCTGTTCATCATCTGTAGAACATCTAAACTGAGACAAAAAATAAGCAGTCAATAAGATTTTCTTTCCTGTTCATGTGCTCTTTAAATCCAGACAAATACAATTTGTTTCAAAAATCATTTACTTTATATGCAGCAAGAGGGTAATTTCCTCTGCAATCTGGCATAGTGATTGCACATGCAAATCTTTGTTAGATTTTCAATGTATCTCAAATCCCAATCTCAAATTTTTCCTGTATCAGTATGACATCCAGAGTCTCTATCCAGCATGAAGCCAGAGTCTAGAGGTCAAGTTAAGCATTATTCCACCTAATCTGAATCTTCAACCCAAAAATAGGTATTCACTAAATGTCATGATAAATAACTCCAATTACTGCTTTAGCAATATATCTATGTCTATAACATAATAATTTCAAAAATAAGATATAACAACACATATTCTTTAAGTTATGTTTCAAGCCACCAATGTTAGTTTCAGATTTTCTGGCATTCTGACAGTTAACTTACTTTTGGTAATGCCTATTTATGTTTCATACTTCGCAGTATAACCTAGCTTTTCAAGGTTACACAATCTTACCTGAGATTGTCTCCAGGCAGCACAATTAACACAGAAATCTGCAATGACCTTAAGCACATTAAGAAAATTCCTTCTGTAAACAAAATTAATAACTGACAGTTTCCCTTGCACTTACCAAGCAAAGTAAATGAGATACAGTCAATGTGGCGCAAACAATGTTTACAGTTAATCCACTTATACTTCACAGCAAAGATTTTCCACACAGCATGCAGAAATTAGTATTAATCACCCATCATCAAAAGCACATAGTACAACTTATATGGTCAAACGTTTTCACTCCTTAAACACCACCATGTCTCTATAGATTGCCAGAAACAATGTTGGCAAAGCATCAACATGCTATAACATACTGTTGACCTTACTTGGAGGCTCAAATTTCTTTGTAAGTCTGGAGAACATCTGTCATAAATCTGGTGAAATCTGCTGGAACAGCTCAATCCTGGCTACGATCTGGCTAAATCAGGTTCCAAACTAAACTAATTTGGGACTTTTGCGAGTAGCAGAGCATCTTCCCAGCCATTACAAGGCCATTTGCAGGAGAGAGGGAGAAAAATAACTGCTAATGCTGAGATTTACAGATGTGGCCGTGAAAGCTCACAATATACATCTGAAAGTGGGTATTCCCACTCAGATGAGATGTACTAGTAGTGAAAGAAAGATGTCACTATGCCCCGGCAAGGGTGTACAACCGAGAAAAATGTTTTGCCCCCACCCCTCCCCAATCCCCCGAAGCTGAAAAGTATTGTTTCGATTATTTTTTAGTGAGCTGTTTCGACTTGCTTGTGCACAGCAGGCAACAGAAATAGACCCATAATGAGATGCCCTCTCACTGAAACTGAAACTCCAACAGGACATTTGTCATCTCAGTTGTGCAATTAATTACTATGATTAAAAAAACACAATTATCTTTATCAACACAATGACTGCTGTGAAAATCCTGATTACAATTACTCATGCTATTTAGTGAACACTGACATCCACCACATTAGTTTCAAATGTTGCATAAACAATTGCATGCAGTCTTATTGTCTTGTTTAGACCTCTCAATTTTGATTGAGGCAGAGATAAACCCATATCAGTCAGAAATGAAATTTAAGGCCAGGTATATACCAGTAAATCTGTCTTCAAATTAAAACTTTATGCATATCACAATGTCCAAATTATACCTTTTAGTTTCAAATAAGATAGGTAGTTCTTTTTTAAATAACATAACAATTTAAATTGTTCAGCTTAAAGTGCTAAATGATCATTTGCTGGATGCATATCTCTCTCTCACACACACACAGACACACACACACACGTGTGCATGCTGTCTCTCTCTGACAGTTCTTTTCAAAAGTAATACCTCACAACACATTATAGATTCTGGTGATTCTTGACCTGAACTACTCTAAAATCCTATATTAACAAACCGAATCACCCAATTTTACAACAAATAAAAAGTGCACTCACTACAAGTAATCAACATAAAAAATCAAATTGTGTGTCAAAACTGGATATAAAATGTATGTGCAGGAAACGAAACAATTGACGTATCAGATTTTAAAAGAAAGACGCATTAGCATTATAACACATTGTGTAATCTAAGCACATAAGAATATAAGGGCACAGGAAACAGGAGCAGAAGTAGACCATACAGCTCATGAACTTACTCCATCATTCAACAAGATAATGCCTGATATTCTGTCTCAATCTACTTTGTGGTCCCCTTCCCATAACCCTTTATTTCTTGAGAAACCACAAATCCATCTCTTTCAGCTCTAAATATATTCAACAAGTGAGCATTCACAAACCTCTAGGATAGAGAAATTCAAAGATTTACATCTCTTTGAATGAAGTGATTTCTCCTCATTTCAGTCCTAAATGAAGAATCTCTTACCCTGAGACTGCAGATTTATGTTATGGTTTCTCCAGATAGGGAAAATAACCTCACAGCATTTACCCTGTCATGCCCCTTCTAAAACCTTTTGTTTCAATGAGATCACTTTTCATTCTTCTGAACCACAAAGAATATATATAAATTTCAATTCTCAAGAATGAATCTAATGAACTTCCAGTGCACCATTTTCACTGCGAGTACATCTATCCTTAGATATGGAGGCTAAAACAGCACTCAGTAGTGCAGGTGTGGCGTTGCTAAACCCCTGTACAACTGTTGCAAGAATTACTTATTCTTCTACTTCAATCTCTTTTCAATAAGGATTAACACATCATTTTTTTAACCTTTATGCCATACTAGCCTCCTAAATTATTATGTTCCTATGCATACATTCCTTTGAACATCAATCTTTAGGAAATTCATGTCTTTTGAAAATACTAAATGACATTTTCCCAAGCCTTGAACAACATGGCAATGTCAAGAAATATAGGAAAACAAAGTGGGAAAGAAAAAAATACATTTTGTCTAAACTTTTTGAGGACAATTTGCAAGAATACCAATTCAACACTTATACAGCATGAGAGGACACTACTAATTGATTGGCAAGTGGACTCTGATTAATAGAGACATTGCCATGCACTCATTAACTGCCAAGTTTTGTTTGAATTTTAGACCAGCTAGGTTGATTGATTTCTCAGGGCATTGTCACCTAGTTTGTCGAGTAGAAACAGGAATGATGTATGCACATAATCCTTCTGTTTGCAAAGAACAAGGCCCTGTGTAACTTCCAGCACAGACAAGTTGTGATACACTGCATGCCTGACTGAAAACCCTAAACTGATCACCAATGTAATTCTTTGCACACTCAGGATTAACTAGCAGATGTTGTCCAGTCATGGAATTACATCTAATGCTGAACAGCATTTCATGTTTTGAAACCATAGGCTAATTGGATATGGTCAGTAGTTTGCTTGCAAACAGCTGAAGAGACATGCTGTTTGACATGACCTGCCAGTTTTTAGGATGTCTGGCCTACATACCTGGCATCACACCAGCAGCAAAATTCATATACCCCATTACTTATTTCTGTTAAAGGCTAGTTGCTAATAAGATTAATCTTATAGTGTGTGGAACTGCAGGAATCCCAATGTGCATACTGACAAATTGAAGAAGGTTTGCAGTTTACCTTAATAGAGAAGCCCCAGCTCATTTCTCAATGAGGGTATTGAGGAAACTGAGCTTGTTTGATGTTTTATTTTGAAGGTGAATTTGTGTGCACGATAGACCCATTAAGACATCTAAGGAAATTCTTACGTGCAGCTGCGGATTCACGTGTATCACCTACACATCAGAAATACACAAAGGATAGAAATGAAGACATGTTTCTCACGGTATTCAACAAAGGTATTTGTGAGAACTGGGCCTAGTGGTGATCACACAGCAATATCATCTACTTAGGCATACACTGAGCCACGGAAACTCAACTGCACATGTTCCTGAGTTCATAAGTTCAATGAATACTAATTTATGCAATGGTGGTAGCCCAGATCACTTTGATATTCAAGTCATGAATTATCATCAGCAGGTTTATCAGGAGAAGAGAGGAGAATTGTAAGCCACACATAACTGAGATGAGTTGATTATTAATGAATTGCAAATTTATGGAAATAAGGTACTCACCACTTACCATTGAGACTCTGATCTTGCCATTGGAGGTTTAAGGGGGAAGTTGGAATTTTTTTCTCAACATTGAAAATGAGATGTGTCCATGTGCTCATTTGATATTGCTGCTCTCCAGTGTACCACACAATAAAGCCAAGGACATCTGAATTACAACATTATATCAAAGTGAGAACCACAAGAACTGCGGATGCTGTAAATCAGGAACAAAAACAAAGCTGCTGGAAAAACTCAGCTGGTCTGGCAGCATCTGTGAAGGAGAAAACAAAGTTAACGTTGCGGCTCCGCTGACCCTTCTGACTTTGTTTGTTTTTGTTTTTGTTCCTGATTTACAGCATCCGCAGTTCTTGTGGTTTTCACTTTGATATACTGTTGTAATGCAGATGTCCTTGGCTTTATTGAGTGGTACACTGGAGAAAAGCAATATCAAATGAGCACATGGACACATCTCATTCTCAATGTTGAGAAAAAAATTCCAACTTCCCCCTTAAACCTCCAATGGCGAGATCAGAGTCTCAATGGTAAGTGTTGAGTACCTTATTTCCATAAATTTGCAATTCATTAATAATCAAGTCATCTCAGTTATCTGTAGCTTACAATTCTCCTCTCTTCTCCTGATAAACCTGCTGATGATAATTCATGACTTGAAAGTCAAACTGGTTACTTGGTGGATGCAATTCACCACTTGCTTCTCAATGCCTCAATTTTAATGTCACTTCACCAAGACGTCCTTGGTTGTTTCCTGGATGGCATCATCCTCAACCCTTTGCTCACTGATGTTGGCATCACAATACCACGTTATCATGACTGATCTTGTACTAACTCAGAATCCACTCAGCCCTTCAGGAATTTGGAGCTCTGTGACACCTTTGTCTTGCATGCTCTTGCTAAGGTGTTTTACATATCGAGGCACACAGGCATCTTATGCATCTACAAAAAATGCATCTTATGTTTTTGAGTTTACTTACTTAGCACTCACTTAGAGGTGGATAATCTCTGTAAATTGCAAAGCTTTTTAGTCAAAGGACCAGAAGGGTTAGTAATTGTGGAAAATGGGGTGAGCAAGCATGGTTGTGTAGAGATGCTGCAGGCAATGATGAGATTGGGAGTCCATGAATGTCGGTAAGGTTTGGTGTGCAGCGTGGACTGCAGTAGATCATCTGACAATACTGCACATTCTGTCTAACCTCGGAGCCGGTTGTGAATGAGGCCAGCAGGCCAAGCAGCATCAGAGGAGCAGG
>NC_063336.1:61272814-61302567 GCF_021869965.1 Rhincodon typus
CCATTTCTGAAGAAGGGTCTAGGCCCGAAACGTCAGCCTTCCTGCTCCTCTGATGCTGCTTGGCCTGCTGTGTTCATCCAGCTCTACACCTTGTTATCTCAGATTCTCCAGCATCTGCAGTTCCTACTATCACTGAATGAGGCCACTGTGTTTGATTTTTTGATATCCTTCGGCAGCCTGTCAGGTAAAGAGTGGGCCTCCTCTTGACCGTCCATCCACCAAGACTCCAGGTTGCAATCTGGGAAGCAGGCTGCCAGTTTCCATTCTGAAGAGAATTTAGTTTCCTAACATGACAGAGTGTGAGATAGTGCCTGGTTTTGCAGCATCGAAGTAGCGTGCGTCTGGGTGTTAAACACGGCACCAGGCACTTGTACACTGGTTTCATATTTAACGAGGCAAGGAGCAGAAGACAGACGGTTTGAGCTCTCGGGACAGGCTGAATAGGTTAGGGTTATTTTCTCTGGAGCGTCAGAGGCTGAGGGGTGACCTTATAGAAATTTATAAAATCATGAGGGGCATGGATAAAGTGAATAGTCAAGATCTTTTCCCTAGAGTAGGGGAGTTCAAAACTAGAGGGCATAGTTTTAAAGATGAGAGGGGAAAGATTTAAAAGGGACCTAACGGGCAACTTTTTAACACAGTGGGTGGCATGTGTATGGCACGAACTGCCAGAAGAAGTGGTGGAGGTTGGTATAACTACAACATTTAAAAGGCATTAGGATGAATAGGAAAGGTTTTGAGGGATACAGGCCAAATGCTAGCAAATGGGACTAGATTGATTCAGGATATCTGGTCATCATGGGCGAATTGGACCGAAGGGTCTGTTTCTGTGCTGTACAGCTCTATGATACAATATCGTAAGAGAAATCACTGAGAGACATGATGAAACACCTGTATGAAACTCCCCAAGAATAACAGCCTAAATATGAGAAATTCCAGCTCACTTTGTTTTTCTGTTCTATCAAAGTGACACTTTGCAACATTATTTGCCATCTGGACCATGTTGCCCAGTCACTTAACCTGTATATAATTATTCACAGCTCCTTTGCATCCACCTCATAGCTTAAATTTGCATTCAGCTTTTGTATTGTTACAAAATTCTATTTGCATAAAGAGAACTACATGAATCAGAGTTGTGCATTAATCAATTCCTACTCAAAGGTTTACATCAGAATACTGGAATCCAAGAAAGACTTTGCAATTATCTGTGCTCAGCCTAACAGAATTATTAAACAGATTAAGTAACCTCCATTGTATTTTAAAAGTCATTTGTTAATGTTCAGCAATGCAATCAACCATTCCAAAATTCTGGCAAGCTCTTTGAGCAAACAAAATACAGCATTTTTCAGAGGTGAAGTGATCCTGTTAGTTTGTTTGCAAAGGGATTTTCACCTTGGAAATACGTCTATCAATAGTCTATCAAGCTAGTAAAGTAGTAAGTAAATGGATGGAGTTGGAGTAACTGAGAAAGTAATGAAGTCTAAATTAGGACTACATTACATGTAAAAACCAAAAGAACTGCGGATGCTGTAAATCAGGAACAAAAACAAAGCTGCTGGAAAAGCTCAGCAGGTCTGGCAGCATCTGTGGAGGAGAAAACAGAGTTAACGTTTCGAGTCCGGTGACCTTTCCTCAGAAAAGAAGAAACAGGAAGAGCATTACAGTACTTGTTTCAAAGAGTTGAAGGACAAAATCAATTTGGTATAGGAAAGGCTAAATTACATTGCTCAATGTAATTTATGAACTACCATCTAGTGAGAAACTTGTAGAGGAATGAACGCATGAAGAAATTACAGAGAGGCGTAAACATCATAGAATAGTGAAAACAGGGACATTAATTGCCCATATTTAAACTGGGCTAGTGGTAGTGTAAGGGATGGTGAGGTGTAAGCATTCTTAGATTTTGTTCTGGAAAATCTCCAAATGCAAGAAGTATTTTGCTCATATCAGTATTTTAATAGATTTAACATTAAATATATTAAGTATGTGCGTGGGCACGTGTGAGGTTTGGTTGCTGCTTAAGTTCAAAAACCTGAATAAAAATTAACTTGCAACCTCATTATAATATTTAAAGCACCAATTCACTTCCTTGGATCAAGTCAGTTGCCCAATCATCTTTTCACCTATATTAAAGCCAGAAGTGTGCAGTTTGAAAGAGAGTTCGGATTAGGATTTTCATTGTAATACATTGGCCCATTTCCTGAACCCAACTGACCCATTTTCTACTGTTAAGATTCCCCTCTTCGTGTTAACTAAGCAAATTTTGCACATAAGTTGAAGAAAGATTTGACTTGATTTCTTTTTTTTAAATTTTGATTTATTATTGTGACATGTACCTAGGTAAAGTGAAAAGTTTTTTTTTGCATGCAGTATAGGCAGATCATACTATAAAAAGTTCATAGGGTGATAGGACAGGTAAGATAAGTTGTAAGCAATTCAAGTGAGGAGCAGATTCATTATACAACATCAGTATACGAAATTTATGATCAGCTTATGCCTTCCTGTTAGTTTCATGAAAACAATATTCTGTCATCTGCATTTTTATAACATGAATTTCACTTGATTTGGTTGATATACTTGCATGTTAGATATGAACTAAATCTGTCAGAGGCATTTCAGGTTATAATGCAAGTACCTTTTTAATAACATAATAACTGTTAATTAGTGTTAAGAAACCCTGCTGGCACAGGAAATTAATGATTAATGAACAAGTGTCATATTTCATTTCTTCAGGTATTCAATTTTTCACAGAGATTACAAGAAAGTCATTTTAATTTTTTTCTTTTACTTTTCCTTTTGAACTATTTATTTTCTGTTAATCCAATCTTTCTTTCCCTCTACTTACCTTTCATACCTGAATTGACAGTGAGCTCCCAACTCGAACGCTGCTTTTCATTAGTACCAATGTCTTTTTCCCTATTTTCAAATGTCATTGGTTAAGGTTACAGATCCTATTTGCCTGTATCCCTGCTGTGCTTTAATCAACTCTCATTTTTAGCTAATTGAGGGCAAAAGCTTTTTGAGCAGAAGGGTGCAGCAGCAAGTATAACTAATAGCCATACAGTATGTAATAATATTTTCATTTGTGTCCAATTCTTTCAAATGGCAGTGCTGTACCAAGAAGCCAGGTGAGCTTCCCACTGTTACCAAAAAATTGATAACAATTCCCTATGATCTTTACTTGTTCACCTTGTGAATTGGTCTCTCCTCCAAATGTCTTCCCTATTCAGTTCTGATGAAAGATTTCACTCAACATAGCAATTAAGTTCCTTTCTCTGTACATTTGAACACACACACAAATTACAAGCAGGAGTACGCCACTCAGATCGTGAAGATTCCTCTGCTATTCAATAAGATCATGGCTGATCAAATGACTCCATATTCCCACTGATCCCGAGACACTTTCACTCCCTTGCTAATCAAGAGTCAAAAGTTAGATAAACTTTGCTATAAAAAATTCAAGGACTCTGCTTCCACCACTCTTTCACAAGAGAGTTTCAAAGACCCACGATCCTCCAATGAATTGGCACTGGTTTAAAAATAACAGGTTACCCATTTAAACCAGGATTAAGGAGAATTATCAGCTAAGTGTCATTTACGGAAAGTTTCAAAGGGAGTTTCTCTGAGGTCTAGTGACAATTCTCTGCTGCTCACATCATTATGTTTGCACCATGCATTTATGGCGTTGCACTTGTACTATCATGTGTATACCAACATCAGAAATACTCGCACTGCTGTGACCTTCTAGAATTTCAGCAACAGTCGGCATATTTAAATTCTGATTTTAGACCAGGTCAAATGTTGCCAACCACACATAGCCATTCACAAAGCACATAGTGAGAAAAAAATAGAAGCTCATATTCATAGAATCCCTAAACTGTGGAAGCAGGCTATTTGGCCCATCGAGTCCACACCAACACTGTGAAGAGCATCTCAACCAGACCTATCCACTACCCTAACCCTGTAACCCTGCATTTCCTGTGGCTAATCCACCTCGCCTGCACATCCCTGGACATTATGGGCCATTTAGCACAGGCAATCCACCTGACACACATATCTTTGGACAGTGGGAGGAAACCACAGCACCCGGAATGTGCCAACTCAACACAGTCCCGCAAGGCTGCAATCAAACCCGGGTCCCTGGCACTGTGAGGCAGCAGCGCTAAACCACTGAGCCACTGTGCTGCCCGGCTTTATCATTTCTGTCTGATTGTAACTGTAGCTACCAGAATCAATAACAGTCAGTCTACACAGGCTTCCATTCCTTAGAGCCATATCATCTTAGAATCCCATCTAAAGAAATGGAACTTCTCCCCTAATCCCTCACAGTTGTCATTGTGATACTCGCATATTGAACATGTGTGTGGCTCCTTACATGATTGATAGACCACATTGTTGGCAATTTCATAGTTATTCTCCCTATCCTTGATGCAACCTTCTTCACCCCATGTTGTTCCACAACTGAAAAATAAGAAAATAAATTGATGCTGGGATCAAACTTCTTTTACATGGACAGATTTGGAGAATCAACTGTTTTTACTCTGGGATCTGATTGAAATGATTTCAGGGATAAGTTTCTGTCCAAGCGTCTGGAATTATTTAAGCTAGATAGAACCAGAACGCAGAAATATGACTTGTAAAGATTAATTTACATTAGCCTGGAAGAACTCAGTTGTGACCTTTCACATTAAATATTAGTCTGTATGGTGATTATGAATTCACTACACACTTTAAAATGGCATGAGGAGAGATCCTGTGAGGGGATACATCTCAGGCTAGAGCAGGTAAATAGGGAGTGGGGATAAGTGAGATCACTGACTGTGGTCTCCTGGAGATTGCCTGCTTGCCTTGCAAGGAGGAAGAATTTTCCAGAGTTTTTACCAACATCATCCTGAGATTGCCTGCCACAGGAGATTGTCTGAGTGGAGGATGAGTTTATGGTGGCTGTAGGTTACCCAGTGTCTGTTCATTCCTGTACACATATGTTCTGCATTGCAAGGATACTACACCCTTAAAACCTGCCTCCAAATACTGTCACCCCATCAAACCTCACCACCACCCTCAGTGAACTATTCTATCACCCATTATACCCTGATACCATCCACGTTATCAAACCATAGTGTCCTTTTCTATTTTCCTCTGGCCATTAATGTAGAAGAATATGTCTGTGCCTATCACTAACACACTAAGCTACAGGACTTCTTTATCCAAGCATTCTGTATCCAACCTGACCCTGGAAATTTTTACCAATCCTGTCAACACCTCTTCCAACCCTGATATTGTAGTGATTGTAATGATGTCAACCAGCTGGACCTCATAAAATATGATTTCCCTGATTGTGACTGTTAGTCTGGTCCAACTAGGGAGACCTGTTTGATATATCAAAAGGAGAGATACTGACACTCTGATGCCTGACCCTGCACAAGGCAGTACTATAGTCAAGGACTATACGTTCTGGGGTTCAGAGGCTATAAGAAGAATAGAAAGTGAGGCAAGAGAGGAGGTGGGGGCAGGGGCATAGTGTTTTTGATCAGGGAAAACAATACTACTGTAATTAGAGATAGTAGGAACTGCAGATGCTGGAGAATCTGAGATAACAAGGTGTAGAGCTGGATGAACACAGCAGGTCAAGCAGCATCATAGGAGCAGGAAGGCTGATGTTTCGGGCCTAGACCCTTCAGGTCTAGGCCCGTAACGTCAGCCTCACTGCTGTAATTAGACAGGATATTCTTGAGGGATTGTCCAATGAAGCTATATCAGTGGAACACAGAAATTAGAAGAGGCTGATCACATTGACGGGATTGTACTATAGGCCCCTCAACAATCAGAGGGAAACTGAGCAGCAAATATGTAGAGATCTCAGATATGTGTAAGAATAATAAGGTTGTAATGGTAGAGGATTTTAACTTTCCATAGACTGGGACTGCCATAGTGATAAAGGCATGGATGGGGAGGAATTTAATAAGTATATCCAAGAAAACGTTCTTTTTCAATATGTGAATGTATCTACTAAAGAAGGAGCAAAACTTGACCTTTATTGGGAAATAAGACAGAGCAAATGACTGAAGTGTTAGTGGAGGAGCACTTTGGGACCAGTGATTATAATTAAGTGGCATGGTGGCTCAGTGGTTAGCACTGCCACCTCACAGCACCAGGGACCCAGGTTCAATTTCAGCCTTGGGTGACGGCCTGTGTGGAGTTTGCACATTCTCCCTGTGTCTGCATAGGTTCCCTCCCACAGTCTAAAGATGTGTAGGTTAGGTGGATTGGCCATGCTAAATTGCCCATAATGTCCAGGGATGTGCAGACTCGATGGATTAACCATGGGGAATGCAGGGTTATGGGGACTGGGCAGGATTCTCTTCAGTGGGTTGGTGTGGACTCAGAGGGCTGAAGGACCTGTTTCCACATAGAAGGAATTCTATTAGTTTTAAAATAGTTATGGGAAAGGATAAGCTTAGTAAAGAAGTTAAAGTTCTTAATTGGAGTAAGGCCAATTTTGATGGCATGAGACAGGAACTCTCAAAAGTTGACTGGAGTAGACTGTTCGCAACTGGCAATTGGGAGGTTTTCAAAAGTGAGATGATGAGAGTTCAGAGGCAGTATGTTCCTGCTAGAGTGAAGGGTAAGGCTGATAGGAATAGTAGGGAACAATGGATGAATAAAGATATTGAGTCTCTGGTCAAGAATAAGGAGGCGGCATATTTTGGGTATAGACAATGGGGATCAAGTGAACATCTTGAAGTGTATAAGGAGCGTAAGTGCATTCTTAAGAGGGAAATCAGGTGGGCAAAAAGAATGGAATATAAGACAGCCTAGGCAGATAAGGTTAACGATAATCCAAAGAGATTCTACAAGTACATTAAGAGCAAAAGAGCAGCTAGAGAAAGAAAAGGGTCCCTTTAAGATCAACGAGGTCATCAATGTTGGAACTACAGGAGATGGGAGAGATACTAAACAAATATTTCACGTCCGTATTTACTGTGGAAAAAGGTATGGAGGCTAGGGTACTCAGAGAAATAAATACTGATGTCTCGGAACCAGTCCACATTACAGAAGGGGAGGTGCTGGAGGCCTTAACAAACGTAAAAGATGGATAAATTTTCAGGCTCTGATCAAGTTTATCCTGGAATGTTGTGGAAAACTAGGGAAGAAATTGCGGTGCCTCTAGCAGAGATATTTGTGTCATCTACAGCCATTGGTGAGATGCTGAAGGAGTGGAGGGTGGCTAGTTTGAGAAAGGCTGTAAGGAGAAGCCTGGAACTATACAGCAGTCAGTCTTACAATCAGTGGTGGGTAAATTGTTGGAGGGGATTCTGAGAGAGAGGATTTATGTGCATTTGGAGAGGCAAGGACTGATTAGGGATAGTCAACATCGCTTCGAGTGGGAAAACATGTCTTACAAACTTGATTGAGTTTTTGAGGATGTAACCAAAAAGACAGATGAGGGCAGAGCAGTAGATGTTGTCTGCATGGACTTTAATGACATCTCTTAACAGGTTCCGCATGGTAGCTTTGTTAGTAAAGTTAGATCACACAGGATTCAGGGAGAGCTCGCCAATTGGATACAAAATTGACTTGATGGGAGGAGATAAACGGTGGTGGTGGAGGGTTGTTTCTTGGACTAGAGGCCTGTGACCAGCAGTGTTCTGCAAGGATCAGTGCTGGGTCCACTGTTTCTCATCATTTATGTAAGATATCTGAATGAGAATTTAGGAGGCACATTCAGAAAGTTTGCAGATGACATCAAAATTGTTGGTATAATGGACAGTGAAGAAGGTTATCTGAGATTACAAAGGGGTCTTGATCAACTGGGCCAATGGGTTGTGCAGTAGCAGATAGAGTTTTATTTGGATAAATGTGAGGTATTGCATTTTGGTACGATGAACAAGGGCAGGACTTTTACAATTGATGGTAGGGTACTGGGTGGTGTTGTTGAACAGAGAGACCTAGGAATTCAGGTACATAGTTCTTTGAAAGTTGCATCACGGGTAGACAGGGAGGCTAAGAAGGCATTTAACATGCTTGCCTTCATTGCTCAGAACATTGAGTGTTGGAGTTGAGATGTCATGTTGAGGTTGTACAGTACATTGGTGAGGCCATCTTTGGAGTACTGTACATAGTTCTGGTCGTCCTGACACAGGAAGGATATTATTAAATTGGAGAAGGTTCAGAAAAGATTTACAAGGATGTTGCCAGGAATGGAGGGTTTGAATTCTAAAAATAGGCTGGATGGGCTGGGACTTTTCTTACTGGGGCATCGGGGGTTGAGGGGTGACCTTAGATTTGTAAAATCATGAGGGGCATAGAAAAGGTGAAGAGCAAAGGTATTTTCCCTTGGGTAGGGGAATTCAAAATTAGGGGGCATATTTTTAAGGTGAGAGGAGAAAGATTTGAAAGGGACCTGAAGGGCAACTTTTTCGCACAAGGTGGTTCATATGTGGAGACAGTACTGGATACTGTAATTTCCCCTATTGATTCAGCCGATCCTAAGAGCCGTGCTGTCTCAAAAACAGTTATACCAATACTCGAGTTTATTGTTCCACCCAAAACCTTGCAGCATTGTCTCATCAACAGCCCATTCAATAGTCATTCAAGGTGAATGGCTTGCATATCTGTCTGGTTTGGCTTGATTTAATTTGACAGTGAATGCTGCGAGCTTCCTGGCTTGATATCTCAGTTCCACTGTCTCATTAATACATATTCAAAATGATCAATAAAGGCAACAGTTTGCCTGTCTCCCTGATCTGATCCAATTCCCAGCACAATGTTCAGTTGGCCAGTTTTCCCAGCATGCCCTTCAGTTGACCTGCATTGCTTTCAGTGTCCCAAAAGAGCTGTTATTTTATTTAAAAGAGACATTCCACGAGCTGCAATGAAATGATCTGCTCAATGTGATGTGTGCAGTCAGTAGCACTGAGCACCAAGTGGAAGCCATTTATGTCGCCAAAGCCCACTTCCCAGGCTGTAGCACTGACATCATCAAGGAAACGAGATGAAGCGATGTGATCTAATATAAATTGCAACAGGACCAACCATGATAGATTTGTGGATTGAAGATTGAGATATCCTACATTAAGTCCCCAGTGAATCCTTTGAAGCAGTCAGCTGCACAATAATTTACCTTAGCTGCTGCCTTGACTGCTGACATATAAAATGGCCACCCAGCCTGTTAGGGCTGCCCATGACTGAGCAGCACAAAATAGCCCATGGCTGCCCATGGCTAATGCAGCAGAACATGGCTGACAGTAGTTAGAGATCTTGGGAAAATATTTTCTTAATGTAGTCTTCACGAGTAGAACAATAGTAGCTCTGTAGATTCCAGGTTACTGGACTGAGATAGAATGTGCAGCTGCAGTTGTTTACACATAAGACATAAATAAGAACATTTCACACTATCTCTCTTGAATTATTTAATCAATCTGTTACAATACTAAGAGTAGGCTGTAGTTAAGATCCTTCCAATAATCATAGGTATAGATTCCAAAGTAGTTATAGATCTACCTATATACAAAAAAATCACTAAAAGCATTAGAGGAAAAGGTTCAAACCAGTCTCAGACAGTAAAAGCAGCCCCCTTATCATTACAGGGAGGAAACAGAGTCTGGGAAACATCCAGGGGTGGACCACAAGCCTGTCCACCTCTTCATTGTTCAGTGATATGATTAACTTAATTGGAAAACATTGAAATTGCTGAGTGCGGCAGAACTTCCCCCAGGTTAACGATTATCAACAGTTAAACTGAGTACATGACAGCAAGTAAATTGCTGAGGCAAGCTTGAACTGTATAAGATGCTGTACCAGAGCCAGTTACGAAGCAATAACTTATTGCTTAGTGTACCTTATTGTTCTGACAAATGAAGCTATACTGAAAACTGAAGCTGCAATAAATTACCTAACATCACATCACGTATCAGACTCTCGCAGAATCCCTACAGTGTGGAAACAGGCCTTTCGGCCCAACAAGTTCACACTGACTCTCGAAGAACAACCCACCCAGACTCACCCCCCTACCCTATCCCTTGTAACTTTGCATTTTCCACGGCTAATCCACCTAACCTACACATCCCTGGACACTACTGGCAATTTAGCATGGTCAATCCACCTAACCTGCACATCTTTGGACTGTGGGAGGGGAGGAAACCAGAGCAAACCCTCACAGACATGGGGAGAATGTACAAAATCCACACAGACAGTCACTTGAGGCTGGAATTAAACGCAGGTCCCCGGTGCTGTGAGGCAGCAGTGCTAACCACTGAGCCACCGTGCTACCTTCTCATTGGAAAATATATGAGATCTAACACAGCCCTTCAGGTTATAAGTCCTGCTCCAGCACAGGGTAAAGTTCTGTGACAGTATCCTAGGACGTCCTTAGTCTGAAACAGCATTACTCCTCAATCATCTGGAGGGAATAACACTGAGGACAATAATCTTTGGTTTTCTTGTACTTCTGCATCCTGAGGGGACCTTCAGCTCTTCACAAGGAGGCTGTCTGACAGCATCTAGATGTTGCTGCTGGTCCTGGACTCACTAACACATCTGTTCCTCTATCTCTCTGTACCTTTGCTGTACTGCGAGCACAATGATGATGAGCCCTGCTGTGGCCAGATCTATTGGCCACGGTTCTAATGAACACATCTGGGGGAATATCAGAAACTAAATAGGCCTTCTGTCTTGTGAACAGTTAGCATTTGTATCACACAAAAATGATAGTTTGGTATGGTCCTTGATATAGCAGGACTTGGAAGCCTCTGACAAGAACAGCCTTGGGATGTCTGTACTTGGACCTTTGACAAAGTGGATCTTATTCTGACATGTACAGCACAAGTTCATAGAATCCTTACAGTGTGGAAACAGGCCATTCGGCCCAACAAGTCCACACTGACCCTCAGAGCACTCCACCAGACCCATCCCCCTAATCTACACATCACTGGACACTACAGGTAATTTGGACTGCGGGAGGAAACCCACGCAGACACGGGGAGAATGTGCAAACTCCACACAGTCACCTGAGGGTGGAATCGAACCCGGGTCCCTGGTGCTGTGAGGCAGCAGTGCTAACCACTGAGCCACCATGCCACCCAAGTTGTTGAGTAGCAGCTGGTCCTGGGGTTGATGGCATATCTGATCCTCAATTTCTCTGTGCATTTGTGGTACTGCAGTGAGAATAACAAAAACCCCTGCTGCAGCTGGATCCATTGGTCACACTTCCAGTGAAACTGTGTGGGGCTATCATAGACAGAACAGGTCCTTAGTATTGTGAGAAGTCAGGATTCGCATCTCACACAAACGATGGTTTAGTATACCCATTTGTAAAGTGCAACACACATTCCATGGAATGAGCCTGTATAAGACCATAGAATGCTGCTACTTTGACATAGGGGCCTTATTCTGATGAATGCAACACAAGCCATGTCATGCAAATACAGTCCCTGATTGGAAATGCTCTATGATTACTGTTACCTTATATCCGTCCCCAGATCAACAAGAATGAAAGCAGTGCATCTAAGAGCATGTTGTTGAATACTTATAATTCACAGTGTGAGGAAATTAGTTCCCTGGCTTTATGCAGTCCATGAGATCTTGGATTGTCTTTGTGCATTGTGACCTGCAGGTGACACTTTTAAGGTCAACTATGATTCTGCTTCACAGACATTACTATCTCAAATCTGTAATGACCAATGATATAGTCAAGATTATTAGTGGCCAGGATTTGTATCCCTCATGGTTGCTCACTGCATGTGTTTCTGATGGAAGATTCTATAATTTCAAAGATCTTTAACCTGCATTGTGCAAGTACCTGATTAATGCAACTTCCTCTTAATGGGCCACCCGTTGCTCACAAGTAGAGCTTGCTCTCATGCGTGGACTCAAAAAACACATACTCAGTGTGGTGGCAGCCATTTTGCACTTCCATTTGCCCATCTGTGATTCAGATGAGGATGGAAGGCAATTTAGGTTGTGTTGTGCAGAGTGAGATGTAGGCACATCGTACGTGTGTAGGTATCAAGAAATGTCAGGTTTCTTCTTGGGTTGTGAATTGTGATACATATAGTGATTAATCTGTTTAAACTGAACTATGAACCCACACTTAAAGGATGAGGAAATGAATCAAATACTCACACTTTCTCAGTATTATTGAATCTTGAGCTGCCTTCAAGAACACTTAACCACAATGGAGCATTACTTAATGGACCTCAAGTATTTTAGTTTGTTTTATATGGCAGTAATGACTCAAAATTCTGTAATATTCTGATTTCTGAAAATAATTGGTAACATTTTAACATAATCTCATAAATGAGAAATATGACAACAAAAACACTTCTGCAATAGATTCCATCAATAAAATTGACATTCAGTGAACTCGTTGCAAGATATTAAATCAAGAAATCACCTGTAAGTAGAGGGGGTCTTTTCAAGATCCTCTTCATCTCTTGCCAGGACACATATCCATCCTTCAAAGTTATCAAGGTGGTTGCCAGTTGCAGTTCTAAACGTCCAATCATTTTGCCACAGAAGGGTTGTTGAAGTAACTTGAATAAATGTTAGTTCCACATTAAATCTTGCTCTCAAAAGTATTGGGTACAAAAGACAGCCATATTGGAACAGCTATAGACTTTGTATGTCACGAGCTCCTCTAAAAGCCAAATGCTGAATTGTTATGATTAATAAAATGGGAAAATAGGTTCAAACACTTCTGATCGACAATTACAACTGAAATGTTGGGAAGGACTAAATTCTGTAGATACGGGAGGAGCTGATTGACAGAAATTTCCACCCAGGCTGTAGTGGTAGCTGGTTCAGTTGGAAGTTCTGAAAAATCTGCTAACAGAATACTAGTTGAAGGTCATTCCTCAATTTCCTACGGACACACAACAAAAAAAGTTCTTGGTTAGTAAAATTTGCTGAAAAACGCAGGTGGGGTATAATTTATTTTTAGCCAAGTTTAAGACTGGACTTTGCCAATCCCAAAGTAGGCACTTATCTAATTCAGCTGGTCCAAATAAATGCAACTAACTTGGAAACCATAACAACTGGTCACAGTTTTACATGGAAGAACAGAAGTTAGTTTAAGCAAGGTGACATTTGCTAAAACCATGACTCAGTATACTCACTTGCCGATTGTTAAATAGGGCTTAGAAACTTTCCCATGTCTGAGTGGCACATATGGCAGACTAAACACATGGTACTGCTTGTTTCCATGGCTAGACTTTCCTGGAAACAGTGTTCAGCCTGTCACCTGAGGCCATTGCTTGAGGGCCACCATCCGACATCGAGGTAAAGTTACTATCCAGAGGAAAAAGAACAGTAGCATTGGACCAGAACGAGACCAGTGCTCTGGTATTTGGAACTGATATGTGGAGCACTGGTAATTGCAACAGTATCTCCTACAGGAGACTCTCCTGTTCTTGCTACTTGCCATAGGTATACTGGAAGGATTTACAGGCGGATAATCAACCTGTTTGGCCACATCATGGATGCAACTTTCATGGCCATAAAATCCTGAGTGGAACCAGAATCTGGACCATTTGGCTCAGAAGTTTGGATGCTACTCACTACCCCAGAATAGCTCCATTACTGTTAAATCACGTAGTTTAATTCTTAATAACCATGACGTGACATTTGTAACAGTTCCAGAGAGTGAGTGAGTGAGTGTGAGTGAGTGAGTGAGAGTGTGTGTGAGAGAGAGAGAAAGAGATTGATTTGAGCAATTAAGGAACCTAAATACTATAAAAGCAGTCCAAAGTTCATATTATAATCAATAAGTCAGCACTTGATAGTTGGGTTGCATTTAAATTTCCTAGTTTGCTAGTTCTTCTTTTTCTGAGAGCAATTTTATGGGTAGTCATGAGCACAGAAAACCTCTAGGTCATGTTTACAGTATGACAAAAAAATAGCAACAGCAAGAAGTTTAGAGTGTGGAAGGCAGTCTCCAGCCTATTGGTATGTACTGGTTCTCATACAAGGAATCCAAAACTTATCTCACTTTTATGCTCTCTTCCATAACCCCATATCCACCTGTTTCAAATGGTAATCTCCCCCGAAATGATTAAATACTTCAACTCTTCTCTTCGGTAAGGAAATCTATGGTCAAACTACTTTGGTGTAAAAAAATTCCTGGTCCCTCGCCCCTCACTTATTAGCTTTAACCTGTGAGACTTTGTCTGCAATCCTTCTATGGCAAATATATCATTTCTTGAGTAAGGAGACCAAAACTGCACACAATACGCCAACTGTGACCTCACCAAGAGTCTGTACAGCTTCAGTAAGACTTCCTTAATCCTACAATGAAGTCCAACATACCATTTGCCTTCCTAACCTGCTGCAAAGACATGCTTGCGTTCAGTGACTGGTGTACATTAACATTTCCCAAACTATCACCATTTGAAATAATACCCTGCAATTCTGTTTTTCTGACTGAAGTGATTAACTTCACATTTATCTACAATATACAGCATCTGCCAGCATGTACCCACTCAACTCGTCTAAATTCAGCCCATTGAGTCTGCACCAGCAAAACTACGTAAATCTACACCAATCCCATTTCTAGCACTTGGTCCATAGGCTTGAATGTTGTGAGATTTCAAGTGCTCAGCCAAGTACTTTTTAAAGGCAGAGATAGTAGGAGCTGCAGATGCTGGAGAACCTGAGATAACAAGGTGTAGAGCTGGATGAACACAGCAGGCCAAACAGCACCAGAGGAGCAGGAAGGCTGACGTTTTGGGCCTAGACCCTTCTTCATTTTCTGATGCTTATCCAGTGTCTCTTCATAACTAAACTTCTCCAGAGCAGACAACACTCAAGTGAATCTCGTCTGCACCCCCTCCAAAGCATCATTCCTATAGCGGGATAACCAGAACTGTAGACAGTACTGTGGCTAGGGTTGGTCAGCTCAGTTGGCTGAATGGCTTGTTTGCCATGCAGAGTGACGCTAATGGCATGGGTTCAATTCCTGCACCAGCTGAGGTTACCATGAAGCACTCTCTTTCTCAGCCTTACCCTTCACCTGAGGTGTGGTGGCCCTCAGGTCAAATCACCAGCAGTTTTCTCTCTAATGAGACAGCAGTCCTATGGGACTTGGCAACCTTACCTTTACTCCAGCTGTGGCCTAATCAAGGTTTTGTACAGTTCCGACAAAACCTCCCTGATCATACGGTCATAGAGCTGTACAGCATAGAAACAGACCCTTCAGTCCAACTCGTCCATGTTGACCAGATATCCTAAATTAATCTGGTCCCATTTGCCAGCATTTGGCCCATATCCCTCTAAACCCTTCCGATTCATATACACATCTAGATGCCTTTTATATGTTGTAAGTGTACCAGTTTCAACCACTTCCTCTGGCAGCTCATTCCATACACACACCACGCTCTGCATGAAAAAGTTGCCACTTCGTTCCCTATTACATCTTTCCTCTCTTACCTTCAACCTATGCCCTCTAGTTTTGGACTCCCCTACCCTGAAAAACGATTGTTTCTATTTAAAAACCAAAAGAACAGCAGATGCTGTAAATCAGGAACAAAAACAAAAGTTGCTGGAAAAGCTCAGCAGGTCTGGCAGCACCTGTGGAGGAGAAAACAGAGTTAACGTTTCAGGTCCGGTGACCTTTCCTCAGAACCTCAGACCCTTCTGAGGAAGGGTCACCGGACTCGAAACGTTAGCTCTGTTTTCTCCTCCACAGATGCTGCCAGACTGGCTGAGCTTTTCCAGCAACTTTGTTTTTGTTCATCGTTTCTATTTACCCTATCCATGGCCCTCATGATTTTATAAACCTCTATAAATGTCACCCCTCAGCCTCTGGCGCTCCAGGGAAAATAGCCCCAGCCTATTCAGCCTCTTCCTGTAGCTCAAACCCTCCAACCCTGGCAACATCCTTGTAAATCTTTTCTGAACCCTTGCAAGTTTCACAACATCCTTCCTGTAGCAGGGAAACCAGAGCTGAATGCAGTATTTCAAGAGTGGCCTAACCAATGTCCTGTACAGCCACAACATGACACTCAAAGCTGACACTCAATGCACTGACCAATAGAGGCAAGCATACCAAATGCCTTCTTCACTATCCTATCTACCTGCGACTCCACTTTCAAGAAACTATGAACCTGCACTCCAAGGTCTCTTTGTTCAGCAACACTCCCCAGGACCTTACCATTAAGTGTATAGGTCCTGCCCTGATTTGCCTTCCCAAAATACAGCCCCTCACATTTATCTAAATTAAATTCCATCTGCCCCTCCTCGGCCCATTGGCCCATCTGATCAAGGTCCCATTGAACTCTGAGGTAACCTTCTTCGCTGTCCACTATACCACCAATTTTGGTGTCATCTGCAATCTTACTAACCATACCTTCTATGTTCACATCCAAATCATTTATATAAATGACAAAAAGCACTGATCCTTGTGGTACACTGCTGGTCATAGGCCTCCAGTCTGAAAAGCAACCCTCCACCACCACTCTCTGTCTCCCACCTTTGAACCAGTTCTGTATCCAAATGGGTAGTTCTCCCTGTATTCTATGTGACCTAACCTTACTAACCAGTTTACCACCTTACTGAAGTCCATATAGATCATGTCCATCGCTTTGCCTTCATCAATCCTCTTCGTTCCATGTTCAAAAAACTCAATCAAGCTAGTGAAACACGATTTTCAATGCACAAAGCCATGTTGACTATCCTTGATCAGTCCTTGCCTTTCTAAATACATGTAGATCCTATCCCTCAGGATTCCCTCCAACAACTCGCCCACCACCAATGGCAGACTCACGGGCCTACAGTTCCCTAGCTTTTCCTTACCACCTTTCTTAAACAGTGGCACAATGTTAGCCAACCTCCAGTCTTCCAGCACATCACCTGTGGCTATTGATGGTGCAAATATCTCAGCAAGGGGCCCAGCAATCACTTCCCTAGCTTCCCAGAGTTTGTGGCTCTTATAATCTGTGTCACAACTGCTAAAGGCAGTGTCCTATATGTTTCTTAATTATCCTGTTGTGTTCCTTGCAAGGATCTGTGGACAAGCACCCCAAGATCCCTCTTTCCTCTGAGTTTCCTAGGGTCCTGCCATTCATTGACTATTTCCCTGTCTTGTTACTTCTTCTACAGATTTCTGGGTTAAATTCCATCTGCAACTGAATCTGTGAAATTCAATGGCTTTTGAATCCTGAATCCCCCACTCTCAACATCCTGGGGATTACTATTAATCAGAACCTGAACTGGAGTAGCCACATAAATACGATGGCTATAAGTGCAGGTCAGAGGCTAGGAATTGTGCAATGAGTAACTTACCTCTTGATTCCCCAAAGCCTGTCCATCACCTACCAGGCACAAGTCAGTAGTGTGGTGGAATACTGTCCACTTGCCTGGACGGGTGCTGTTCCATCAACACTCAAGAATCTCAACACCATCCAGGACTAAGTGACCCACTTGATTGTTACCACATCCACGAACATTCACTTCCGCCACCACTGACACTCAATAGCAGCAGTGTGTACCGTCTAAGATGCAGTGCAAAAATTCACCAAAGCTGCTCAGATGGCATCTTCCAAACTCATGACCACTTAAATTTAGACAGATCAGAAAATTTGCAAGTTCCCTTCCAAGCCACTCATAATCCTGACTTGGAAATATATCACCGTGCCTTCACCGTCGCTGGGTCAAAATCCTGGAATTCCTTCCCTAAATGCATTGTTGTCCACCTACAGCATGTGGACTGCAGCGGTTCAAAAAGGCAGCTCACTACTGCCTTCTCAATGGCAACTAAGGATAAGCAATAAATGCTGGCCCAGCTGCCACACCCATGTCACAGAAATGAATTTTAAAATTGTCACACAGTCCTCTGAGACAAAAAGAAACTCCTTATCTCTGTCCTGAAAGGGTGACCTGTAATTTTTAAAGCGGGGCCCTCTAATTTTTTACACAGAGACCAGTCCATGTAAAGATAAAAAATTTCCTTCTGTCAAACACATTAGAAAATCAGGGCAATTTGATTGTTTCATGGTAACCATTACAGAAATTGATTTGGTTAACTGAATTTGAATTCTGTAGTTGTTGAGGTCTCCATGTCTCTGTAACAGTAGATCAGGCCTCTGAATTACTAGTACACTGACGTCAGCACAATGCTACCATTCCTGCTGTATTATTACTTAATCAGGTGATACACTCAGAAAATTGGAATATGAATGGTATTATGTTAAATCGTATGTGCATTGCTAATCCATTATTAGTAAAATACCTGTAATCCATTTATTTCTTGATTTTTATTTTGAAATGTTTAATATGTCAGTGCATATTTTGAATTTAGAATTTATTGGTGATGTTATTAAGTGGATCTTAGTTAGACCATGTGGCATATCTCCATTCACTTATTTAGCAATGTGCACTGAATGTTTTAAGTAGTTAAATATTCTATTAAAATGCGGCACAGGGACTCTGGTGGCACAGTAGTAGCTGTGGATCAGGAGATCCAGACTGGAGTTTCGCCTGCTCCAGAGGTGTGTTATAACATTCTTGAACAGATTGATTAGAAAATATCTTAAAATGTTGGACAGAGCAATCTACTGATCTCCAATTAATATTGTGCATAGCAATTTCTTGGTTTTGGTCGTAAAAGACAATAGATTAAAAATAGCTCTTCATTGCACAGAAGCTTACATCAAAATACAACATCCCTGTAGTCTTGAGTCTCTTCATCCTGGCATAAGAAGAAATGTTTTGGACCTCAAGAGAAATGGCCAATAGCTGAATTTGTGACATGACTCCTTATTGTCTGATTCATTTAAGAATTCAACAATATGTAATTCTTCAAATTTTGACTGAGACCAAAATTAACAAGAGATCAATGGCCTCATGGAACAAGCCACAAGACTTAATTCTCCACATTGATATAATCTGTATAGGTCTGACATATACCATAGTTTCTTCCGTCTCAGCCCAGAAGCAGGAAAGGAGAGTTAACTTTCAAAGCGCTTCAAAGAAAAATAATGTCTACCTGTCTCAGGGCCTTCTGACTTCTGTTGAAAAGTGTCCTCTATATGAAGTTTGCCCCAGCCAAAAATGCATTTGCCTTTTTCCTGAATCCTAATCCCATTTCAGATTCTTTATTCTGAATGGGCTATCAGAAGCCATAAGTTTAACTTTCTAACCAGGGACTACCAGCATAAGAAGGCAGACTCAATGGAAAAAAAAGTTGTTATTGTTACTGTGATGCCACAGTGAAATAAATAGCACTTCTTTCCATCTTCTATCCTTACCTTTGTGATAAGAATTTGTTAAATTTATAGGGAACATACATACAATTAAAGTACAGCAACTGTTATAACGGCTCATATTATTACCTAACATCAAATTTAACAAAAAAGAAACAATTCAGATCACTCACCCAATGGCTTCATATAAAAGTTCATCTTGAAAATTGGTAGTCTCCAGTATTTTACAAAGCTTTGCATATGGTAATCCCGTAATGTCTCGAACGCTATGTGTGTTATTTTGTGTTTGCAGAATTCTTGATGAGATATTAAAATAAATAAACAAACTAAAAAGGTGGTATACTCAAGTAGATGGAGATTCTACAGAACAAAGAAAAGTGTGAAAAGAAAAACCAATTTGAATATGGTAGCGTAGGACAATGATGAAAATAATACAAGCATGAGTATAAGCAAAATAATAGGTTGAAACATCTGGGCAGGCAAATACAAAAAGCAAGAATTACTATTAAGTAACAGTCATACATGTATCAACAGTAGCAATATGATTTTTCAGTAAATATACAGCTATACAAATGTCACAGTACCATTTTACAAATATGTTATTGCAGATAAAACATTAATCAACCTTCAATACACAAAATTAATGACTGTTGCTGAACTTTATATGTCATGACAAATAAATCTTGCAACGCATACTACTGGTCTTATCCAGTTTCTTGGAACTGAAAGATAACATTGAACTAAATCCATGAGATATTACATTATGTATTACCTGGGAATCTACCTGAATATTTTTATGTACTTCAATCATCTGCTCTCTTAAATGCTATCAAAATCTAGTGAACTGCCCCTTTGTGCTAAATGTGCTGTTATTTACAATATAATAATCAATAATGTACCCACCTACAGTATAAGACATATGATACAGAAATGTAAATCATAGAATGGAGTTGACAACACTTAACTATATTTAGCATTGACATTGAACTTGCTCACCTGACTGACAGACAAAGGTTCCTCTGTATTTTTTTCATCTGTTGTTTTTGGAACCTCTAGTCTGTCTATGAAGGTCTGCAGCTCCTTCCTAAATGCTTTCATCTGAGCATTGATTCTGTAGAGAAGTTCGTGTTCTCTGATCCTGCTGCTGTCATCTTCTTCCTCCAATCTGCCAAATAGGTCACCATTTGCTACATAAATTCTTGCTTCAGTTATAATTGTGCTTGTGTCTGTAATCAATCGATCTATAGTTCTACTCAGTCGCTCTGCCTCCAGCCGTATATCTGACATCTGTTGTCTGTCCTTGAGGCTTTTTTGAAGCAATCTGCCATCTGTAGAAAATAAAGACCTTGGCGGAGTCTGTAGGCACCTGATATTGCGAACTTCTTCTGAGTCACTTTCTCCACCAATGGGACCTTCTCTTTTCCTATGAGGAGGCCGAGAATCATCATCACTTTCTTTTTTTCCTGCGTCACTTTCTGCATCACTATCTCGGGGGCTGCCACGGATGCCCAAATGGGAAGCCAGGTCATAGCGCTGCATATTGGACATCAGAACACGATTTTCATACTGTAGTTGCATGACTTTGCCACTGAGTTCATTAATTTGCATCCTGGCTGCCTTTAGTTCTTCTTGAAGGACTTCTGTAACTTTGGAATTATCACTATTCCGGGAAGCATCCTGCATGTTTCCTGTTTTATACTTGTATTTACTGACTTCAGCGGAAAGTCGTTTATTTTGGTCTTCCAAGTCAGCCAGATTTCGTCTCAGCAATTCAGCTTCATCTTCAACAAGCTGCAGGTTCTGTCTTAGTTCTGACACAGCTTCACTTTGATCCCGAAAAGATGAAGCACCAACACCAATATAATCTTCACCACTTGCTCCTTCTTTTTCATAGTGGCCCCTTATATCATCTAACTCTGCCTTCAATCCTCTGTTTTCAACCTCAAGTTCAACAATCTTTCTCCCTAGGATATTGGCTTCTTCTTCCACCAGTCGGAGACGAAGTTTTAGTTCAGCTTCTCTGGTTGTAGGAGGCCCTCCTGCTTCACCTTTTGGCAAAGGACTGTCCAGATCCCCATAAAAGGATCTGTACTTTTGCAGCTCACATTCAAGTCTATCCTTTTCTTTGTCAATTTTTGCCATTTTCTTACGCATTAAAATTGCTTCTTCTTTGACAAACTGTAGCTGGCATTTTATGTCATCGTTGTCCTCCTTGGGGCATAATTAACAAAAAAAAAATCCTCATGTATACAATCTGAAGTAACAGATATCAATGGAGCATGACAAACAAGCAAAGCTGATTTTACAAAGCTGAGAATCAGTGAATTGGTACAATGGTTTATTTTCATGCTTCGGAAGATTTCATTTGAATAAATAATCTCAGACAGTAGACTGTGAGCAGTTTAAAACAAAAAACAACTTATATTTGTATAGCCCTATTAACATGATCAAACATGCCAAGTTCTTTAGAACAATGTTATAAATCAAAATTTAACTCTGAGCTTTATATGGTGCCAAAGCTACATGAAATGCCAGAAGCTTGTTCAAAGAGATGGGTTTTTAGAGAAATATCTTAAGGGAGAAAAGAGAACTGGTGCAGTGGACATGGGAAGGGTGGTTTAAGGTGGGAATGCCAGGGTTTAGAGTTAAAGGCACAGCCCCTAATCATAGAATCCCTACAGTGTGGAAACAGGCCCTTTGGCCCAACAAGTTCGCACCAACCCTCAGAGCATCGCACCCAGACCCATCCCCCTATAACCCACCTAATATACACATCCCTGAAAGCTATGGGCAATTTAGCATGACCAATCCACCTAGCCTGCACATCTTTAGACTGTGGGAGGAAACTGGAGCACCCAGAGGAAACCCACGCAGACATGGGGCGAATGTGCAAACTCCACACAGTCACCTGAGGGTGGAATTAAACCTGGATCTCTGGTGTTGTAAGGCAGCAGTGCTAACCACCGAGCCACTGTGCACTCAAGACATCAGAATTAGAGCATAGACATCATAGAGCATTGCCGAGGTGGAGGAGATTACACAGAAACAATGGGGCAAGCCCGTGGAGCAATTTGAAATAAGAATGAAAATTGGCATTACTCAACCAGGAGAAAACTTAGGGGTGACAGGGAAATTGCATATGAAACTAATGGATCATAGAGGTGCTCTTTTCAAACTAAAATCTGTCTCAATTGCTTGAAGTACACCAAAATGTATTGACAGCATTAATTTGTTAAAGACTATTTCATTAATCAGCTGATCCAGATTCAGATTTGGGAGGAAGGGTGTCCCATGATTCCAGCTCACTCATTTGGTTGAGTGCAAGTCATACTCAGATTTTTAGGGCTTACTGTATTTACAGTAATCTGATGACAATTTGTATAATATCAAAATTGGAAGTTAATTTCTTTAAAGCCAAACTATTTCTACAGATAGATTTTCTTTACAATACTTAACAGGTTAAATTGAACAGATTGAAAGACAAGCAGCTATCGCTGATTGTTCTCAGATGCCAACGTTGCCACTTATTGGAATAAGTTCATCTCGAAAGGACAGCTAATTACTGGCAGTCAGTTCAAAGGAATAGTTCAAAATTTCTTGGAACCAGTAGCTACTTAATAACACGAGAGCCCATGCTCTTAGAAGGTAGCATACTAGCAAGACAGAGGATTAGATAACTAATGGACAACAGAGAGTCAGGATAGTGAGCCATCTTCAGGATGGCAACTTGTAACTAGTAGAGTGCCACAGGGATCAGTTTTGCAGTCGCAATTATTTACAATATATGTGAATCACTTGGATGAGGAAAGTGAATGTACTATAGTCAAGTTTGCAGGTCACATTAAAATAGGAGGGAAGGTAAGTGGTGAGGATGGCACAAAGAGTCTGCAGATGGTTGTAGACATGTTATGTGAGTAGGCAAAAACTTGGCAGATGGAATATGATGTGGGAAGGGTTTTGGGTAGGAAGAACAGAGGAGATGAATATTATTTAAATGGAGAAAGACTATAGATATCTACAGAACAGAGTGATTCGAGAGTCCTCATCCTTGAATCACAAAAAGCTAGTCAAGTAACTGCACAGAGGCTGGTATCCCATCACTAAGTCACCCTTTATTTACTTGTGCACAGTACACTACCTGTGGCCAGCCAGCTTGGAGTCAGTCCCCTAAACTAAGGAGATTCTAAATCCCCTGTTTTTTTTTCTTAGTTATATAACACCAGTTATGCAAATAACTCTATTAATATACCACTACCAGGAAAAGCGCCCATGTGACAAAAGCATCAGTATCAAGCAGAGCCCCTCAGGGCAATGCCTCTGTGGAAAAAAATGAGGGGGAGGGTAGAGATCAAACCAAAATAGAGTTCGTGGGGGAAATAAAGCACTCCACAACCCGCAGGGCCCATCTCTCCCAAAAGGCATCGAGAGGGCTAGTGCACACTACGTGCTCCTTCTCCAGGGATACCCGGGTACGGACACAATCCCCTGTTTATATTGGTCAAACAGGGCCCCCTGATTGGCCCAGGTTAACAATTCCAATCAAGGATCTCTTAGTCAATAAGATCAACCTGGTCCCAATCACTACAGCTAGCATCTAAGTTCAGTGTAATAAGGATGGCAAATGGAAAGTTGGCCTTTATTTCAAAGGAAATGGAACATAAAGGTAGAGAGGTTTTACTAAGCCTATACCAGGCATTAGTCAGGCCATAGCTGGCATATTGCAAACAATTTTGGGTCCCTTATTTAAAGTAAGATATAATGGCATTAGAGACAGTCCAAGAAGGTTCACTACGCTGATACCGGGTACGAAAGGACTCTGAGGAAAGGCTGAGTAGACCGAATCTACTCACTGGATTTTAGAAGGCTGAAAAGTGGTTTCATTGAAACATGCAAGATTTTTAGAGGACTTTAAAGAGTGGCACAAAGTTTGTTTCCTCACGTGAGAGAGTCTAGAACCAGAGGGCATAATCTTAGGATCGGGGTCACACATTTAAGCTGGGAATGAAGAAAGATTTGTTCTCTCGGAGGGGAGTCAATCTGTTGAATTCCTTTCTGCAGAGGACTGCTGAGGCTGGCCCGTTAGGATATTTAAGTGTGAAACAGACAGATTTTTAATCAGTTAAGGAATCAAGTTTTTAGGAAAAAGGCAGGAAAGTGGAGTAGAGAGAACAGATCAGCCATGATCTCACTGAATGATGGAGCAGATATAATGGACTGAATGGCCTACTTCTGCTCCTACATCTTATGGTTTAAGTTGCAATTTTCTTAAGTCGGTTTCAAAACCAAGATACAACTCTGAAATAAAGAAGTACATTGTACACTTTTAAGTCACTTCAGACTATATTTAACTTAAATTACTGCTTACATTGCATGGTAATGTTGTCCGAATGTCTCACTTTCCAATAAATGCATAAAAAGGAACAACCAGGGAGAATTTTAATGACAAGATTGATGTGTTGGGGTCAGATGAAGATTTTAACATTTGAATAGTTCACCCGAATCCAACCCACATTGCCATGTTTAACAAAGATGAGACTGACATTGGATAACCAACCCACTTCTGGGGACATGGTTGGTCATTTTTAAAGAAAATTAATTCAAGGGATGTGGGCGTTCATAGCCACAGTATTTGTTGCCCACACCATGTTTCTATTGACATGTTGCTGTGAGCTGCCTTTGTCAATTACTTGTTGTAAGTAGACCCAAAATTCCACTTGGAAGGGAGTTCTAGAATTTTGACCCAGCTACGCTGAAGGAATAGTCAGTTGTGCTGCTACTGAGCTGTGATTGTTGATGGACAATGAAGTCACCCACCTAGAGCAAATTCTACACCATTATGGTGCTCAACATGTAAGAGTCGTCAGCCAAGGGAGCATGGAATATAATAATCATCAGTAGGTTTCCATTTCATCAGTAGATCTGGTGCCAAGACACTCATGGAGCCCAGAACCAATTTTAAGAACTCACAGGGCTACTCCTTCCCAAATATATACCACTGTGCTTTGATCTGTCCTGCTGGTGATGGTTATGTCTGAAACCTTTTCCGAATTGTGTGATTTCACGAGTATGACTTTGTCAGGCTATTGCGTGATTAGTCTGTGAGACAGCTCTGTCAATTTTGGTACCCCAGTAAGGAAGACTTTGCAGGATTGAGAGGGCTGAGTCTTTCAATGTCATTTCCAATGCCTTAGTCGAAACCAGTTGAGATGTCTGCTTTTTTGAGACTTTTTAAGCAGTTAATACAATCAAATGGCTTGCTCAACCAAGACTCAAGCTGTGGGTCTAGGATCGAAGGAAGGCCAGAAGAACGGCAGTTTTCATTCCCACTGGTGAACCAGTTGAGTTTTTTGTGACAACTGCCATTGGATTCATGGTCATCATTAGATTTTTGACTTGAAATTGTTTTTAATTTCAAACTGTACCATCTACTGTTATATTTGAACCCGGCTGCCCAGAACATTACCTGGTTTACCAGTTGACTGTCAATATTGCTGTGACATTTTCTCCCCTAATTATTTTAATAAGAATGACAACCTCACATTTAATATGTTTTCTAGGTTTAAACATGGTCAACCAGATTGTCCAGGTGTCAGGAAATACAGCAGCTCAAGAGATACTCCACAGAGAGAGAGAGACTAAGTGCCTTTACATCATTTCCTGTGGGCCAGGTGAAACAGCAATGCTTCCTCCCAGATCACCAAACTAACCGGCTTCCCTTTCATTACGGCACAACCCATCCTGATACAAAGAAACCCCAAACTGTCCAACGCAGCCCCACCACACCCACCTCATTCTCAAAAGGAGAACTGAATCCATTGAATAAACCCCACTCCTAAAGGAGATCAGACTCACAACGACCTGCCCATCCCTACTAACGGCCGCAGACTCCTTACTGATAATACAAGTCTATTCTGGAGTTCCCTATGTCCAAATAGAACCCAAATCTATCCAACAGGTTGACTTCAAGTCAGGGATCCTTCTGTAGAGAAAAATAATATGTATGTTCTATAGTCAAATCTCTACAGCATGCAGTGACCCAAAAATTACAATCAACAGCACAGAAAATCTGTCTTCAAGACTGAACCCTGAGTGGGTGAGTGAATATATTAAAAACTGTGGAAAACCAAAATATCATGGATGTTGGAAATCTAAAATGAAAGCAGCACATGTCGAAAATACATAGCAAATATGGTAACATCTGTCACGACAGAAATGATTAAAACTTCATGTCGATGACCCATCATTAGATGAAAATGATACTTGCCCAAAATTTTGGGATGGGGGCATCTTCTTACAGCACTTCTTTTTGGTAGAACAATGGTTTTTACATGTAAAAGTATGTTACAGTCAGTGGAAACTATGCTCATCAAACAAGGACAGTTAAAGGACACTATAAAAAGGTGCACCCAGGTCACATCTGGATGTGTATAAATGATGCATTTAATGAGACATAGGAACAGGAGCAGTCCATTTAGGTCATCAATTAGTTATGACCAAATTAATACATATCCTTATTAAAATTTGATAAGAAAAATAACTAATACATTTTAAGCTGGCCATCCACAATAATAATCTGTGCCATCTTGTTGATATGTAATAATCTGAATACTTAGTGAAATTTGAAATTCCACCTAAAAGAATTTTTAAGTTTTAAGTTTTGGCTTCAATCATTGAATCATATAAATTTAAAGCACTGGAAGCCTTTTGGTCTGTGCATCTGAGAAACAGCTATCCAGCCAAATCCTATCGTCCAAGTCTAGGTCTAAAAGTTTGCAGGGCACGGCATATTTGAGTACCTTTTAAATACCGAGAGTTTTTGCCTCCATAACCCTTTCAGACAATGAGTTCCACATCTCTCGCATCCTTTAGATTAAACAATTTCTCCTCAATTCCCCATTAATCCTACTGTCAATTATGTTAAACGTATGCCCCCTGTTTATTGCCTTCACTGTGAAGGGAAAAAGGAGCAATGCAAGTAGCAAACAAGTCAAGTAGTTAATGAGAAGCAGTCAGATCAGAGAGAGCAAGACTGAAACTAAACACTGTGACAGTCAATGCAAGAGGAGAAAAATCGTCCGAAGAGAAATGTGTGAGAAGTCCACAAATAAAAGCAGTAGCAGAGAATTGGCAAAAGCGTATTTCAGCGTTCAACTTCTTAGCTTCTAAGAACAAAATGAAGTTCCTGGAGGGAAAGGAGTGTGGACCTGACAGGATGCTGAGAAGTTTTCAATAACAAGTCCCAGAAATTAGAGCTCAGTCTGAGTGTTCAGTGCTAACAGAAAGCCAGCTTCAGGGACACCACGTAGCTGAAAAACAAGACAAAGCCAAGGATACACCATTGGGACACTCTGGAAGTATTGGTGCTGAAACAGGAAGAGGAGTCACTGCAAGTGATTCTCTGGCTATGGTTAGAGAGATAAGAATGGAACCAGATGGGAGTTTCAACACACTGGATGACTGGTATGGGTATGGATGGTGCAGCCAGACAGGTTGAGACAGGTTTGGAGGGAGCATCACATCAGTTATTTGTGAGCATTCTGACTGCATTTTCAGCCAACCCATCACTTATCGGCCACTGTTGGAGCTTCTATTCCCTTAAAGAAGAAAGATCATGCCTGTAAGAGCCATTGGCTAAACAGACAGGCAGCAGCTCTTTAGTCCCAGCAGCACCATCAGCTGAAACGGCCACTCATGGGACTGCATCTAGCTGAGAGGACACGACTATAGACACTATTCGCATAACAACGTGAGTGGAGTCTGAGGTTATTGGAATCAGTCAGGAAGGCCCCAGAAAAGCTCGGTATGAATTTGGTAAGGATAGGAGAGTATGTTGAGGGTGGGTTAGGTAGGGTGGACAACTGCTGTAGCCAGAGTATCCCACTATGGGCCAGAGAGTGCTCAATCAGGAGGAAATCATGCTCCATCACAAGTCGGCAAGAAGGCTACCAGGATTCAAAAGTCAGTCTCCCCATCTGGTGAATAGCCTATCCAGTGCCAGTCATATGCTGGTGGCAGTGGGCAAGCAAATGGTTAAGTGACATCAGGGCAGGAGGGCCATCTTCTACCTTCTCCACTGTTGGTCAAATGACAAAATGACATGCGCACCACCTTCCCCACCTGCCTGCCTACCTACCTACCTCTTTTCACCAATCAGACACAGTTCCCAAGTTATAAACATCTGACTTACAAATGAGATTCCATACACAAATGTATTAATATTAAAGATCCGACATGCAAACATATCCTTGTACTTATGAATGAATATTTTATATTATCCTGTACTGAATTCCAACATGCATACAAATTGACTTACAAACATATTAAAGAACAGAACCCATTCACAACTTGGGAATTGCCTGTATAATTATAACTTTAAATTATTTCAAAGGACTTCAGATATATGGTGAACAGTGACTGTGTCATTCAATTGTTGATCGTATGTGAGGCCTGAGCTACTTCGAGTCTCAGAAGTGGCCATCATTCCCATTGGTGCTGCTGGGACTGAAAGAGCTCCTGGCTGTCTGGTCGGCCAGTGACGCATGCTCTTTCTGAACCAACAAAAATCTTTAAAACTCAACCAGGTCAATTTTCTGAGTAGTCCACTGTGATCTCTTTAAGCAGTGATGGATAGGCTACTCTAAGCTAGTCCCAATGGGTACATTTTACTCAGCAAATATTCTACCCATATGCTCTGGGAAAATGTATTAAGTTTCTGAATACCGAAAGATCACGGGAGCTCCTGCAGACCTGACTAAATGAGGTGAAACAGATAGGCACTCTGGATGACCACATCCAAGGCAGGCTGGAAATACTATTGGGCACACTGAGAATAGGATGAGGCAATACGATCTAAACTATGATTTTTTGAGTGCTACTGCCCTGTTCCTGCTCAATCAGAAATTAAACTCCATAAGATTTTAAAGCCTAAATGTGAACAATTAATCTTGAAAAAATGCATGTTTAAATATTGATTAAGACTGCTATCTGTAACCAGCACTAGACTTCAAAAGCTTATCAAAAATTTGATTTCATGCTACCAGTCAAGTAGTAAAGATTATTCTTCGTATTGCTAGTGCTCATTTCACATATTCTCATTTAAATCACAGTCAATAAATTGGTACAAAGTGAAATTATTTAATTTTACAAATAAAAGTTTTCTATTATCAATAGGGATTGTTTGTACTATACAAAATTAAATTACTGTTAAGTGCAAAATTGTTCAATGTTGAAACATAATCGCAATACCTCATGAGTGATCTGTTGGGATTTCTTTTCAGATTTTTGTAAGTCTTTACTTCCTCGTCGCTTTAATGCAGACTAGAAAGAGAAAGAAATCAGGTATCACAAGTTGCAACACAATCATTAATGATTAGAAAAATATTAACTACTACTGACAAGTCAAATAATATATTCATGAAAAATCCTCTGGAATATCCTTACCAAGTACTACACCCAACACTCATCTGTTATAACAAGGTGTAGAGCTGGATGAACACAGCAGGCCAAGCAGCATCAGAGGAGCAGGAAAGCTGACGTTTCGGGTTGAGACCCTTCTTC
>NC_063336.1:61302967-61333440 GCF_021869965.1 Rhincodon typus
GAAGAAGGGTCTCAACCCGAAACGTCAGCTTTCCTGCTCCTCTGATGCTGCTTGGCCTGCTGTGTTCATCCAGCTCTACACCTTGTTATCTTAGTTTCTCCAGCATCAGCAGTTCCCTATTATCTCTGTAACATTCATTTGTTATACTTTATTTAATTTTAATGTACACAATTGCATAGATCTTAAGCAACAAATTAGCAGAACAAAAATCAGCACACAACCTTGCAAAGAACAGGTAATCTTCATTCATATTCAACTCAGTTTTAATGAGCTACACTGTGTAAGACCAAAAGTAGAATTTAAAATATTTTGGTACAAAATTGTGCAATTCTCGTCCCAACCCCAAATGCTGCATATGCTAATTTTCTTAGATAAATGTATTATTTTAGAAAAGCTTTGTTAATTTTTATGCAGCTGCTGTGTCTTATAATAGAATTGTTTCATTTATACGTTCAAGGTTTTAAAGTTAATTGCACCATATATACTTCTTAGCTACCCTTCATAAAACTTAGCATTGCATGCATACCCATCTATATTATATGCCATATCAAGTATACAAGACTTGCATTGTAAATTTAATGCAAGTATTTTCAAGAACCAGTGTTTTGTAGGAATTGCTATAACATGTATGTAGGGTGGCACAGTGGCTCACAACACCAAAGATGCAGGTTCAGTTCCACCCTTGGGTGACTGTCTGTGTGGAGTTTGCACGTTCTCCCCATATCTGCATGGGTTTCCTCCCACAGTCCAAAGATGTGCAGATTAGGTGGATTGGCCATGCTAAATTGCTTGTAGTGTTCAAGGATGTGTAGATTAGGGGGATGGGTCTGGGTGGGATGCTCTGAGGGCCAGTGTTGGGTTGAAGGGCCTGTTTCCACAGTGTAGGGATTCTATGTATTTTCAACATTAGAGATGTGTGATAGATGACAGCTGCTATTCTACACTTGAGTATATTATGCATAACAGACAGCTGCCTGGCAGTTTTACAAGAATAATTCAAATATCTTCAGAAATTGTTTTAGACCAGTATCTTTTTTGTCTTAGTAACAAACTTGATTTAGGTTTTGGTCTGTCCCATATTTCAGGGCCAGAATATTTTTATTACCAAGCTTCATATGCCAGTGGTGAAGAACTGCATGAAGGTTTGTAAGAGGCACAGAATGGGTAGTTCACTTATTAACGGTCTCTGACATATCCATTTTAAAGTCACAATCTGTAGCATCTGCTGAAGGAAAAATAAACTGGTTTTCTTTAGCTTTAAAGTGGTTACTGCAGAGAACTGTAAGAGAACGTTTTTTGGTTGCTGCAGGCCTGTCGGTTTCTATTCTGGTCCAACAAAACATCAGTGTAACTCACAGCCCAAGCTATTCGGATAACTGATAACCAAATATCTTGCTGTTCTTAGGGAGAAGACCTTTGTCATTGGTTTGCAAACTAGGGACAAATGATCAATGTACTAATTTGGAAATAACACCTCAGCTCCAGTTCATCAGCATTTCTGCTGGAATTCACAGCTACATAAACAGAGCTGACAACAGATATCAAATTCCTTATTTTCAAACCATGTGGCCAATCCTTGTAATTTCCTAGTTTAAAACATTTTTTTTCTCATTTCAATCCACAGCTTTAAGACAAACACAGAAGTAAAATTTATAATAAACATACAAACAAAAAGATGCAAATAGAAAGAAGCACATTTGATTTTTGTAATTAAAGTTGAATTTTGAAGCAAACTTCTGAGTAAAACAAATACAAAAAAAGAACAGCAAGCGAGTAGGGGAGAAGGAAACAATTTGAGAGTGAAGACTTTTACACATTCTTTTGGGACTGACCTAGATAAGGGAAAAGTGAATAAAGGGACAGAAGAGAAGTAAGTCATATGGGACCAAAAGGAGAGAAGAATGGGGCTGAAATGTGTAAGTGATTGGAAGGGAGCCTTTGATTGCCAAAGCTCCCAATGAAAATACAATTAGGGTTTTTCTCAATCGTGCCATGTTACCCAACCTATTAAGTATGAAAGAGCATGGAGTTTTATAATTATTAGGACAGCTAGAAAGGTAAGACACAAAATCAAGAGGCAGAGAAAAAAAACTATATGAAGACATCAGATATAGATATGAGAATTGCCATATTGTCTAAATTGGAAGTGCAATAATGGAACATCACATGTTAGATCTTTTAGGAAAATGCTGAAGTACTCCACAGGACAATGATTACAGAACTGCAAAATAGTCTCAGGATGTAGCAGTACATTGAACTGGGCTCGCAAAGGCTAAAAGGACATGGGAAGTGTTCCTTAGATTATAAAACATTATAAAGCTCTGGTAACAGGTAGCAGGTTAGGATTGGCAAGAATGATCCGAGTACCTACGGGTTTCCAGGATCAAGTTCTGCTGGATTGAAACCATAAGAAACAGCTTGGGGATTATACAGCACTAGGACTGTTCTCTAGATTGGGTTTAAAATGGAGAAGAAATGACAGAATCTAGGCTTGGAGGGAGTGAACTAACAAAAACGTCAACAGTACTCCATGAAATTTTCGAGAACTTGAGGTTAGTGGGATTTGGCAATACTGAGAAAAAGATAAAGATTTCACATCATTTTGGAGGATGTTTTTCTTGGAGAATTGCAATGCAAATTGCCTCTGACCTTTTTTTAGGACCAGTGAACCCTCACCCCCATTGGATACTGCACATCATTACTGTGCCAACTGAAATAAGTTCCCATGATTATGTTCTGGCATTTAACCAAGTGTAAAGGTTATGCTCATTTAAACAGAAAGTCATGGTTTGGGGACACGTAACATTCTGACATACAACCTGATGTGAACCAGGAGTATGTTACTGGTGAACTTGCTGACTTATGCAATCTTTAATAAACAAAAGTTTCCATTACTAAAATAATTCCAAATTGAAAATAAAAGGTAATAATGATGCAGTTTCCAAGTTTGTTTTATAAATACAAACAGAATACTATGGAAACCCAGTCGGTCTGGCAGCATCTATGGAGAGAGAAACAGGTTTAATTATTCAAATATGCTACGACTTCTTCAGAATGATGAAAGATTCAATATCATTATCAATTTTTGCCAAAACAAAACTTGTTCAACCTCAAAAATGATTCAGGAGTTTTTTTTAGTATGTACAGTCAAAACTGATAATGGATTAAAAATAATTCTCTATCACCAATTTCTATTTACTTCTCTAATCACCAAATTAAAAAAACACATCCACTGTTGTTTATGTTCACGTATTGCTTTAGTTCATCTGTGACTTCAGAAAATCACAATAGTAATACATAATGTACATCGGAGACCACATTGATAATTAAAGCACATCGGAGAGGGAGAATTAACATTTTTGGAAAAAAGACAAAGAAACTCAGATCCTCATAAGGTAAAGAAAACTCCTCAGATATACAGCTTATACTCCAGAAACATATGCATTCTGTGTGTGCTTAGAATGCACGTGATTGAAAACATTATGGGTCAAAAAGTATTTGCAGAAGCTCAGCCCTTAAGAAACTGACTGTCACCTTCACATAAAAATGAAACATTAAGAGACACAAAGGACAATATAGCACATACAATTCATTTTGTTATTGTAACTCTTAATTTTAAAAAACTGTGTTTGATTCCTTCATGTGAAATCTAGGAATTACAGTTAATGAGGAAAAAATAAAGTCTTGAGAGGAAGAATCTGTTCCCTGGTACCACCTAATGATCACAGCAGGGAACTACAGAGTCATAAGCTATCACACTAATAGGAAATGCTGAAAATGCTAAGCAGGTCTGACAGCAGCTGCGGAGATAATCTGATGACCGATCATAGACCTTACATGTTAAGTATGTCGCTCTCTACACAAATGCTACCCAACTCTGATGAGTTGTTTTTTATTCAGTTACTCAACTAAGTGGTTGATTTTATTTAAATTTTATATATTTAATTTTTTTAATTTTAACATTAATTTTCTGTAGATAATGAAAAATAGGCAAGCCAAAATACAAAACCATTTTTATTGGCCTGGACTGCATAAGGATGTGTTTGATCATGTCTTACATATCAGGAAAACCTCAGGCAGTGATAAAACCCCCAGCACCCTGAATATCCATTCCCAGATCTGAGGAACCTTTTACAACAGTCTTAATTGATTGCATAGGACCCCTACCTAAAACAATAAGTGGAAATCAGTATTTGTTGACCATAATGGAGGTGTCTACTAGATTATCATGGCTAAAAGGACTGTAGAAGAGTTACTCAATTTTTTAAAATTAGATACAGACTACCTACAGCGATACAATCAGATCATGGGTCAAATTTTACATCAAAATTATTCAAGAAAGTTACGGATAGCTTAGGAGGAAAAAACTTCAAATCCACTGTGTACCATTCAGAATCAGAAAGAGCATTAGAACAGTGGCATCAAACTTTAAAGATCATGTTGAGAGCTTACAGTCAAAACTATCCAGAGAATTTGGATAAAGGAATTCCATTTGTACTTTTTTGCTGTTATGGATGCATCTAATGCATCAACTAAATTTAATCCATTAAAATGAGTTTTTGGGCATGAGGTGAGAGGACAACTTGAGTTAATTAAGGAGAAATTGGTGAGTCAGAGTTCAGAGACCACACATTTGGACTGTTTGTCAAATTCTAGGGAAGATTAAGAAGAACGGGTGAGTTGGTTGTACGGCATTGAAAAGTAGCACGGCATGTGATGAAACAGGAAGCAGACAAGAAATCAAAAATTAATAGTTTTGTTAGAGGAGATAAAGTGTTAGTATTACTACAAGTGGTAGGTAAACTTTTAAAGGCAGGGTTTAGTGGGCTTATCAATTCAAAAGGAAATTGAGTGAGGTGAATTATTTAATTAAAATCACCAGATAGAGAGAAATTTCACAATGTGTGTCATGTGAATATGCTCAGAAAGTATTTTGACAGCGAAGAAAAGCAAAAGGAGAATGTGCTACTGGTTACAACATAGGGTGAAGAACCAAGTTCAGACGATTCTGAATTGGACATTCCTTAAATTAAAACGGGCATTGAGGAAGCTCTCAAAAATTGGGATAAATTATTGAGTTACCTTCTATGGAAAACTGAAATGACCTTAAAGAATTATTACAATCACATGGGGAGATATGTGAGAGTAATCTGGGAAGTACGAATCTGAGTATGCATGATCTAGATACAAGAAATGCTGCACCAAATAAGCGACATCCTTATAGATCTAATCCTCTAAAGTTGGCACAGGTTCAAAATGAGATTGAACACATGCTCCAAGACAACATAATTGAAGTGAGTTGCAATGAATGGAGTTCACTCATAGTAATGGTGCCAAAGCCAGATGGTACCCAACAATTATGTGTGCACTATCGCAGGCAATGCAGTTACCAAATCTGACTCATAGCCTATTTCACACATGGAAGACTGTACTGAGAAGATGGGGCGAGCAACTTATATTTCAAAGTTGCACTTACTCATAGGATACTGGCATACATTTATCCAAAAGAGCAAAGGAAATTTCAGCTTTTGTGACACTGAATGAACTGCACCAGTTTAAAGTCATGCCAGTTGATATGAAAAATGTGCCAGCCACATTTTAAAGACTAACCAAAAATGTCATTTCCAGACTATCCAATTGTGTGGTGTACGTAGACGATCTGGAAATTTTTACTCACACATAGAAGGAATATTTGCAGCATGTATCGGAATTGTTTGATTGACTTCAGGAGGCAGGCTTGGGGATAAACCTAGCTAAGAGTAAGTTTGCAAAAACCCAAGTCAAGTACCTGGACCATGTCCTTGAATGTGGACAAATGGCCCCACAGTATGCGAAAATAGAGGTTATTGGGGAGTTTCCATATCAATGAAGAGGGAACTCTGGGTGGCACGGTGGTTCAGTAGTTAGTAGTGCTGCCTCACAGCGCCAGGGACCCGGGTTTGATTCCACCCTCAAGTGACTGTCTGTGTGAAGTTTTCACATTCGCCCCGTGTCTGTGTGGGTTTCTGCTGGGTGCTCCGGTTACCTCCCACAGTTCAAAGATGTGCGGGTTAGGTAGATTGGCCATGCTAAATTGCCCGTGGTGTCTGGGGTGTGTAGGTTAGGTGGATTAGCCATGGGAAATGTAGGGTTAGAGGGAAAGGGTAGGGGCTTGGGTCTGGGTGAGATGCTTTTTGGAAGGGCGCTGTAGACACTTGTTAGGCCGAAATGACTGTTTCCACACTGTAGGGATTCTGACAGAAGTACTACAATTCCTGGGATTGAGTGATTATTACTAGAAGTTCATACCAAATTTCAGCACTATGGTTGCTCCACTGACTTGTTGAAGTGGTGCAGAAAATGTCAGTGGACGGAGGAAAGTCAGAAGGCATTTGGCAGCCTGAAAATTGTGTAACCACTGTCCCAATATTAGCCATACCTCATTACGCAAAGCCATTCAAAGTGCTATTAATGCGAGTGATGTGGGTGTCGGTGGTGTTCTCTGGCAAGAAGACAACAAGAAGATAGAAAGACCTATTGGGTGTTTTTCCAGAAAGTTGAGTAATCATCAACAGAAATATTCCATAAAGGAGAAGGAGATCTTGAGTTTGGTGTTGGCATTGCAACATTTCAACATTTTCTTGCCAGTGATGTGTCTGAGAGAATTGTATATACTGATCCTAACCCCTTAAAGCTTTTGGAAAAAATTAAGGATAAAAATTCCAGACTATTTTTTGGAGCTTATTATTGCAGCCATTCAATTTGAAAATTATACATGTGGCAGGACAAGAGAACATAATTGCCGACACATTGTCGTGACTTTGGTAAAGGAAGACAGAGGCATTCGGTGGTGGGAAGAAAATGGACTGAAATGGACTGTAGCAGTGAATGTTTGCATGCTTAGAGTTAATGTAATGTATATGTAATGTAGTATACTGATAGCATAAGCTAAAGCTTTTTAAAAAGAAGCCATCTTTACATATTTATGGTTCACTTTTATAAGGGGGAAGGTGAGATGATACTATGGCTTTATGAAGTGTATTTTGTCCTTTTTTTTAATGAAGAGAGATTGAGACAGAGGTACCAAGCAGTCTGCTCCAAGCCAATAAAGTGAACAGCTTGTGAGGCGTTAGGTTTTTTCTTTAAAGTTGGAACAACAGAAGCAGCCTGAACAGCTGATGTCAAGCTCCCAAAGAACCAGGCTTTTAGTTTTGGCTTTCAAAAGCAGTTAGGGCTGTGAAAGCTGCTACATCTTTCTCCCTCTTTGCTACAGCTAAACGTTTGGATTCTCTTCCTGCTGCTAGAAATGCACGAGGCAATCTATGTTACTGAATTTGTCTTTGCCAATGGCGTGCTTGTGGAATATTACTATATTGTAACAGTTAATGAGCAGTTTGCTATTTTGTCAAGTATTTCAATAGAGTTACAGTTAAGCCAATTCTTTTCTTTGCTTTTTATTTTGTCTCTATTTTAACTATAGAGTCATAGGGATAAACAGCACAGAAACAGATTCTTCGGTCTAATTTGTCCATGCCGACTAGATATCCTAAATAAATCTAGACTTATTTGCCAGCATTTGGCCTGTTTCTCTCTAAATTCTTCCAATTCATACACCCATCCAGATGCCTTTAAAATTGTTCCAGCCTCCTCCACCTCCTCTGGAAGCTTATTCCATACACGCACTGCCCTCTGCATGAAAAAGCTGCCCCTTAGATCCCTTCTAAATCTTTTCCCTCTCACCTTAAACCTATGGCCTCTAGTTCTGGACTCCCCTACCCAGGGGAAAAGACTGTGGCTTTTTACCCTAATAAGGCCCCTCATGATTTTATAAACCTCTATAAGGTCACCCGTCAGCCTCCGATGCTCCAGGGAAAATAGCCCCACTCTATTCAGCCTCTCCCTATAGTTCAAACACTCCAACCCTGGCAAACCTTGTAAATCTTTTCTGAACTCTTTCAAGTTTCATAATAAGTTTCCCGTAGCAGGGAGGCCAGAACTGAACGTAGCTTTCCAAAATTGGCTTAACCAATGTTCCGTACAGATGCAACATGACCTCCCAACTCCTATACTCAATGCATTGACCAATAAAAGCAAGCGTACTAAACACCTTCTCCATTGTCCTGTCTATCTACGACTCCACTTCCAAGGAGCTAAGATGCTGCACTCCAAGGTCTCTTTGTTCCGTAACACTCCCCTGGACATTACCATTAAGTATATAAGTGCTACCCTGATTTGCCCTTACAAAACGCAGCACCTCACATTTATCTAAATTAAACTCCATCTGCCATTCCTCAGCACATTTGCCCATCTGATCAAGGTCGCATTGTACTCTGAGATAACCTCCTTCACTGTCCACTACACCACCAATTTTGGTATCATTTGCAAACATACTAACCATACCTCCTTTGTTCATGTCCAAATCATTTATATAAATTACAAAAAGCAATGGACCCAGCAACAATCTTTGCAGCATACCACTGGTCACAGCCTCCAGTCCAAAAAGCAATCCTCACCACCACCTCTGTCTCCTACCTTTGAGCTAATCTGTATCGAAATGGCTAGCACTCTTTGTATTCCATGTGATCTAACCTCGCTAACCAGTCTACCATGAAGGACATTGTCAAACGCCTTACTGAAATCCATATAGGCAACGTCCACTGTTTTGCCTTCGTTAATCTTCTTCATCACTTCTTCAAACAACTCAACAAAGCTAGTGAGACATGGTTTCCCATGCACATAGCCATGTTGACTATCCCACTAATCAGTCCATGCCTTTCCAAATACATGTAAATCCTGTCTCTCAGAATCCCCTCCAACAACTTACCCACCACTGACATTAGGCTCACCGGTCTGTAGTTCCCAGGCTTCTCCTTACCACCTTTCTTATATAATCACATCACATCAGCCAATCACCACTCTTCCGACACCTCACCCATGGCTGTCGATGATAGAAATGTCTCACGAAGGGGCCCAGCAATCAGTTCCCTAGCTTCCCACAGAGTGCTGGGGTACAGCTGATCAGGTCCTGGGATTTATCCACTTTTATGCGTTTTAAGACATTCAGCACCTCCTCCTGTGTAACATAGACACTTTTCAAGATTCGCTATTCATTTCCCATATTCTCTATCTTCCATATCCTTTTCCATAGTAAACACTGATACAAAATACTTGTTTAGTATCTCACCCACCTCTTGTGGTTCCACACAGAGAGGGGTTTGCTGATCTTTAAGGGGCCCTATTCTCTCCCTAGTCACACTTTTCTTCTTAATGTACTTGTAGAATCTCTTTCGATTCTCCTTAATCCTGCTTGCCAAAGCTATTTTATGTCCCCTTTTTGCCCTTTCGATTTCCCTTCTTGAGTATAATCCTACTGCCATTAGGCATTCTAGAGATTCACTCAATGCCTGTTGTCTATACCTGACATATACTTACTTCATTTTCTTGACTAGAATCTCAATTTCTGTAGTCATCCAGCATTCCCTACATCTACCAACCTTACCCTTCGCACTAACAAGAACATACTATCTTGGGACTTTCATTATCTCATTTTTGAAGGCTTCACACTTTCCAAATTCCCAATCAACCTTTGAAAGTTCTTGCCCAATACTGTCAACATCAGCCTTCCTCCAACTTAGAACTTCTATTTTTTTTGATTAGGTCTATCCTGTTCCATAACTATTTTAAAACTAATCAAATTATAATCACTAGCCCCAAAATGCTCCCCACTGGCACATCAGTCACTTGCCCTTCCTTATTTCCCAAGAGAAGGTTAAGTTTTGCACCTTCTCTGGTAAGTACATCCACATACTGAATCAGAAAATTTTCTTGTACACACTTAAATTGCTCTCCATCCAAGCCCTTAACATTATGGCAGTCCCCGTCTAATTTGGAAAGTTAAAATTTCCTACCATAACCAGCCTATTATTCTTACAGATAACTGAGTCTCCTTACAAATTTGTTTCTCAATTTCCTGCTGACTACTGGGGTAGGTATAATACAGTCCCAGTAAAACGATCATCCCCTTCTTATTTCTCAGTTCCACACAAATAACATCACTGGATGTACTCCCCGGAATATCCTCCCTAACTCCAGTGTAATGTTATCCCTAACCAAAAATGCCAGTCCCCCTCCTCTCTTGCCACCCCCCCACCTTTCTATCCTTCCTATAGTATCTATTCCCTGAAACATAAAGCTAGTAGTCCTGTCCAAACCTAAGCTACATTTCTGTAGTAGCTATGAGATCCCAGTCCCATGTTCCCAATCATGCCCCAAGTTCATCTGCCGTAACCTGTCAGGCCTTTGAAATAAATGCAGTTTGATTTATCAGTCCTGCCTCATTCTCTGTCTTGCTCGTGCCTGCCTTGGCTGTTTGACTTGCTCCTTTTTTCAAATGCACCAGCCTCAGACCGATCTCTCTTCTCACTTTCTCTCTGGGACCCCGACTAGTTTAAACTGAGTAGGTCTAGCAAATCTCCTGCCAGTGCATTAGTCCCCTTCCAATTCACGTGCAATCCATCTTTCTTATACAGGTCACTTCTACCCCAGAAGAGATTCCATTGATCCAAAAATGTGTATCCTTCTGCCCTGCACCAGCTCCTCAGCCACATATTCATCTGCTCTATCCTCCTATTCCCACTCTCACTAGCATGTGGCACCGGGAATAATCCAGATACTACTATCCTCAAGGACCTACTTTTTAACGTCCTGCCTAATTTCCTACATTCTTTCCTCAGAACCCCATCCTTTTCTCTTCCTATGTCATTGGTACCAACGTGGTCACTCTCCCCTTTGAGAATATTTTGCACCCTCTCCAAGACATCCTTGATCCTAGCACCAGGGGGACAACAGATCATTCTGATGTCTTGCTGTCGGCTGCAGAAATGTCTGTCTGTGCCTCTGACTAGAGAGTACCCTATCACAATCAATCACTTGGAACTTGACATACCCCTCATTACAGTAGAGCCAGTCTCAGTACCAGAAATCTGGCTTTCACTGCTACATCTCCCTGAGAGTCCATCACCCCTTACATTTGTATGAATAAAGTATGTTTTGCTTCAAGCCTGATAGTTTGACTGATTAAATTGCATCCAATATGCAATGCCTAGCACTTGCCTTTAAAATAAAAAAATGTTAGGGTCTAGGCTATCTCCTTGACATATTTTGAGGTGGTTTGGTCTGGTCCATAACATAATAGAACTATACTTCTCCTGGTACGTGCATGAACACATGTGGATAATTAACAAGTTGGCACAGTAGGTGAAGAGGTAGGGTGGTGGATGGAAATTGGCTCTAAGTTGGCAGAGTCATGCAAAGCCATGGAGATGCACGAAGGGCATTAGGCTCATGTCTTGGCCTTAATTGGATCATGGGGATTGTGTGTGATGTGGGGAAGTGATGGAGTGTGCAAATGCTGGAGGTATGTTTTATGTTTCCTTCCCCTTTGGATAAACTAGGTATCTCAATGGATCTAGTCCTGGGACACCTTCAGTGGAGATAAGGTGCTCTTTGCTGGAAGTAAAGTAGTCTTTGGGGTTCTAGAAGGCATGTTTGTGCACAAAATGTGCATAAACCCATTGCGATCACCAACTTTTCAAGGAGTTGTCTGAAAAAAACTACAAAATTTTAAAAAAGTTACTTTGTTACTGGGGATTTGTGCTATATGACTGATTTCCCAATCTATCATTTGCACAATGTCTATCGAGTGCCTATCAAGTAATAATTTTGATAGCTTACTGGAGGGAAATATTTGTTGGCGTTAGGGATTTAACACTTAGAATTAAGCACTGAAGTAAAATGTTAGCTTGCCTAAGGGATTAGTTTTTGTTATCAATTTTTTGCCCAAAATTTACATCACCACTAAACACTGTCAGCACACCTTTTGAGATTTTCCCATAGTTTTCTAGGTGTTGTGAGTTGGAAAGGGAAGACCAAAGGTTAGTGCGTAGGGGGTAAAAGTTGGTACAATCATTCCTCCATATGCGCAAGGATTCTGTTTCTGTGAACTCCCACAAATGATGAAATTCATGAGTGCAGAGCCTGTTAAAAGTAGGTTAAAAATCGCAGATAATCAAGTTTGCCTGCGGATGATGAATTTTATTTCTATTTATTTTTTGGCATAGATAGGCGAATTTGTGAGTCATGAACTCATGGATGCAGAGGATTTACTATATAGCGATTGTAAAGGAATGTGGCAATGAGTGATGGCGGAGGGTGGTATAGAGGTAAAAATGCACAAGCTAGGACAGGCAGTATGTGAAGTAACAGGAAAGGGTAGAGAAGCATAATGTGCATGGACGAAGGATGTGAAGCTGAGGGTGAGTGAGCATTTCTATGTTTTAATCTTTATGTTTAAAATTTAAGCACAGTGCAGGAGCTCTGAGGCATTATTTTTGCCGAGTTGGCCTTAGGAACTGGCAAACTCTTACGCCTGTTGACTTTGGCTCGCTTGTTCAGAATCGAAAGATAGCCAATGTATGGTGGTCATTTTTAAAGATGAGGTTCACAGTGCCAGGTTTTCTCCCAACTTTAACATCCAAACCTGGGAACAAAAAATGTGGCCTTGAAAGAGTGTGGCAACAACTCTTCATTTTTTGTTTATTTTCAGACTCTCTAGGGTATCCTGTCAAAGAATAACAAAAGAGAAAGCAATACCAGAGACACCTTGGAGTGTGCTTGCTAGAATGCACTTACATCCACCAGGGAGGAATCTAGTATTCAATTAACAGTGTGCAAATACACATATATCAAATACCACATGTATTGGCGAAGAAAATACAGGTAGGAAGCAGAAATGTAACAAAAATATCAAATATGGAAGAAAAAATTACTGCAGTTTCTTAGCACAGGATAAATTTCACAGCATAATATATATTGCACAGTCACTATGCTAAGATATTGTAGTCAGATCTTCAATGACACTTTTTGTCATCCGATATTTAGAGTTATGTATGCACGAACTTCCTGAAAAAGGATCAAGCTAGGCACAGAAAGTTAAATGAAGCTTTGTTTTAGTTGTCAAAAAGTGAGAACATGGATCTGGTGAGAAGTAAATAAAATGCAGAGAAAAATGCTCAAAATTAGATTTAAAAAATGGAACATAAGCAAGGAATGTGCACAAGATAGAAAAGCAAACCACATGAATTGGAAAGTCAGTGACTCCAGACCATGCAGGAAGATGCTCAACTATTGCTGCTAGCAGTAGTTCTCTCTCTCAGGAGCAGGACACAATGAGACATAGGGCCATTTTAATCAACAGAATTTAGTAAGTAACAGACTAAATATTTGCCCAGATGCATTCAAATAAAAGAAAAACTTGCAATTAATTAGCACTTTCCACAATGTTGGGATGATCAAGGCACTTTAAAAGTCAATTATGGACTTTCAAAGTGTAGTCATTCTTATAATGTAAAAAAGACAGTAGCCAATTCCTCCACAACAAGGCCCCATATGTAACATGATAATAATTAGGTCATATACAATAAAATAAAAAGTTGTTTAATCACCATGGAGAAGCATAGAAACAGAAAATAATCAGACCAAAGCTTCCTGGAATTCTGTTGAAGAAACTGGAATTTATGCAAAGGTAGCAGAAATTAAAGAACAGTTCACATTTTGTTTATGTTAACCAGCCGAGTAATGTCATTGGTAAATTGCTAATTCCTTCAAACATCATTATTTATGATGCTCCATTCCATGAACTTGTACCTTTAAAGTAGGTGAATGTGCATGCCCAGATATATCAAGCTTTTATGAACTGCAAGGTTAGACAGGGAAAACAGCAAGTTACCACCGTACAGGTTATATTCTCAGGAGAAATTAAACAGCTCTTCAGGGCTGATCAACGATCGAGGTTGTCTCAACTAAACAGATGAAAGCAAAATCAAAACATTCTAAATTCTATAGTTCTAGCGAACACCTCTCACAGATTCCTTAGGCTACAAACTACTTCCAGGATTATAAACTAATTTTAAGAGGCAGTGGATTTTCTCGATCTCATCAGCAGTTATGCATATTCTGTTGGGCTACATGTTTTAGACATGTCAATGCTGGTGAATCTCAATGGAATAGATGCTAATGAATTTGTAGCAAAATTGACAAAAGAAAATATCCAATGTGACAGATCAAACTAGAACTGCAAGCACAGCTATTATTGGATGAGAAATGTCTCCACCACAGAATACAACTTAATTCTCAAATTGAGCTTGGAACTCGCCCGACAATGTGTAAATTTGGAGCTTGACCTATCTAGGCCATTTCTCTTCTACTTTTGGCACAGTGCTCCCTAGTGGCAGGATTAATACAGCACGAGCCTCTTTGTGAGTATCTCCACAAATTCTAAAATCTATTATGTCTGCTACCAATCTCTGGTGGAATGCTTTATCAAAACCAACATTTTTAATCATCTTACTAGATTGTCTTGCTGCACTATTCATAGCTACCAGCATAATCATATTCTATAAATAAAACATATTTAAGAACTGGGTGATGCAGTATTGAGTCAGCTGCATTGGGCAAGCCGCAGCATCTGAATAGCTAACATAAGACTTCCAAAATGAGATCTCTACTCTGAGCTCTGGTATAACAAGTGGTTACCAGTAGGTCAGGGAAAATGCCTTAAGGATGTCCTCAAAGAATCTCTTAAAAAGAAATGCAATGTCCTCAGACTCATGGAAATCACATGCCCATGACTGCCTAAACTGGTGAAGAAAACAATGGGACAATATACTTACGAAAAGAAAATCATGATTGTGCGACCTGTCCCAGTCAGTATTGAATGTACATGTGCATAAGTCACTAAAGCAGCAGATTTAATTAAGGCTGAGACAAAGTCAGGGACTCAAGGCTTTTTAATACAGAATTTTGATATCAGAAACCCAAATTAGACATTGGACATCTAGTGACACATCTATGGAGTACAACTGTTCAAACAACATTTGGAGTTCTATTTTACAGACCAAGCAATGGATGATCCTGAGAAAAAAGTTTGAAACATCTTGTTTGCCATTGTCAACAAGGAGCAGTCTTTCTGTAGTGATTAGAATCGTGGCTATTGACTATGAGATTCTTGATTGGCCCAGGTTAACAATCCCAATCAGCAAGCCCTGGTTGACAGATATAAACAGGAGATTCCAGCTGTTATTTTTACTCATGCCTGCACAAGTGCAACAAGGGTGCTGGCAGAAATAAGCACTGCTGCTATATGGCAGTAGTGTAGGGGCTTGGATAAAGGGAAAAGATAGATAGATAGATAGATAGATAGATAGATAGATAGATAGAGAGAGGTATATATATAATATATAACCAAGAGATTAAAATCTCCTCAAAAACAAACAGGAGATTCTGTTGAGCACTGACTCTGAGCTGGCTGACCACGGCCAGTGAACTGAGCACAGGTAAATAAATGGTGACTTGGTGATACGATACTGGCCTCTGTGCAGTTATTTCACATTCATAAAACCATGCCTACTCTGATGAACTGTAGTATGACTTTACAAATCTCCTGTCACTAATTCCTTAATAATGGTTTCTAACAATTTGTCTTAAATTCTAAAAGTTTTCTCATTAGTTTTTAATCCCCATTAGAGGTGATCATTCTAAATTCTAAAAAAAAAACAAAATATAACCAGGAGATTAGAATCTCCTCAGTTGAGAACTGATTCCAAGCTAGCTGGCCACAGCCAGTGTACTGTGCTCTCGTAAATAAAGGTTAACTTGGTGATGGGTTATCAGCCTCTGCGCAGTTATTTCAGTGGTGACGGGAGAAAACAGGATGTACTTGAAGAACATTTGCTTGCAACTTGTCACCCTTGAGGTGAGGGTAAGCATTTCTGGCATCATGCCTCTATTTGGGAAGCTTGACTCATTTGACCCTGCTGTTGAAGACTGGGCAAAGAATGCAATGTCTTTTCTGGGCAAATGACATTGGGGCAGATGAAAAGCAACAAATAATCCCTCTGATTCCATGTGGACCCGCAGGATTTTCACTTATAAGAGGCAACAGACACTAAAACCTTCCAAGAGTCGACAAAGTTGGTTATGGAATATTATGACTCTAAACTTCCTCTAATCCTGAGATGCTATTGGTTCTATTCGGCTGTTAGAGAACTGGGAGAATCCATATTGGGGTTTTTAATGAGGTTACGACAACTGGCAGAGGCATGTGATTTTCAGTTAAGCCTGAATGAGATGCTGAGAGACCATTTGGTATGTGGGATTAATGATGTAACCATGCAGAAGTGTCTAATAGCTGGAGTCCAACAGAAAAAGAAGAAAAAGCATAGAAACAGGAGATTCAGTTGAGCACCAACTCCGAGCTGGTTGGCCACAGCCAGTGTACTGTGCACTAGTCAATAAAGGATGACTTGGTGATGGGACCTGGCCTCTGTGCAGTTATTTCAGAGACCAAAACTGTGCACATTATTCAAGATATGGTCTCACCAATGCCCTGTGCAACTGAAGCTACTCTTCAGATCAGAATTCTACACATGGATTAGGATCTTTGTTCATGGACTCTCTGGAGTCAAATATATTCAGAATGTGGAATTCACAAAAAAGTCAGTTGTCCAGATGTTGCAACAACACTAATGCTTTGTCTTGAGAGCTGAATTCTGCTTTCAATGTACCCAGCCATAAATGGTTGTCATTTTCTACATAAAAAATATAAACAGGAGATTCAGAAGGCCCCCTCAGTCTAGGGATTGGCTTTGAGCTGGCTGGTTACAGCCCATGTATAATGTATATGTAAATAAAGGATGCCTTGGTGATGGGATACCAGCTTCGGTGCAGTTATTCCGCTTTCCATGGATGACAAAAGATCTGTAAGATTCCCCAAGTGTTTAATTGAACATCAGTCTAAAAACGTTAGAGATATCTTAAACTCGACAGTTTTGTTAAAATCCTCTATAAAAGTCAACATAACATTTCCCTTACTTCCAGCACCTGGTGTACAAAGACATCCAGGTGTCACTCCCCCTCCCCTTTTCCCAAATCCATTGCCATTCAGATAATAATCTTTTTTCCTGTTTTTGCTACCAAAGTGGACAACGTCACATTTATTCATTTTGAAGGGATCATCAATATGTGTAATTAATTAACCTGAGAGTAAAATGTATTTACAGTAAAAGTTGGATAACACTGTACCAACCATGATTCTCTAGTAATCATAATTTCTGACACTAATTTATTTTTAAAAGCTGGTCACTGTAAGCAACTATCACTGAAACTAATGGCTTGACTTCTTTAAGAAAAGAAAGGTAGCATTTCAATCTTAAGTTTTCAAATCATTCCACACATCAACAGCAACCTTGATCAGAAATAACCAGAACTGTAACATGACTGTAAACACATTCTATTCTTAGTTACTAATTTCTCATGAGAAACTCCTTATTAAAGTGCATTTTAATTTACCATCATTGCCCATTTCCAGTGCATGCCAGAAGACGCAAATTGTATTACTGTATAGAATTGCAGTAAATATAGATTTTACTCAGATGCTCATTTATTCTTTAAATATACAGATCAACTAAAGCAATTTCCCCACACATACTCATAATACAAAAATGTCCAAACCAAATACTAAGCAACAGATGCACAAGAGAATGAAATGAAATGAGCTAATCACTTTGTAACTAGCTATCAACGGTGATGGCTAATCGAAGTTGAGGGAACCATGGTGTGATTGGTGACCAAGTGACATCTACAATTATACTACCTCAGAAAATTGAGTAGATCCAACAATCATGAGATTCTTCCAAACAGTTACAAGTAATATCCACTTTGGATATCTCTCGTAGTACTGTGCCTCAGGAAAGTCGACTCCTTAAGGGTAAAGAGATTATTGAACGAGGCAAGGAGAGTATTTACGAAGCAGTTCTTTTTCAATGAAAACCACTCTTGAAGAATTTTAACAAAAGTAGTGCTGTGAGCAATGAGAATCACCCCATGTCTCAGTTATACTGTTGGAACACATTCAAGGAAAAGGCTACAATCCCTCAGATGCAGAACAATCAGTTCTCAAACTAATTTGGACCCTCCTTAAGAACTTTTAACAGGAGTGTGATGAATGAATAAGGAATGGGAGTCATCGACTATTTAATACATTGGAATTGTTTCATCATTTTAATTAAAAAGTTTGATTTTGGTGATAGCATTTTTAGTTTTGTTATTTTACTCCTGTTTACTTAATGAGCAATGTATACAAAATTAATTTCAATATGGTCAATAAAGTGAAATTGAACTAAATTTTCAGTTTGATTGAAGCTTGGTAATCTAAAATATTATTAAGCCAGCATAAGGAACAGCAGTAGGTGAGTTTACAATCAAACAATCTATGTTTACTCTATGAAGATGAAAATAAATCTTGAGTGCTAGATATGTCAGCTATAACCTTTGCGATATACATGTGGATTTCAACATCAAGTAACTTCACTGATGATTATGCAACTTAATATGTGAAGCTACCAACAATATCCACTGTCACATTTTCAATGCCAATAAATGGTGTTATTGCAACTTCCTAAATCATGACTTTTGCCTTCCTGACACTGATGGTCAAGTTAAACATTTTCCAGGCATGTTAGAGTCTGTCCATTTACAGTGCAGGCATTCCTCAGTTTGGAATGCTTGTGTGGCACTGCCAGCATACAACAACTCTGATAAGGGCTTGGCTCACTTTTGCTGTACCGTTGACAGGTGGAACACTACCCTGAGTCATACACCAAGAAGGACACTGTCACTGAGGAAGCTCTTAACACCAGAGGAGGCTTACTTGTTATGGTAGAGCTAGATATTGAAACCACAGTGCAAAGTTTTGATCCCCATCCTTGGGAAAAGCCGCAGAAATTAATCTGATATCACCAGAATGTATCAAGTGCCTGTAACTGACTGCTGCAACATCTGCACAAACTTCATTTCCGCTTACACAATTGAGGATAATGCCACAAAATATGCATTATGCAACAACTGTAACCCTGAACAAAAACAACGGTGACTACATCAACTACAATACGTACTGAGGCATTTCCATGCTTGGCATCAGGGGAAGAGTATTTGCCAATGTTTCTCTCATCAGACCGCATTAGTGCCTGGTTTCAGGTTTGCTGACTAATTAGGACGAGCAGCTATGATGAAAACTCACTTCAGCCTATTTCAGATGAAATATTTAAAGTAATAGGTTTAAAGTTAAACATTGTCCAGGTGTTTCAAGAGAGGAAGAAATTGTGGCATTGCACTCATAGTATTGTAGGGCACAACTGCACTTCACTGATGCCTCTCCAGAGATGTTGCTGTGTGTCATAAGAGGTCACAGGGTGATGTCCTTCTCTGTTGAGTTGGGTATGACGCCAACCAGCTTCTCGGACCATCATGGACATCTTATTGCACACACATATCATTCTCAGTGACCCTCAACAATCATCCACTCATTATCCTCACTTATATATCTACTCTCTCTCTCCTTGCAAGAGAAAGCACAGGGGCTGCCCATTCCACCCCAACAGAGGCATTGGAAATAAGCAGACTTTCAACACAGCCGGTCATTGGCAATAGGGAAATCAGGGTCTCCCAGTTGCCTCTGAACAGAATTAGATACTGTGTAGTCTTGGCAAACAGCACTTACTTAAGCTGAATTGATGTCATCAGCCAGTAAAATATGATCAGATTCACAATGTTGTCTTCACACCTTCTTACCTGGACAGTTCTAAATCATATATTTTATCTCCCACAAGCCTACCCCAGGAGTTGCCGAAGGAGGAAAATGATGATTGCTCAGAGGAAGTCACTCACTCTGAGGATGCACCATCACAGCACTCATGCAAAGAAGCCATTAGCTCAGATACACACACCTTGATGGAACCTGTCAGGCAAACAGTGAGTTCTCAGGTGATGTCTCACATCAAAATTGAAGAAAAGCAGGTGGTGAAGACAGAAACAGCAGTGCAGCATCTTGGATGATCCAGGACCTTCTAAGCTCTGCTCAATTGATGTGGATACCGAGCCTTGGAGGATACCACTGAAGGGGATAATTCTGGAGTAGCAGCAGGAAATATCTGAGGTGCCATCAGTCTTTCTAACATGCTACATACACTTGAGGGAGAGATTGAAGGATTCAATCTCAAAAATATCCATCATAATGCCATAATATAGCAGACCTTTACATAGATGCCTACAATGATGGAAAGAGTGGCTACCTACATGTAGCATCAAAAGTGACAATCAAACAAGTTCACGTCAGCCCTCACTAGGACTTCCACGTACAGAATACAAGTTTAAACAGACAAAATAAAAATTAAAAAGTCTAACAATGACCCTGAAATCATGGTTAATTATTGTAAAAACCCATCTGGATTGTTAATGTCCTTTAGGGAAGGAAAGCAGCCTTCTTTACCTGATCCAGCCTACCTGTGACTCCAGACCCATACCAATGTGGTGAACTTCTAACTACACATAGAAAAGGCTCTGCAAGCCACTCAGTTATACCAAATTGCTAAAATGTCTTTAAAGAAGGAACAAAACCGGACACTGGATACACTTCACTGCACTGACCTAGGCAACAGAAACAACAGCTGTGAATTGTGAGCTGAAAATAAAGGTGACCTTTGGACTGTGAGTAACAGTTTTTTTTTAAGAAAAAAAGGAGAACAAACAAACTGAAATTTGTTTATGAGCCCGGGCCTGGAAGTTGATTGCAGGTTTATTCTTGTTCAGAGAACACTCTAGATGTTTCAGTTCCAGAGATATATTATTTTCAAACAGATGGCAAACATTTAAAATTTAACAAAGGCCTCACAGAGAAGCAACAAGTCTACCAAAGAGAAACCAAAGTTCAAACTGGTTTTTGTACCGTGTTCAAATGAGAAGGATTGAGCCTGCAAAAGCAACCGGATGGAAGTTTGAGTGTTTACTGCTTATCAACTTATTAAAAGTTCACAGAATAGAATCTCAGTTATATGTATTAAATGAATACTTCCCAGAGCCTACAGGAAGCTAGTTGTATGCATTGGTGTCTTCAAAAAGCAAATAACATACAATCCATGTGCCTCTGAGGTTATGGAATGTGGAATCTGCTTAAGTGAACTGGCCAATTGTATCTAATTTTTCTTTTTGGTTTATCCCTTCACTGTGTCTGTCTTAGACAGTGGGTGGCTAGAATCAAAGAAAAATAGTTTTAAATCCTAGACATGAATTAGATTGCTTGTGGTTTAGCTTTGTCCTGCTGAAGCTACTATATTATTAATAAACTGTTAAATCTTTTGTTTAAGCTATAGACCTGCCTATTACAGTTATTCACTAAGTATGATACTGGTTATTCAAAAAGTTTGGCTAGGAACCATTGGTGTCAATTTTGATGGTCATTGAATGTTACTGTGTTGTGAATAGAGGGATGAGAGGCTGATTTGATTTGTGTTGTTACACACATTCAATTCAATTTCAGTTGTTTGGCAAAATAACCAGAGGTAACACTTGAAAAGCTTTTACACACAGTGGTTAGGATTTAGAATGTATCCCTTGCATGATATTGTGGAGGATACTGATTAATATTTGAAATCAAATTGAATAATCTTAGAGCAAAATACATATGGAGGTATAGGTGGGGGAGGTTGTAGGACTGACTGGATTTCTCTCAGAAAGAAACAGCACTAACTTAATGGCTGAATGGTTTCCTTCTGTACTGCGCTGTTCTGTTCTCTAGGAGCCAAAGCGCAAAGTGAAAACACTTGACAGAAGCTGCCAAGCATTAAAAGCATTGTGGGTGGGCGGGGTGGGGTGGGGTTGGAATTGAAGCAAGGGGTCCAGACACCAAAGAAGCTCGAAGGCTTCAAGATTTCTCTCCCAGCTGCTTGCACAGACCAGGTGCAGGATAATCCCACCACTGACTTATAATTCACTGTGCACATGGACAAATTTCTACCTCCTTCATTTTTTAGAAAACTGAAAATCAAAATAACCCCAAACATGACACAGAGATTCTTAAGCTTTTAAATTCCACATACAAAAACATTTTGAAATGAACATAAAGTCTGAATAAGATTGGTATATGTTGGAATTATGAGTTGGCATTATTTCTGAGTGAACACTGAACTCAACTTATTGAGTCAACTTTTCATGGGCCCCTAAAACCTTGTTTAACGTAATGAAACAAAGTCATATGAATATCTTCTTTCACTAACATTATTAAAGATAATTCCTGAGCTTGTAATCTCTTCTGTACTATTCTTGACCATGAAATGGTCACCAATATTGTACTCGCCTCTTTTATCTTGTCCAGTTCATTCTGTAAAGCTTGTTTGGTGATCTCAGCTTCTATCAACTGCTGACGTAAGGTTTCATTTTCCTCCTCTGTTTTGGTGCGTTTTTCTTCCACGTTTTCCAATTCATGGTGCAGTCTGACAGACACGTCTTTGGCAACCTGGAAGTGGTGACAACAGTAAATAGCATCATCCTCCTCCTCATCGAAAATAAAACCAAAAAAAAGAGGCAGAGCGGGGTTAAAATGGATGCAAGTTACTTAAAAGTCTCAAAGCTGCGGAAATTGTTTGTTATCACTGGTAACTGGAGGAACCCCACAGCGCCCAACAGATTGAAAGTAAGTTGACCTTGAGGTCCTGCTCGAGACTTCTCAGTAGCTCATTGTCCATCTCGCCGGTTTGGGCGAATCGCATCCTTTTCCTCTCTGTCTTTCGCAGGCGGTACTGCAGGATCCGGCAGTTCTTGTTGGCGCGCTCGAGCTCCCGCCGGAGGTCCTGCAGCTGACAGGCGTCCTCCTCGTAGAAACTATCCCTCATTTCGTCCATTTCGTTTCGCATCTCCTCGATCTCTGTCTGCCAAAACAAAGATTTCTTTGTTTTTTAAAAAAAGAAAAAAAAAATGCATCAACGCAACAACAAAACTAAAACATAAACACAAAAGCAAACCTCTTCCAAATCTGCGGCAGGCGTTTCCCAATACAATAGACATCATGCAAACTGTCAACATCAGCCCCAGGGCCAACACTGCAGTTCCTCTACCCACGGGGAATGAAGCCTATGCCCAACAAATCCTCTGATGTTTTTGAGAGTGTGGTAATATTGTTGGATTCTGTCCATCAGTATCCTCAAGCAGAAAGCCCCATCTACCCTCCCCCAATCTCTATTTGCAATGTGCCAGATGCCGTCCCTACCTTGAGGCCCAGGTTTTCCGAGCGCAGTTTCTCGACCTCATCTTGCAGGCTCTTTTCCTGCTCTGTCATCGCCTCCATGTTAGAACCACACGCCGCCCTCTCGGGCTCCGGCGCCGACGACGCGTTCTTCGTGTGCATTATCGCAGCATTGGGCGGCGGCGCCAAGCCCGCACTGTCCGTCTGAAGGCCGAGCCCAGAACCGCCCCCGACACCTTCCTGCTCCGCTCCGTCTGCCGCCTCCCCTTTTCCTCCTCCTCCTCCTCCTCCTGGAGGCTGCTGCTCCCCTGGCTTTCCCCTCGCTGCTCTATCTGGGATGGTCCCCGCACGGCCGCTCTGAGCGACGGTCAAATCCGAGTTCTTGCTCTGGGTGAAATGGCAGCTGTACCCCTCCACCTTTCTGAGGTCCTCGGGAGAGGCGGCGATTTCCTTTTCAGCACCAGTTGGACGGACAGCAGTCCCGGCTCGGCTCGCTTTCTCCTTGGTGTTTGCAGTCCCCTGGTTGGAAACCCGACTCGGGTGGTAACCCTGTTTCAGTGCAGCCGATTTGGCACCAAACGACGTCTTGATGGAGGGTCTGGAGTTAATATCGCGGAACCTGGCGGGCGAAGCGGCTCGCTGCTGTTTCTTGTTGTTAGAATGCTGTCGGTTTTCAGCAGCGCCACTGGCTGGGTTCATGGTGCTACTGTCATCTAAACGCGATTCTCAGCCGGCTCCATGCATACCACTTAGACAGTTATCCACTTCCGAACTGCAGAAAATTTCAATTTACAACAAAACAGACCCCTGTAAATTACAAAATAACAAGAAAGCTTACTTTACCATTACGTGTGACTGCATTTCATGTAAACTGTTTCAAAGGAAAATGTAGGCGGGGAGACTTAAGTCAACACAAATTGGCTTCAAGATGCTAACTTGGCGGTAGCTGCAACAGGCTGGTTAATAAATACATTCCTAACTTAAATGCGATCTTTAATCTGCACCATAATGTTGCACATCAGGAATAATTTGAGTTTTATAAATAAGGCATTATTATCATCCATCTTCACTACTTCACAGCCGCACGAAAGCCAGATGTGGAACCCTAATGAATTCTGTATTATTTTGTGATATTAAGAATGTCTGTTACTTTCAGTGACAAAATAATAAATGTCTAAATATTAGGAAATTAGTTATGTGAAGAATACAAAAGATAATATAGCTTTATTGAATCAAATTACAAAACTAAACCAACGACTTTCTAAATCACCCATGAAAGCTTACCAAAGTCTGTAAAGATGTAAATCTTGCCTGGGATGCAAGTTAAACTGAGGTCTTGTACTATGTCCAGTTTCTTGCGAGAATTGATAACTAGATGAAGTTGTGCATTATCTTTGTTGTTATATTTCCAAACCTCAAAATTATAGAATTAAATTATGTATATCTTATATTTTCAAATGCCTAACCTATGGTGTGATTCCTTGAGGTCTTTTTGTTCTATCTACTATCAAATCTGTGCAATTATTTTCAAAGTATTCATGTCATTACTTACCAATAACATTTGCTCTAATTTGTGCCACCCACCAAAAAGTGCATTTTTTTGCATTCCCACAAGTTTATTGAAATTTGGAAAAAACAACTGCCAATGATCACAGGGTATACTGCTGTTTTCAGAGGATACCAGCAATACTTGATATTAGAAGGAATTGCAACTAATGTTTTGATATTTGTAGATATCAAAATGTGTCAATCGTTGCAGAAGCTTTTTGCGAGTTTGTTTATACTTTCTATGAAGGCAATTTCCTGCAACACAAAAAATGGCTGCATTAACTTATCTTCATTCTTCATCTTCTGTATTTAATCAGCAACTTTACCCCGAACTGGTTGGCCATTTTTCACCCTTAGTATTGAACATATCTAATTCTGATCTTATCATCACCTTGTGCAAAAATATCATTCCCTCTTTGGCCACATATTCAACGTTCCTGATTATAAAGTCTGTTTTAAATTTTCAATCTACTGTATTTGTTCTCACATTTGCTTTTAGTATCCTTCCACTGGGTGCATGCATGCATTTGTAAATAAAATGGGCACATAATTTTTTGCCATATTTCTTCTTCTATGACTAGGTTCCCCTCTTCATTGGAGATGTACACCTTTTATTATTTCTTCATAGTAATAATGTATATTTCACAATGACAATATTGCACGATTATATTACCTCAAGATAGATACCCGTATGATAAAGAATCATTTTGTTTTCAGTGGTATAAGTACCTGTTTTCACAAGTATTATATGACTCATTTTTATTCCTGACAAATTCATAAAAAAATGTCTTAAAGAGGACCCTATGTTTAGGTGCCAGTATACTGTACAGTACTAAAGACTGTATACAGTAAATAAGTAATTTTTCCTGTGATTTCACAAATAATGTATTGCCAGTGTCTACATAATTATATGAGGTCTGAGAAGATATGAGATATTCTCCGAATACAGGACTGAATTTAAAAGAAGTGCAGATCAGTAAAATATAACTCTATTGACTGGGTAAAGAGCTCAATCTGTGATCTTTTGAAGCAGGCTACCTGAGATCTTACTAAAGATGCAAGCATCCCCAATAGGGAACAGATTAAAGTAAGAAAGAAATATTGACAAATTCAATTTGTGAATGAGTTAATGAAACAGTAAAACCTAATCATATATCATGTAATATTTAAATGATTTAGCCTGTCCATATAAAGAATAAAATGGCATTTATGTATCAAAGTATAAGTCCTCAGGACGTCTCAACTACTGAAGTACTTAAAAGCATACTCAACTTTGTAGCAATGACATGCAAGGAGTTTCACAATAGTAAGCATGTGAGCAAGACAGATATTTGAACAACTGAAGAATTTAGGGTAAATTCACCAAATGATGGTTCATTGGAAAAACATGCTCAAAGGGACAACGGATCAGACACAGAATAAGCGCAACACTGTTAGAGGCCCAAATCTGACCAAATTCCTATCAGCACAGCTTCCCACATGGAATGCAGCAGTGGTGAATTTCCCTACTGAATAACTTAAGAAATTTTTTTCTTCAGAGTTGTGCTGCAGAAAACTATTCCTGCATGGTATCATGGATGAACAGTATCATTTTATGAACCTTCTATCAAGTTAAATTGAAGTTTAAAAATATTTCTCATGATCATGTGATTGAAATAAATTTACTTGGATTTGAATTGCATTGATGTGAATTCCAATGCACTTTTCTCCTTAAGTCAACACAACAAATGAAAATCCATTTTATAACTTAAAATTACACAAAATTCCCTCCCTATTTGAATATATGTAACTTAAAAATATCAGTTTGATAATTAAGAGTGAAGCAACTTTTTAATTGTTTCAACACATATTCTACTTTGGTTTGTCGAATTGGTGCAATATTTTTGCAGTTTGTGATAAGGCTTATAGGATCATCTTTGGGTGAGTCACAAAAATTACTAATTACATTCAAAACTTCTATGCACTACAGAAATCATGAGATTTCTCTACATATTGACCTTTACTAATGTTAACCAGTTAAGTGGTAAGCATTATCCAATACCTATAAATACTTACTCTATTTTATGAATAAATTACAAATTCCAAATGTCTGTAACATCAGACATGTTCGACAGAGGTCCTTCCACTATCTTGTAAGTGGACATGCATCATGTTGTTCATGACAAAACTCAGAGATTGGAGATTAAAAACTACTGACAGGTTCCAACAGTGGGCCAGTATTGAAACTGTGTGCATTCTATGTAAAAAAAACCTACCATTCTCATGTTGCAAAGGGACAAGTGGATGCTCAAGCTCTGCACCTCCAACTGGTAAATCTTTGATATAACGGAGCATGTTTCATGTTCAGAAAGGTCAGTTGCAACACATGCACACATTTTTAGGCAAGAGGTGCTGCTCATTCTTTGTACCCAATGTCTGTTTGGAGAGAGGCCAATTCGATGCTTATCATATTTTGTCTAATGACCAGGCAATGACTATTAACCTGAGGATGGAAGAGGCACAGGCCATTCTTTTTTGCAGTTCAGCTATCTTCCAGAACAACACATCTGGGAACTAAGACCGAAACCAAGTCAACCATCTGTGGCAGAACTGCCAACCTGATATTTACACCAGGTTAATCCACAGTATGCCAAGGCACTATTGGGGACTGACTAACTGGTCTAGCTCACCAACTGGAATTGGAAAGGTAGTCACAGAAGATTGGGATTCTGACTATTCAGCTCCAGAACCTTACAAGCAAATCTCCTAATGGTGCAGAACATATGATGGAAAGCAAAAGCTGTATTACTAATACCCTTTGCTAGCAACTTGCATAATTTTAGTTGTCTAAATTCAGCAGCATGCCACATTCTATTCACATATGAATGCTTCAGCTAAGCTAGCCATGCCTAAAGACCTTGATGGGATACAATGCATTCTTAGGAAGAGTGGCATGGGCAGGCATGATGGCTGTACACACATTTCAGAAGACCAGAAATAATAAATCTCATCATTAGTGTCCCTATTCCCAGTCACATCCATTGTCTCTCTGTACAGCCTTTGCTTTTTCAGTACCACAAGCCAAATTGCTCCCTGCCTCTTCTCAGACTATCTCTACACACACTGTCATTGCTGTGATATGTACTCTTACCCACTTAACCTACTCCTTGCAAAAATCCATTCCTGTTCACTAAACCAGAGTGTTAAATCGCTACAAAAGCAATCTTCTTTCCATATCCCAGTATAAATGAATTATAAAACATGCAGCTCTAAAAAGAGATTACTAACCAGTCTGGACCAGGATTCACCTACGTAAGTAATTGGCTGGTGCAGTTTTTTTTAAGGAATACCCCAAAGACATCAAATCTCTTCACTTTGTTATTTAAAAGATAGTGGGTGGATATTTGGAGTGTTACAATTTGAATGACATGAAATACCTTGTTCTCAAGATATAAAAGAAGTTACCCTTTTTTTCTCAGGAATATCTTTTTTTTAATGAAATGTGAGATTGCTTCTCAGAACACAATGTAACATGAAATGTGCTCGTAACCATCTTGTTCCATGGGCGCGGCTCAGTGGGCGGAGATACAGGATCTAATATTTAGATACCAATAATAATAAAGTATACCTTAGAATACGTGAATATTTTAACTCTTCCTGCTGATGCATTATTAAGTTCAGAAAAAAAATCACTGGAAAATTTCCTAACTCCTCCATTTCCTACAGGAACGGAAATGATTTCTTCTTTGGCGTCCTCCAGTAACCGGGAACATGAAGCGACATCACTGTAGCCGCTATTGTGCAAAAGTGCCGTGGCAGGCATTTTTCAACACCCAATAAAGCTATGAAACAACGACCGCGGATAAATTAACAAGTAATATGGGGGGGGGGGGGGGAGTCAGTCGTAGAAAAAAAAACAAACGATTCTTCATTAACATCATTAAATCTAAAGTAGAAGTTTTATTGGCAAAAATCTGACGGTACTTTTTTTTCTGTTCTCTCTGCGAAGATGCGCCAGTGAGTTTAGCAAATGAGCCTCCTGGCTTGGTAAGGCGAAGGTCTTAGGAAGAAGAGACTCACCGTGCTCGGCTAGCGTTGCTCGAGGGGCTACCATGGCTGAGTTCGGCTTGCTGCTTTACTCGCATCTGCCCCCCTCCCCCTGCGGACTTATTGCCCTGATAGACAGATAAGATACTCAGAAAGGGAGGGACTTTTCATTGACTCGCTCCTGAGACGGTCCTAGGTATACGCCACTTTGGATCAGCTGAACCACCGGTGTTCCCGACATTTGCTGCGATCTTACAGGAAGTGACACCTATTGAACAACATAGCAGAATGTCTTTGTTTCTAGAACCTCGCTACTTTCCCTTCTTTGAGATTGCCAGCGTCTTTATTTCCGTGACTTAAAGGGACACTGCCCGAATGTAAAAGCGTATTTCCTTAATGCTTATTTTTAATGTAACCGTGCCTCTAGCTGCACTTTACCTGATGCGGCAATGCATCTCAGAAAATAAGCATGGATACCGAAGAATCCAACAGACCTTTAACACAGCTAATAAATTATACGCAAACATTACATTCCTCAGGCACATATTAGTGTCTGGGCTAACATTAAGTAATTATATTGCAAAGGAAAACCATGCTTTTAGTTGCGTGCCATCCTTCAGGTGATCCCAGGCTAAGATGAAATTTGCTGTTTTCATAGCCCAGGTCATACGTTGAGGTACAATATTGACATCATGAAAAGGTCTCTGTAAGGGTCAAAAATCACGCGACACCAGGTTATAGTTGCACAGGTTTATCAGAAAACACTAGCTTTCGCATCTCCGCTCATTTTTCAGGCATAGTGTGGAAGAGGAGGTATACCAAGACAGAATTTATAAGCAGAAAGGTAACAACCCTAAAAATAGCTCGCTGACTGCCCTCTGTTGAATTTTCAATAAGTTAGAAAGGAGATGCAGGTTTATATCGATTAAAATGCAAATCCCAGAATTTCTTTCGAGGCTGACCTTTGGATAAGCATCCTCCAAGGTGGTCTTTGAGATACACAATAATGCAAAATCACTGAGCAGAGGCTGATAGCCAAGTTCCATACCCATGAGGATGGCGTCAACCGTGATCTTAGGATCATGTCACACTACACGTGACCTCACCACACTATATACTGTAACACACACACACAGACTCTCTCACACAAACACACACACACTTGCACACTCACACAGACCTTCTCTCTCACACACGCACACACTAGCAATCCCTCACACACACTCCCTCACACTGACTCTCTCAAGCACAAACACACACTCTCTCACACACACACCCTCACACACATACATTCCCTCACACTCACACAGTCTCTCTCAAGCATGTGGTGGTGGAAAGCTGCCTTCTTGAATCATTACAATGGCACCAGATAGTGGTGACACTATAACACTTTTCACTATATTTTGTAACAAAATACACATGACAATAAGTAAATCAAATCAAAGGAGGCTTGTTGAGCAGCTCTAGCGCATCTTACAGATGGTACACACAAGTGACACTTTGTATTGACGGTGGAGGAAGTGAATGTTTTCTCCACTGCTTACTTCCCCATCTAGCTTTATAACATTGGCAAACTTGTACATATTCACTCGCTTACCACATCTCAGTCTTTTTTAAAAATTCATTCACAGGATGTGGGGTCACTGGTTAGACCAGCATTTATTGCCCATACTTAATCAGCTTTAAGAAGATGGTCATGAGCTCCCTTCCTGAACTGCTGCAGTTATTGAGCTGAAGGTACACCCACAGTGCTGCTAGAAAGAGAGTTCCATGATTTTGACCCAGTGAC
>NC_063336.1:61333540-61385046 GCF_021869965.1 Rhincodon typus
ATTCTGAGGAAGGGTCACCGGACCCAAAATGTTAACTCTGATTTCTCTTCACAGATGCTGCCAGATCTGCTGAGCTTTTCCAGCTATCTCTACTTTCGTTTCTGATTTACAGCATCCACAGTTCTTTTGGTTTCTAATGAAATGGCAATGTAGTTTCAAGTCAGGATGATGTGTGACTTGGAGAGGAAAATGCAGATTGTGGCGTTCCCATGTATCTGCTACTCTTGTCTTTCTAAATGGCAGAGATTAAAGGTTTGAAAGGTTCTGTTGAAGAAGCCTTTGTGAGCCATTTGCATTTCATCCTGTAGATGTTACACACTGCTGCACTGTGCATTGATGATGGATGGAGTCAATGTTGTAGTTAGTCGATGGGATTCCAATCAAGTGGGCTGATTTGACATCAATGACTTAAAATACTTTGAATTCTTGGAGCTGCACCTATCCAAGTAAGTGCAGAGTATTCCATCAGAGTATTCCAAATCAGCCCACTTATGCCTTGTAGATGGGAACAGGCATTTAGGAGCAGATGAGCTTCCTGCCACAGAGTTTCTAGACTCATTTTGTTCTTGTAGCTAGAGTATTTATATGACTGGTCCAGTTTAGTTTCTGGTCAATGATAACCTTCAGGATGTTGATAGCTGGTAGCCTGGTGATGGCAGTGCCACTGAATGTCAATGGGAGATGGTTAGATTCTTTCTTGTTTGAGATGGTTATTACCTGATAATCATGCGGTGTGACTGTTACTTGCCACTTATTAGCCCAAACGTGGATGTCATCCACTTCCTGCTGCATTTGGACACTGACTATTCAGCATATGAGGAGTTACAAATGATTTTGAACATTGATATTGGAGCTGTGGATGGAATGTGATGAAGGGGATTAGCACGAGGAACACCTGCAGGGATGTTCCAGGACCTCCAACATCTTTCCTTGTGCTAGGTATGATCTCCAGGCAATGAAGAGTTGCCCTGCTGAATCCAATTCGCCACAATTTTACTCAGACTCCTTGATACCATGTTCAATAAAATGCTGCCTTGATGCCAAAGGCAGTCCCTCTCACCTCAAATCTGAAGTTCAGCTCTTTTGTGCATGTTTATACTAAAAATACAATGAAGAACTGAGTACACCATTACTCAACAAAAACCTCTTGATAGTACAATCAATGACCCATCTCTCACTTTATTGATGAATGAGAATAAACTGAAAAGATAGTAATTGGCTGGTTGGGTTTCCCTTGCATTTTATGGACAGAGTATACCTGTGCAATTTTCCATGTTGTCGATTAAATGTCAATCTTGCTGCTTCACTGGAACAGTTTGGCCAGGACTACAGCTTGTTTTGAAGCACAAGTCTTCAGTATAATAGATAGAATATTGTCAGAGCTTAAAGCTTTTGCAGTGTCCAGTCCTTTCAGCCATTTCTTGATATCATGGGATCGAGTGAATCGAATTGGCTGAAGACTGATATCTGTGATGCTGAAGACTGCAGGAAGGAGACAGATGGATCGACTTGTCACTTCTTGCTGAAAGTGGTTGAAAAGTTTCAGCCTTGTAATTTGCACTGATATGTTGGGCTCCACATTTATTGACGGTAAGGAAATTTGTGGAGCCCTCTCCTACTGCTAGTTCTTTAATTGCCCACCACTGTTTATGATTGGATGTATCAGGACTGCAGAGCTCAGTACTGGTCTATTGGCTACTGCTTAGCTCTGTCTATTACATGCTGCTTTCACTTTTTTGTCATGCAAGTTTTCCTGGGTTGTAGTTTACTAGGTTGATGCTTCATTTTTTGGATTCCCGGTGCTGCTCCCGACATGGCTGCCTGCATCCTTCATTTAATGGTAATGGTAGAGCAGGGAATATCCCAGGCCATGAGGTTACATATAGAGATGAATGCAATTCTGCTGCTACTGATGGCCCGCAGCATCTCTTGGAGTTGCAGGTCGGTTAAAAATTTCATGCATTTAACACAGTGGTAGAATTACACAACATGATGGAGTGTATACTCAAAGTGAAGATAATTATCAATTGTAAATATCGTTGGCCTAACCACTGATCCACGCAACAGTCTTTTAAGTTATACCTTGCCATCCCGTACATGATGTATTTATTTCTAATCTCTTTTTGCCCCTTTAACTAATTTTCAACCCATGCTAATATATTACTCCTAATCCCAAGAGTCTCAGGCTTCCTCCTGGCATTTAATCCCTGGATGACCTTTGTTGGAATTGTTATGATCCCAGCTATTTTTACTGGACAAATCAGATCCCAGACTGAAATCTGCCTGATGAATTGTATTTTGTTTTTGTTTAATTTTAATGAGGTCATCTCTCACTGAAATATAAATATGCAATGTTGAGGATTTGGTTTCAACAATAAAACTGAACTTAATTACACAAAAGAAATGAAGATATAATATAATGACCCAAACTATTTACATAAAACACAAATTTAACAATTTTAAGACATATGGTAAAAATCTAATCCCCAAAGCATCCCTTTATTGTACCCAGACGAGAAAGAATTCCCCTCGCTATCATCTCTATAGGATTTACTTTAACTGTGGGCTCAACTGTCAGTTTTGAGAATCCAATAACCTCTTCCAGGAAACTTTGTACAATTGAGCTTAGACTTTCTCAGCTCTAAATAACCCCTCTACAGTTTTACCAAAAACAGTTCTGGTCTGAAACCTTTAATAAACTCCTTATACTGAGATAACCTATTTTCAACAATTCCAAACTATCTTCTTATATTTTCACGAGTGACTGTTTTACACATCCAAATTCGTCAAGAACCCTAATTAAAACATTTTCATTCTTCAAGCTATGGGTGTTTACAATTAATTATAAAACTGCATTAACTCTATCTAATCATATTGTGATCTTCTAAGTACCCTGCCCTGTTGTCACTTCCCTAATAACAGATTCTAGCATTTTCCCTACTACTGATATCAGGGCTAACTGTGATGTAGTTCACTTTTTCTTTCTTTCCCTCTTTTCGTGTATATCACAGTTACATTTCTAACACAGTTACTGTCTAACCTATGGGGACAATTCAAGAACATAGAGAATTCAGGAAGCTCAAGACTAATTCAGGCACCTGTTTGGAGGGCACTTTTTTTAAAAATCCCAGGATGGAAGATGTTGCGAGCCATTTGATAAAGCACACTTACTCTCAAGCCCCACTAAACGTAGTTGTTTGTTAATGATTTAGTCAAAGCACACAAAAGCCTCTATTTACTTGTCTGTTGAAATCAAGTGAACTGAAAACACTGACCAGGTTCCTGTACTTAATAAGAACTCCTTCATCATACAAATAGGTAAATTCTAATCCCAAGTAAACAGTTATGAACTATCAACATATAAATTTACTAACTAAAACACTAAACTCTTTTAAAACCCCTATGACAGCTATAGACAGACACAGATAAAGAAAGAAAGCATTCTGGTTTTATACATGAAGGGGAAGACAAAACTGGGAAACAAAGTTCATTAGCACCAGTACACAGCCTTTTGGCTTGTTCTTCAATTGTTCTTCAATTTCTTTTCTCCAGGTTCTTTCATAGCTTTGTCGGAAGCATAGGACAATTTGTACTCTAATTACAAAGTCTGTTAGTTACTTGTTAAAGGAGATAGCTTACAGGAACTAGTGGCAGAAAATAATAGGCTTTCTTCTAGCTTCAGGTATTTTTACTACAGAGAGAGACACATGCGCACAATCTGCCCTTATAGCAGTCATAGAGCCATAGAGCTGTACAGCATGGAAACTGACCCTTTGGTCCAACTCATCCATGCTGACCAAATATCCTAAATTAGTCTAGTCCAATTTTCCAGCATTTGGCCCATATCCCTCTAAACCTTTCCTGTCCATTTACCCATCCACATGCCTTTTAAACGCTGTAATTGTATCAGTGCACAGTTTTCTCCATAGTTCACACCATCAATAGAGCTATCACTTGGCATTCACTTGGGTTGATCTGATGACTTCAGCATCATAGATAGAAGTGTACAGTCAATTTAATTCACTTTATGTGATATTATAAAACAGAAGACTAAAACATAAAGGCCTCAACAACATCCCAGGTGCAGTATTAAAACTTGTGCACCAAAACTTGCTGTTCTGCGAGCAAACCCTAAGAAACTGATAGCCACTGAACAGTGAGGACTATCATTTATCCATAAATTGAACAGAGCCAATTATCGTCATATCAGCTTTCTTTCAATCACCAATTAAGTAGCAGGAATCCTCAATTTTGAAACCAAGCAATACCCATAGTATGCATATGGAGAAATATTAAATACAATCAAAGAGAAAGATAAATGAATTATTTCTAACTGTCAAGCCTGAAATTAATTGGACTATATAACAGCCTTAAGATAGCGTTGTAAGCTTATTGCCATGGTAACACTGCTGATGCTCTGGTTGTAAATCAAATACAGCCTATAACAGTGTATCAAAATGCACTTCTATTTTGGTAGAATGTAGAAGTTAGAATCTTTAGAAGAGCTTAGAAATTTTGGGCGTGCAATTGCACCTTGATTTCCTAAGGACATAATGAAAGAAAAAGTTAATATAATAGGAAGTGTAAAAGTTATGATTCACTGTCTGAAACTATGGTAGAGACAGAGTCAAGTGGGGCATTCAAGACAGCAATAGGTGATTGTTTGAATCAAAACAGTGTGTAGGATTGTCAGGAAAAGTCACTAAGACATGGTGGTCATTCAGAGAGCAGACATGATGGGCCAAATGGCCTCCTTCTGTAATTTTGTGATTCTGCAATGGTGAATCCATATAAAACAATGGGTTTGTCATTTTTGGAGTATTGTGTGCAACTTTGGGCTCCACATTATAGAACAGATATACAACAGAAAAGATCCATTGTGGATTTAATGAGATGCTGCTGTGACAGGCTTGAAAAATTGGGACTATATAAGACATCTCAGACACAGAGCAAAAGAAATCCTCTTTGCAATAGATTGCAAATTACATTTTCATGATTGAAACAGACACCATTTCAATACTGACTGAACAGAAGGTTGAAAGCTAAATCAAAAAAGCAATTGAAGGATATGGGAAGAAAAATGATAAATATAATTGCACTATATCATAGAGAAGATAGGTTCCCACATAAACTTGTTGAGCTGAATAGCCATTTTCCATTTTGGTGATTATTATCGAATTGACAATAGAGTAATGACTTAGAGGTCATGTTATATCTTCATATATCCTTCCTTTTATTTACTTGTGGGACATGGGCATCACTGGCTGGCCAGCATTCATTGCTCATCTCTATTTGCCTTTGAGAAGGAGCTGCTTTTTTTGAACTGCTGCAATCCATGTGCTGTAGGCAGACACACAATACCCCTAGGGAGCATTTTCCAGGATTTTGACCCATCAACACTGAAGGAACCATCAGGATGGTGAGTGGCTTGGGGAGTACTTGTAGATGGTGGCGTTCCCATGTATCGGCCGCCCTTGCCCTTCAAGATGTAAGTGGTCATGGGTTTGAAACATGCTGTCTATATGGAAGAACTAATGATTTTAAACTACTGAAGCTCAATATAATAAGGTAAATAAGACTAAAACCTGAAAAACCGTTTGTCAAAACATATCATGTTAAATGAAATGTAATTAATAATGGACTTCTGTGTTTTGTAAGTTGTCAGCTACTGAAAGTTTGACTGTTCAGGAATCTTAATACCCTGGAGCATTTTTCCAAAAGGAACATAACCAACCAGAAAACTGACAAAAAAAAACTAAATGGGAATTATGAAAGCAACTCGTCACAAATGACCAGTCACAAGAAGCCACAGTAAATAAAATTAAAGAAGAGAATCAACCTAACCACTCAATAATATGTGGGATTGGCATCCCCACCAATTCATGAAATGTGATGGAAAAATCTTAAGCTTAATAGACACTAGTGCTGTCAGTAAACCAAACTTCAACTCAAAACGCACAGAGGCTGCCCACGTAGTGAGGGGAGGTGGGGTAGGGAAGGATTGACAGTGTTAATCTCAGGCACTCAACATCACAACAGAACTGATTATATTGAAAAGGACTGGGATTTGTAGCATCATCGCAACAATGACGCAAGATAACCATCATCGTGTAATCTAACTACGAAATGGAGGAAGTCATTGTCTCAATCAAATGACCCCAAATAGCTGTCATTCATTTTAGCCGCAGAAAGAGAGAATCCTTTTGAATGCAGGTCAGCTTTGGAGCCAGGATACCTCACCTTGATGGAATTCATTGCTTTCAATTGTGGAAATAACATCAGTACTGTATATGTCTGTATATGCCTGTCTGGAACAGACTAGAAGGATCGAAGATGATGCTAAACACTGACCATTGGCAGAATGGCCTCAGGAAACATATTTATGATATTTCAGTAATGATCATCATGAAAAGGACAAGAGTGAAGGGTTTGGCACTGCTATCAAGAAGAAGCTTCATGACTGGTCAGCCTGACTCATGGACCAGTAACTCCCATCAGAAGGACTAACTGCATGCAGTGTTGTAAGTTATCAGCCAAATCCAAGAGATAATGGGGCTGAGACATTAAGGTAACTTAAGGGTGACAACTAAATTCAGGAGTTTTGAGTCTGAATTAAGTACAGTTTGGGCCAGAAACATAGGTTTTCCCCGTGCGTTTCTTGGTGAAGGCTTTTTTGCTAATCAGTCATGGTGACTTTAGGTGTTTTAGGTTGAAAGCTGAGGTTAAATCAGGGAGGGACTTAAATTGGATAAACTAATCAAGTTGTTCTGTTATTTAGAGCAGTTTAGAGGTTTCATGTTAGTGTGTCAGGATGTTTATTTTAATAAACAACATTTTTAAGGTCGAGTCAAAACCTGACTGTGTCCTTTATCAAGTAGAGTCAAAGAATCATTCTCGGCAGGGAATGGGAATGGAAACCACTTGGACATATGAAGTTAGAAAAATAAATGAATACTACATTTTTCTTTTTCACTATATTTTCTTATGTCAAAACATAAAAGATGGCTTTTATTTTGACAATGGAATATGTAGGAAACTGCAGTCAAATATGCTTGGAGAATATCAAAGGAAATTAAAAGCAAGGCATAGAAAGAGTTCTTCATCTGTGTTTTGGGAATAATCAAGCAATCAGGTTATTCTATTCTGACTGAGGTGTGTTTGCTGCTAACACTAAGGCAGAATCTTCTCATGCATTTTGAAAAAGGGAGGGGAAGTTACCCAAGTTGTCTAGCTTGTTCTGCCTCTGAACGTTCATGCTGGGTGAGGTCAGACTGACATGATGTAGTAACGTGGCAGCAGCAGTTGACCATCGTGACTGTTGTAATTAGTGTCAATTAACTGTCAACTCGGAGACCAATTAGCATTGCTGCCAGGACCTTTCTCGCAGCAAGTCAGGGTCTCAGAAAGGCCATCCTTAATTCCCTTCCCTCTCCCTCAGAAGCTGTGGTGCCATAGGAAGTAGCTAGTCCTTTGGATGAGTTCATATTCTGCAAAAAAAATTCCTGGAAGCTCTGGCTACAAACAGTTCTACCAGTTCAAAAAATCTGTTCTTGGATGTGGGCATCACTGACATGAGTTGTCATCCATTCATTATCCATTCTTATCTTTCCTTTTATGAACTCATGAAAAGGACCCTCCATCATGACGAGCATTCACAAGCTCTCACTTACATTCGCAGTGTCGTCTCTCTCAGTGGGGCTGCCAAATGCCCACAGCTTTGAGTATTCTGTACGGCCCTCTCACTTGTGGAACCTATTCAGATGGGGCTCATGTTGCAACCTGTTAATTGGTTGTCTCTTGGAAGGCCATGCAAGCTTGATTAATAGGACGTAATGGGTGGAGACTCGCAGGGATCTGTGCTGGACTATTTACTTGACTATTAACTTTGGCTATTTACATCAAGGTCTTAGTTAACAGGAGAAAAAGCATGCCAGCCAAATTTGCAGACAACACAAAGATAGCAAGGAAAGAATATTCTGAAGAAAACATAAGGAAGTTGCAATCAGATTGGTTGAGTGTTTGGGCAAAGATCTGACAGATGAAATCTAATATGGAAATATTATGAAGTTCTTTACTTTAGCAGAAAGAATGAAAAAAAAAAGAGTATTACTTAAATGGAGAATGATTGTAGACTTCTGGTGTAAAGAAGAATTTAGGTGAATGAGTGACAGGAAGTTAGCCTCCAGAGACAGCATGTAACAAGAAGCCTAATAGAATAACTAACTTTATTTTAAGAGGAATTGAACATAGAAGTAAGCATGTTATCAATAGTTATGCAAGGCATTAGTGAGACCGCATCCTGAATATTTTGCAATTTTGGTGTCCTTATTTAAGGAATGATGTAAATGCATTAGTGGAAGCTCAGAGGAAGTTTACAAGATTGAAACATTAAGTGAGTGGATCGTCTTATAAGGATGAGTTGGACAGGTTGAACTTACTTTCACTTGAAGTTTAGAAGAATAAAGAGTGACTTGATTGAAGTGTACAAGATCCTGATGTTCTTGACAAGGTGGATGTGGAAAGTTCGATTATCTTTAGGTGACTCAAGAAGTAGGGGAAATAGTTTTAACATTAGGAATCACCCTTTCATGAAACAGGTGAGGAGAATTTGTTTTTTCTCAGAGGGTTGCGTGACTCTGGAACTCTGCTTTAGAAGAAGGTGGATTTGAGATCATTGAATATTATTAAGACACAGATAGATAAATTCTTGTTTGAGAGGGGAATTAAAGGTGGGTAGATGGGTATCTAGAATTGGAAACATAAATAGATCTTATTGATTGGCAAAGCAGGCTCAAGGAGCTGAAAGGTCTACTTTTTGCTACAACTTCATTTGTTTGTATGTTTGAAAGCAACAGGACTCAGTCATCATTGCTGAGTCTGTCATCTAGTCCTGATATCTGAGGATCTTCCAAATTAAGAAGATTCTGCCCTGGGTATCTGAAAAAGAATAGTTTGATTCACCAGCTCTAACCTTAATGAACAAAGGAGAAAGAGACCATTGCAATAGATTGTTAGGAAATGCTACTTCAATATTTATAGCTTGACGGTGTCATTAGATAGTAAAGTATTTGGTGGAGAGGTAAGATTATTTTGTGAGAAAGATTTGGCTTTTTGGTCCCCAGCAGCCTTTCCATGCTCCCAAAATCTATTTGGAATAAAAATTTCGATATGTTATTGGCACAAAAGAGGTTAATGGATTTGTACGAAATTCCTTGTTCTACTTTAACAGAGGCATGAGGCCATTTTAGGAACGTGTTAATTTATCATATACTTTTATTTATTAGTATTCTTACTTCACAATTCACACATTCTGATAACTACAAATTAAACTACATTGTTGTTTAATATATTGTAAGTGCAGGCAAAGATGATAAATTACGACAAGATTCAATCTACCGAAATGTCAACTAAATGAGAAAATATTCTAGCTAAATATTTATATAGAATATTTAATATTTAAATTATGAGTTTGTTTGATACCTCATTGAACATTACTTATAAAATAGTAATTGTATATACCCATAATTGTCATTAGATTGTACCTTTAAATAAAAACCATTTGTTCTAAAAAATGTTTTATAAAAACATTGAAATGATTACTGGCACTGACTGAGGTCTTTATGTTTTGATCAGAAATTTAAGATAACCATCAGGTACTGTTGACATGTTGGATACTCTTCACAAAAAGAAAATACATGATGTAAAAGAAATAAAATCACCAAAATTCCAAATGATGCAAATCATAGCAACATTTGGTCAAACAAAACAGGAAATACTAAAGGGAAACAAGTAATTACCTCTATTATTCAGGTTGTCTAAACAAACTCCATTGCAGCCCAATTATCACTACTGCTCTCCAATACTCCCCACCACAAAGTGCAGAAGTAAACAACATTTTCATAATTAATTAATTATCCAGGCAGATTATATATTAAACCTGTTTGAGCACTTATTAAGCTTGCTATTATACATACAGGTTAATAATTGTAACCCTTTATCTGTGTTGAAAAAAGACTACAGAACCGATGGACTCCAGAGAACAGCCAAAGTACATCTGTACAAACATATGAAATAGGAGCAGAAGTTGGCCGTGTGGCCCCTTGAGCCTGCTGCACCATCAATAAGATGATGGATGATCTGTCTGTATTTCAAATTGTACATTCACTTTGATTCTTGTTAGGCAACGGAATCAATCTATCTCCCTCTTAAATATCCTGCCTTCACCAACTTTTGAGACAGACTTTGATTCTTGTTAGGCAACGGAATCAATCTATCTCCCTCTTAAATATCCTGCCTTCACCAACTTTTGAGACAGAGCATTCCAAAATTGCACAACCTTCAGAGAAGAAAAATTCTCCTTATCTCTGTCCTAAATTGGATATTGCTAATTTTTAGACGGTATCCTCTAAGTTCTGGAATCCCTATGGGAGGAAATATCCTTGCCACATCATTACCTCTTCAACATCAGTCAAGATCTTGTATCCTTCAATCAAGTCACCTTTTGCTCTTCTGAATGGCAATGGAAACAATCGCAGTCTGTCCAAACTTTCCTCATAAAATAATCTGCTCATTCCAGGCGTAAGCCAGAGGCTGCAGCGAGCTGGAGAGAGAGAGAGAGAGGTACAAGCTGCTCACATTGCTGCTTGGAGAGATGTTGGCCAGAGGCTACAGAAAGATAGAGAGAGAGGAGGGTACCAGCTGTCGATATCGCTAGCAGGAGGTACTGAATGCAAAGCTGCTGAGACAAAGAAAGAAGCATCTTGTGAACTAAAAATGACCTGCACCAGGTACTACTTTATGCTGATTTAAACCGGTTTGAATTAACCAAGTTCTGCAAGAATTAAGTAAGATGAGATAATGTAAAAGCCTTATTTGGACAATGAGGTAAAGCTGCCTAAGTCTCTGGTCCAAGCCCAATAAAGTAAAGGCATGAGATAAGTGGCTGAGCCTGAGCCAACAGGAAGGAGACAGCACGACTCGAGAGAGATAAGAGAAAGAATAAAAAGAAGACTCTCGGGGCATGCAGTCAGCAAAAACTCCAGAGACGAACCACTGCAGAAGCAGACCCTACATCAAGGATATGGTGATGACATCGAGTGCAGCATCTGGCCAGTGTCAGCCCTTGTCAGCAGCAGTGGCAGCTATCTTGATTGGGTATTAGCTTTTACATTCTGTACTACTTGGGGAGTGTTAGAGGTCCCTAATGGGTGTATAAATAGGTTCTAGCTCAGTTTTTGGGAAAATATAGAAGGTCTAGTTTGTAATAAAACATATAAGCAAGGCGTGTCTTGTTTACCACATTAATAAAGTAATTTGTGAGGTTACGAGAACTGACTCTTCTCCTCTCTGTGTAAGCCGATAACCAGAGTCGGTGTTCTCTGGGCTCCAACACAGGTATCAATCTACTAAACCTGCTCTGAACAATGTCCAATGTATTTAGGAACAAAAACAGAAGTTGCTGGAGAAGCTCAGCAGGTCTGGCAGCATCTGCGAAGAAAAATATCAGAGATAATGTTTTGGGTCTGGTGACCCTTCCTCAGAACTGATGGTAGCTGGGAAAACATCAGTTTAATGCAGAAAATAGGGAGGGGTGGGGTAGGGAGAACAGTTGGACAGACAAAGGAGTTGATAACAATCCGGCTGGGAGGGTGAATAGTTGTTAATGGGGATGGTTAGTGACTAACAACAGGTGGTGTATAATGGCAGGCTATGTGATAACAAGGGTAGTAAGAACTGCAGATGCTGGAGTCAGAGATACAAAGGTGTGGAGCTGGAGGAACACAGCAGGCCAGGCAGCATCAGAGGAACAGGAAAGCTGACACCTTGGGTCAGGACCCGTCCTCAGAAAAAAAGAAGGGCACCCTGCCCTCACTTTCACCTGGTCTAGCTCTGACTCCTCCCTTCCCTTCCTCAACATTTCTGTCTCCATTTCTGGGGATAGACTGGCTACTAATATCCACTATAAACCTACTGACTCCCACTGTTACCTGGACTATACATCCTCACACCCTGCTTCCTGTAAAGACTCCATCCATTCTCTCAGTTCCTCCATCTCCATCGCATATGTTCAGATGAGGCCAACTTCAAAAGTGAGCCTCCGAAATGTCCACCTTCTTCCTCAACCGAGGATTTCCCAGCTCCGCTGTCGACAGGGCAGTCAACCGGGTCAGACTCATCTCCCGCACTTCCGCTCCCACCCCTTCTCTTCCCTCCTGCAACAACGATAGGGTTCCCCTTGTCCTTACCTACCATCCCATAAGCATCCACATCCACAGGATCATCAGACGCCATTTCTGCCAACTCCAGTGAGATGCCACCACCAGACACATATTCCCCTCCCCTCCCTTGTCCACATTCTGCAGGGACCATTCCCTCCAGGACACCCTGGTCCACACTCCCTTCATCCCCAACACCCCCCCACAGCCCTACAGCACCTTCCCCTGTAACCGGCGAAGGTGCAGCACCTGCCCAGTTACTTCCTCCATCCCCACTATCCAAGGGCCCAAACATACCTTTCAGGTGAAGCAACACTTCACCTGCACTTCCCAGAATCTAGTCTACTGCAATCGCTGCTCACAATGTGGTCTCCTCTACATTGGGGAAACGAAGTGTAGATTGGGCAACCTGTTCACAGAACATCTATATTCTGCTTGCAGAAAAGACCCTGAGCTACCTGTTGCCTGCCACTTCAACACACCACCCTGTTCCCTGGCCAACGTCTCTGTCTCTGGTTTGTTGCAGTGTTCCAGCGAAGCTCAACACAAGCTGGAAGAACAACACCTCATTTCCACTTGGGGACCCTGTAGCCCTCCGGACTCAATATCGAATTCAATAATTTTAGGGCTTAAACTCTCCCATGTCCTAGCGCCCTACCCCACACACCAGGCCTTGTTATCACATAGCCTGCCATTACACACTACCTGTTGTTAGTCACTAACAGTCCCCTTAACAGCTATTCACACTCCAAGTCGGATCGTTATCAACTCCTTTGTCTGTCCAACTGCTCTTCTCTCTCTTTGGGCTCTATCCTATTGTTTACTCCCTACCCCACCCCCCTTCCTATTTTCTGCACATACATGACATTTTCCCAGCTACAATCAATTCTGAGGAAGGGGCACCAGACCCGAAACGTTAACTTTTTTTTCTTCACAGATGCTGCCAGACCTGCTGAACTTTGGCAACAACTTCTGTTTTTGTTCCTGATTTACAGCATCCACAGTTCTTTTGGTTTTTATCCAATGTATTAATATGTTTCCTTAAATAAGGAGACCAAAACTGTACACAATACTTCGGTTGTAATCTGTCATTGACCAGACCAGACATGCTCAAAATATTTTAAGAAGGTTGCCTAGACCTTAAATTTTCCTTATTTTAAAGGCAAATGTAAAGTGTCCCAGATGAAATGCAATTGATCAAACTACTCAATGTTAAGCAAAACACAATTTGTTTAAACACTGTAGTTAAAATACAACCAAAGAAAAAGGAAATTAAAATAACTCTTTTGGAAAACTTAACAGAATAATAGACACAGTAATTATTACGAATTAACTGTTCCAGTATAGTAGCATCCCATAGACATAACCCTTGGCAAAAAAAGGAAAATTCAGACACCGATTCTCATATGTAGCTGTCCAATCCAGGAGGAAAGAAGTCAAGAAAAAATTCAGAGCGATTAGCAGCCAAGAGAGATTCACTGAAACTTCCAACTCTTTTAAGACCCCAGTAGCTTCCGCTGTTACTCTGAAATCTGATTTGACAGAGCTGGCCACACCCATTCAGGCTGTTTAAAAAATTTTCAAGGCCTCACAAGTTGTTTACTTTCTTAGAGACAGCTCCATACCTCTGCCTTACAACTTCTCTTCAAAAAAAAACAAGGGCAAAATAATCTCTTAAAGTGACAGCATCATCACAGGTCTTAGTAATACCCTGTATGACTGAAGCATAACATCTTCACTTCTCATGGCCCATTCCCTAGAACATCATCAATAAGATCATGGCTGATCTGTTTGTATTTCTGATTTCACGTTCTCTTAGATTCTTGCCAAGCAATGGAATCAACCTTTTTACCTGTCTGCACCTTGGAATTCCTCCATCATTCCCCATTTAAGGAATACTTTTTAAAAATTCATCCTCCCAAAGTAAACATCTTAATAATTTGCTACATTATGCTCCATTTGCCAGATTTTTGTTCACTTACTCAATGAAGTCGTGAATCCTCTTCCAGCCAATTTTCTTTGTCTGAAGAAGAAAGATGAAAGAGCAAAGAACAAAGAAAAGTACAACACAGGAACAGGCCTTTTGGCCCTCCAAGCCTGCTACCGAGATGCTGCCCATCACAACTAAAACCTCTTACCCTGAAGGGTCACTGAATGTTTTCTTTCACAGATGCTGACAAACCTGCTGAATTTCTCTAGCAATTTCAGCTTTCGGTTTTCTCTAATTTCTTTCTCTTGATTAATGTTTTAATTGCTCTCTGCAATTCTTTCTATTCTGTCCATACACCTCACCTACCACTCATCCTTATGGAATTATAAGCTTTTTCCATAGGTTTTATGCTTTCCTAACTTCCGTAGTTAACCATGAATGTGCAATTAATTATGCAAGCAAACGACATTTTGGCCTTTACTGCTAGAGATTGGAGTTTAAAAATAGAGAAGTTTTCTTACAACTGTACAGGATATTGGTGACACTGCACTTTGAGCGCTGAATGCAGTTTTGATCCTTGTATTTAAGAAAGGATATACTGGCATTGGAGGCAGTTCAAAAGATATTCACTAGGCTGATTCTTGGGATAAAGGAGTTGGCTGATCAACAACAGTTAAACAGGTTAGGCCTTTATTCATTTGAGTTGAGAAGAATGAGAGCTGATCTTATTGAAATGAAGAAGAATCTGAAGGTTCTTGACAGTTCAGGTATTGAGAAGATGTTTCCTCTCATGGGCGAGCCTCGAACTGGGACAGTATAATTGAACATTCATTTAAAACTAAGATGCAAAAGAAGTTCTTCTCCCAGATGAGTAGTGAATGTCTGAAATTCTTCACCCTAGAGAATTGTGGAGACTTAATCACCGAAGGGATTAAAAAGGAAATAGATGGATTTTAGAAATGTCAGAGAGTTGAGGGCTATGAGGAGCTGACTCAAAAGAGAATGATGCCTTACGTTAGAATACTGTGTTCAATTTTGGTCTCCCTGCTATACGAAAGATGTCGTGAAACTTGAAAAGTTGCAGAAAAGATTTACAAGGATATTGCCAGGGTTGGAGAGTTTGAGCTGTAGGGAGAGGCTGAAGAGGCTGGAGCTATCTTCCCTGGAGCATCAGAGGCTGAGGGATAATTTTATAAAGGTTTATCAAATCATGACTGGCATGGGCAGGATGAACAGCCAAGGTCTTTTTTCCCAAGGTAGCGGAGTCCAAAACTACTGGGCATAGGTTTAAGGTGAGAGGTGAAAGACTTAAAAGGGACATAAGGGGCAACTTTTTCATGCAGAGGATGGTGCGTATGTGGAATGAGCTGCCAGAGGAAGTGGTGGAGGCTGGTACAATTACACCATTTAAAAGGCATCCGGATGGGTACATGAATAGGAAGGGTTTAGAGGGATATGGGCCAAATGCTAGCAAATGGGACTAGCTTAATTTAGGATATCTGGTCAGCATGAATGAGCTGGACTGAATGGTCTGTTTCCATGCTGTTCAGCTTTTTGACTTTCTGACTCTATCTTGTTGAATGGTAGAGCAGGCCTAATCGGTCCTTACCTCAGCCTCTTAAGTGCTCTTCTACCCAAATTGATCCTCATACCCATTGTTTAGTTTAAACCCTTATATCCTTCCCTAGATAGTTCCCTAGAACACTTATCCCTGCAAGGTTCTGGTACACATCCTATCAATGATATGGTTCCCACTTTCCTCAGAACTGATGCCAGTGCCACACAAAGCAGAACCCACTTTTCCCACAACAGTCTTTGAGCTACGTATTCATTCTAATCATCTTAAGTGCTCTCTGCCAATTTACAAGTGGTTCTGGTAATAATCCAGAGATTATTATCCTTGAGGATCACCACTTCAATTTAGTTCCTAGCTTCTCATACTGTCAAAGCAGAATTTCCTAATTTTACACATGTTATGATCCTTCGCTTCCCATTCGAAGTTCCAATCCAAACTGAGCAGATGCCCGCAAACCTAGCAAAGCAACATAACCTTCTGGACTCACACTCTTGGCTGCACAGAATACGTCTAACCCCCTCACTATGCTATTACCTACTACCACTACATTCGTACTCCTCCCACTGGAAAGGCATCCTGACCAAGTCCCCTGATTGTTTCACTTCTTCTCCATATAGGTGGCAGAATAACCAACTGCTTAGATCAAAGGCACCTCAATATTTCACTTCAAATGTGTCCACATAAAATACTGCTGCTGGAATCTTAAATTTTCCAGGACAAGATTCTTTTCTAACCAACATACAAAGCACACGTATTGGTCTGTCCATTTAGCGGAAGAATCCCAAGAGCTCACCACATTTAGAATTTGGATGCCATTTGGATGCTATTGTTTCTGACAGTTACCATTTTGACTATAAGTTAGCTAAGACATTCTTCAGCAGCACATGAATAGGATTAGTGTGAACACACCATGCTATATTTTGCATAGCTGACAATATCACGGTCATGGGCAAAGCAAAGGGAAAGGAAGACCACGACCTTCACTTTCTGATGACTGCAACACAACAACAAAGATTGGCATTTACAGCACAAAGTACCAAGTCAACCCCTGTCAGATAAAGTTCTTCGGATCAATTTAGTCTACCCATGAAGTCTGTTCTGATCCAAGTAATATTGAGAATGTTAAACAAACGCTGACCCCACAAGATAAAGAGGATCTGCAAAGTTGCATGAGATTTTTACAATTTCTTCTCACCATATATTCTTCACTTCTCGGAAGTGTATCTCTGCTGAGAGATTTCTTCAGGATAAACATCCCCTAATGTGGCAAAATGATATATCTAACAATGTGTCTTTGATTTTTTCAAGCAAGTTTGTCATCAAAGTCTTGTTTATTTCAATAGTACAATCCAGGAAAGTCACAGTTCTCAAACTGAATGCATCACAAAAAGGCACTAGGCATACATCTTTTGAAAGACGAAAACACTATTGCCTTTGGCTCAAAAACTTTGTTATCTGCACAAGCCAATTATTTCAAAACAGAATGTGAAAATGTTGGCTCTGTTATTTGGAACCATGTGCTTACTTGGCAACAAATTCACTGTTGATTTATGTCATAAGACATTAAACTGATATATTGTTAACCAATAAAGACTGCACCACCTGGCAACAGCATTAACTTATCAAGGGCCAAGGACTTTGAAGTAAGCTATAAGCCAGGTATCAAGATGATGACATCTAATGCACTAAGTAGCTAACCTAAACCACACAGATACTTGATCTACACATTGATGCTCTAGACTATGAAGTTTTACGCAAGGTTGATCTATTACAAAAACAAAAATTGCTGGAGAAATTCAATAGAACTGGCAGCATCTATGGAGCAAAATTAGAATTAACATTTCGGGTCCAGTGACCCTTCTTCAGATGTGTCCTATCATTAACTCTGCTTTCTCTCCACAGATGATGCCAGACCTGCTAAGTTTCCTCAGCAATGTCTGTTATTTGTTTCAGATTTTCAGTGTCCACACGTTTTTGTTTTATTTTATTGATCTGTTGCGCTTTGGCCAATGTGAACAGTTGCAATTGACAATTGCTGAAGATGAGTAAAGACAAGTGTTGCAAAAGACTTTTTTTAATTTTAAAAATATACTTTATGCATAAAAATCTTTATAAACATACATAATCACTAGAGCATTTTGGTTCCATACAGTCTTTACATAAGGAGAAGAAAACAAATCCAGGGCATTTCTTACTTACACAAGACTATATTTACATACATTTGAGGCATTGGGAGGATCCAATAACTGAACAAACCCCCATTGTACTTTGGCCAAAAGACCCTAGATGGTGGCCTTTCCCCACTGCACCTCGGCAGCAGCTGCCCCAAGCTTTAGTACATCCCTCAGCACGTAGTGCTGAACTGTGGAAGGTGCCAGTCTGTCACACTTGGTCAAGGTCAATTTCTTGCTCTGGAGGACCAATAAGTTTCAGGCAAACCAATGAGTGTCTTTCACTGAGATGATGGTCCTCCATGTGCAGTCGATGTTTGTTTCGGTGTGCATCCCAAGGAACAGAGCATAGAGCACGGAGTCTGGAGTCACAGTGCTCACAGAACCTCGACAAAAACCATTGTATCTGTCTCCAGGCTTCCTTACAAAGGATCATTGCTCAGGGATGGTCTGACTGCATCAGAAGTACTTGAGAGAGTTTGTTCATTTTGGCACGCAGAATCATATTTGGTATATCATGAGAAGCCACTTTCAAGGGGACATACATCCTCATTCCCGAAGGATTATGCCAAGACATCATGCTGGGCTCCATCAAGAAACATGGGTATTGAATGCACAAGGTTACTAGCATGTAAACCTGTGTGTGGGTCAGGATAAATTACGATATTCAATAGATCATGAATAGACGTGAGGGTTGACAAATGTATCACCCTCAGCAGCGAGAGAAGTATCTACATCCACACCTTGGAAGAAGGTAGTGAAAGATGTACTCAAAGTGCTCAGTGAAGATTACATCCTTGTGACAGATTATTTCGTTGAAATTTCCCATTGTTTCAATCACTTATTAACATAATGAGTGTCTCTGTTTTGTTTTGATTCACTTGTGGGCTATAGGCATCAAGGGCCGGGCCAGCATTTACTACCTGACCGTAGTTACCATTAATTCCAGACATTTATTTAAATTTGACTGCCTGCCATGATGGGAATCAAAATCAGGTCCCTGGAACATTAGCCAAGCTTCTGGATGAATAGTCCAGCGATAACATTACCTCCCTAGTCACTGCCTTTGGCATGATGCGTGTTATTTTCAGTTTACTCAGTGTCTTTGATCACAAAGTGTCTGACAACAGTTCAGCGGCAGCCATTTAAAGAGATGTGGACGAAGTGGAGAATTGACCTATATGGTGTTATCATCTCACTATCTATGTTCATACTGTATAGCAGACAACATGGTGCATGTCAAATCAATGATCTTTAAATGTTAAGCAACAAAACATGATTTTTACTTTGTAGTGCTGCATTCTTGTGCAATACCAATGGAGAAGGGATTTTCTATGCCCAGAACTACTCATGCCCAGAGGCAGTAAGCAATTGCCTAACCATTTTGATACATAGGGCATTCTTTCAAAGATAAAGGAGACTGAAAGAGGTGTACAATGTGCATTTAGGTAGAGAACTATCAAAATTGGACTTTAGCCAGTCATTGCAAATTGGAAATACAAATAATTGGAAACCAACAAAGGATTTCAGAATGTGCAACCAACCATGATCATAGAAAGTAATTCCTGATCCTGGTGTTACACTGATAAGGAACACAAACCAACCCTGACCAAAGTATGGCATGCTTGAAGACTGGGAGAAAAAAACATTCCAATTTTGATGATTGTACAGTGATGCAGAGTGACAGGAACCAGCAGCGAGACAGTCAAGTTTTCAAACAAGTTCAACAGAGAACACTGCTTGCCTCTCCGGACAGTTATATGACCATCAAAACAAAACAAATTGTCAAACCTCCAAAGTGTCACATTGAAGTTTGAAATGCCCATTTTGTCAACTGTGTTTTAAATGTTTATACATTTATAAATTTGACAACATATACAATCATAGTATAAGTTTTAAACCTTACAAAAAGGGGGATGTTGTGTTAGGTCTCATAGATAGTATGTCAGGATACCTTTAAGAGACGCGTTTATGACATCATCACTGTATTATACAATGTGACTGGAATGTTTCATAAAGATCCAGGATATTTGGTCGGCATGGATGAGTTGGGCTGAAGGGTCTGTTTCCACACTACACATCTCTATGACTCTATGACTCTTGCTCCATCTTAACTCGGATCTTGTAAAGCATGGCATGCAATTGGAAGGATGTTTCTATGTTCTTTTTTGTTTATATTCTTTCATGGGAAATGTGCATCACTTTTATCCAGCTGATGCATTGTGTTCAAATCTAGACACTACATTTGAGAAAAGCTGTGAATTATAGTAGGCAGAGGATATTTACTTGAATTATACCAGGAATTAAAGACTTTAGTTACGAGGAGAGATGAGAGATATTGTTATGCATCTTCATGAATGATTGGTGTGCTGTACATTGGCCTGAATAATTTAATGACATGATAATGGCGTAATTTTTATCTGTAAGACATTTGTAAAATAATTAAACATGAGGATAAACATTATGAATTTACATTACCATGCATGTGGAGAATTCAAATGCAAAACTCAGTTAGTCATGAAGGATTTTCTTTCCAACATGTAATAAATTGATTAAATAATATTAATTTTTAATTTACCAAACAATTCAGTTGTTGCCCTTGAAACTAACCCCACGGAGTTAAATTTACGTCATTGCCAGTGGGAGAAATAGCAGCTGTTTGATTTCAGACACCACCTTAATCTGCCTCACCTGTAACAGTGAACTGGTTTCAATTGTAAGAAAGGGAAAAATTAAGGTCATTCAGAGTGATAACAAGAAAATTAATAATAAGAGATAAATTACATTAAAGAAATATTAACTACACCACAGATACAAAGAAAAATATTGAGAAACACCTCCACACATTGAGAACAGCTGTTAGTCTAAAGAATAATTAGGCAATTTGTCTTTACATTATATGTCATTCAATCTCCTCTCTCTCATATATGCAGAAATTTGGATTATTTATCATAAAATAAAATTATTTCAGCAGTTCATTGAGGAATCAGTTTAGAATATAGAGGATTTTAGAAACATTTGATATACACCGTTTCGTAATATCATATACACATTTCGTGATACATACCCAAAAGACGTGCATTTTGTAAATATGTGTCCCTTCCTTTAGTGTATTTCTGAATAAAATCTTGACATTACTGAAGGATATTTGGCTATAGCCTTGTAGAATATAATTAACAACAAATAAAAGAAACTAAATAAGATATTCTTTCACATTTGGGATTTTTGAGCTCTTTAATGTCAGGGATCTACAGAGAGGAGCAAAATACTTTTTCACTTGGACCATGAAGGAAAGATCTAATATTGCTAAATGTGGTATAAAGCTCTTCTTATTTTGAAGAAGCTCCTCTGAAGCTACCTCTTGACTTATGGAAGTTCCATTCCTTACCTCTCAGTCAGTTATAATTGCTTTGCAAGGCAAAGGTGTGAGAATGCAGAAGGCAACATGAATATTGAAAACCTTGGATAGACAGTTGAGCAACATACTACTGCCAAGGGTTATTCTTTAATGGTGTTAAAGAAAAGTTTGATTGGGTGAAGGGTGATGGCTACCGCATACTTCTCAGAGTTTGACCCTGAGTAATATGGCCATGACTTGAGCCACGGTCATTGAAATCTGTTTAGTTTTGTGTGGTTTCTTTGACGACATACTGGCAGACATTTTTTTACCAAGCCCCCGTTACTGCGCTATACAGCCACAGATTAGCGATGATGTACACCTTTAAAAAAGTGCCAGGATGACTAAAAGAAGTTCTGTAACTCATACTGTTTAACAAGGGCCAAATGTTTCAAAACTAGGAGATACAGCAAGCGTAGAAACATGATTTTAGCAACAAGTGTACTACTGAAGGGTTTCTATCCTGTTTTGTGCTACATTCTTGCTTTCTATTCATACACCTTAAGGGGTCTTGTGGTGCAGTAATAGTGTCGCTACCTTTGGGCAAGAAGGCCGCGGCAAAAATCCCACCTGCTCCAGAGGTGTGTTGTAACGTGTCTGAACAGCTTGATTAAAATGACTACGACTGTAGGGTACAGGATTCGTTGCAGTGTCATTTTATACAAACTATTACACACCACTCAGGCTCAGTATTATGGAGTCTTTCCTTAGTCATGTCACGTTTATCTTTCTAATAGTCTTTAATATAATCCATGCATAGGGTCTTGTCACAAGTACTATTCTTTACACATTGACTTCACCCCTCTCCATGTACCTGTCTGAGCATGAATCCAACCTTGGTGCCATATTCAAACCTGAGATGAGCTTCTGAACACACATATCTGCTTTATCAACAAAGTCATCTATTCCACCTTATAATATCGGCTGCTTTGGATACATAGGGACATTGGATTCAATACTGAAGGGAGAGGCTCCACCCCAGGCCTTATCTTCATCAAACTGTTGTTGTATGAAAAATTATCCGACAAAGACAAATGTTCAGCCAAACATAGCATTGCGATAGCCCTCAGGTAAGTGGATGACTTTTCTTGTTACAGTTCAATAAGATAAAACTATAAAATAGCTACTTCCCTATAAAATGTTGATTCTTGTAGTGCATTGTATTCTATATTAAATTGTTTTCATGTAATAGATTGCTCTTTCTTGTACTAGTAAAGTACCTGATTTTCTGAACTTTGCCTTCAGCATGGACTGTCTTGTTAAGATGTCATAGCTGAATTGATTTGTTGTTAATTATGTTGTCACATGAGTGAGTTTGAAACTTATAAATGACACTGGGAAAAGAAACACTTGTGAAACTGATGATAATTCATGGCAAACATGCAGAGGAGACCATGGAGCTTATAAAAAGACAATTGAACACTTTTTGTGAAGATATTCGAAATGGCATGGCTTATTCCAGTTTGCAAAGCATCTGCCATTGCATTCCTTTCTGCATTACTAATACATTGTTCAAATGCAAATGGACAAGACAGTGTGAGAGAAACTGTAAATTATCCACCGCTATGGGATAATGTTCCTGACTCATTGGATAGTTTTGTTACCATTCATAACAAAACACTTATTAATCCTTGGAATTACCAGGAACGAATGGGAATGTATAAAATACTACTGAATGTCACAGCTAAGTACATGGAAAGTTTTGGACCCAGAAATACCGGAAATGTGTTGTGGGGTCTGCCATTGCAACATGGATGGCAGTTTAACACAGGTATGAGACTAACTGAATTCGTTCATGATATAATCTGTGCAAAGTTCATGTCATTTTGAGTACTGCTAATGGACTGTATGGGAACAAATGTTATTTAAAAGTGCAACTATATATAAACATAATAATACCAGGATAGTAGTCTTAAATCTATATGATCATCTGATGCGGAGATAGTAGGAACTGCTATCCCTGAAGAAGGGTCTAGGCCCGAAACATCAGCTTTCCTGCTCCTCTGATGCTGCTTGGCCTGCTGTGTTCATCCAGCTCTACACCTTGTTATCTCAGATCATCTGATGCGGTATGTATATTATCCATGCATAAGGTTTGAGGTGTTATTGTCTATCCATCACCAGCAGGAATCATTTTTTTCCATGGGTCTGAAAAAGCTCATAAGGATGTTTTGGGATCTAGAGGCTTGTCATGTGGAACATCTGGATTTGTATTATACATTTGAACAATGTCTTGTTCTTTTTGCCACTCTTCCTTTTCCTCTTCTTTATTTTGTCATTGAGATTTCCCACAGACTCTGACTGCATCTAGTTTGGTCCAGGACCAGAGGTTGTTGTCAATGCATTTTTTGATTGTTTTCCTGCACATCCTGGAACTTATGAACGTATAAAATAGAAACAAAAGCATTCCCTCAAACCTACTTTGGCATTCAATAAATTCATGGATGATTCTGTCACTAACCAAGAATCTGTTCACTTCTGCCTTCTGTGCCTAATACATCTGCCCTGACTGAGCTAGGTGAAGACATTCTGATTTGGGAGCTTGAAATCTGACTTCCAAACTGTGTGACCAAACCAATGAAGTTGATATCAGATGTGTATAGCCTTGACTCTTGTGGAACCTGTTTGTGAGAGTTCAGTGATGTTGGTTCATTTGTCCTGTCACTTGATATTTTAGATTTTCTACAAGCAGCACTGGTGGTACGACCCCAGTATTATGAGGTGCCTCTTGTGCATTGACAATGTTTCAGCCCCGTAATATAAGGAAGGGACCATGAGCTTGTGGTAAATCAAGAAATTGGTTTCAATTTTGAAGCTGTGATCTTCAAACACCCACTTCCTTATGTGGCCAAAGGCTGCCGTAGCAAATTTCAGGTAATGCTGAATTTCTTTGTCAGTGTTCTTTTGGGTTAATTACCAAGGTACTGGAAGTGTTCCACATTTTCCAGGCATTAAATATGAAATCTAACAAATGGGGCTGAGGTACATGCATTTAGAACATAGAACAAAGAACTGTACAGCACAGTACAGGCCCTTCGGCCCACGATGTCGTGCCGAACTTTTACCCTAAACCTAAGGTCTATCTAACCTCCATCCCTACCTTATACATCATCCATATGCCTATCTAATAGCCGCTTAAATGCCCCTAATGAGGTCGATTCCACTACCCTCTCCGGCAATGTATTCCATGCCCCTACCACTCTCTGAGTAAAGAACCTACCTCTGACGTCTCCCCTATATCTACCTCCACTTACTTTAAAACTATGCCCCCTCGTAATGGCCACCTCCACCCTAGGAAAATGTCTCTGGCTATCCACTCTATCTACACCTCTGATCATTTTGTACAGTTCTATCAAGTCACCTCTCATCCTTTGTCGTTCTAAAGAGAAAAGCCTGAGCTCTCTCAACCTTTCCTCGTAAGACCTTCCCTCCATTCCAGGCAACGTCCTGGTAAATCTCCTCTGCACTTTTTCCACCGCTTCCACATCTTTCCTGTAATGAGGCGACAAGAACTGGATGCAATACTCCAGATGTGGCCGAACCAGGCTTTTGTATAGCTGGAGCATAACTTCACGGCTCTTGAATTCAATCCCTCTATTAATGAAAGTTAACACACTGTACGCCTTCTAACAACTCTATCCACCTGGGTGGCAGCTTTCAGGGAACTGTGGACATGAACCCCGAGATCCCTCTGGTCCTCCATGCTGCCAAGAATCTTTCCCTGTATTCTGCTTTCAAGTTTGTCCTTCCAAAATGAATCACCTCACACTTTTCAGGGTTAAACTCCACCTGCCACTTCTCAGCCAAGTCTGCATTCTATCAATGTCCCTTTGTAACCTAGAACAGCCCTCCGCACTATCTACAACTCGACCCACCTTCGTATCGTCCGCGAACTTACTAATCCACCCTTCCACTCCTACATCCAAATCATTTACAAAAATCACAAATAGAAGAGGACCCAGAACAGATCTTCATAACTGAGCACCATGATGAATATTTTCCATCCACTATCACCCTTTGTCTTCTAAGGGTCAGCCAATTCTGAATCCAATCTGCCACATTTCCCACTATTCATGCCTCCTTACTTTCTGCATGAGCCTACCATGGGGAACCTTATCAAACACCTTACTTAAATCCATGAATACCACATCCACTGCTCTACTTTCATCCGCTTGTTTGGTCACCTCTTCAAAGAATTCAATAAGGTTTGTGAGGCATGATCTACCCCTCACAAATCCATGCTGACTATCATGAATCAAACTGTGCCTATTCAAGTGATCATAAATCCTATCCCTCAGAGCCCTTTCCAATAATTTGCCACCACTCAAGTGAGACTAACTGGCCTGTAATTTCCGAGGTTATCCCTATTCCCTTTTTTGAACAAGGGAATGACGTTTGCCTCTCTCCAATCTTCTGGCACTATACCCGTGGACATTGAGGACGAAAAGATCATCGCCAAAGGCCCTGCGATCTCTTCCCTCACTTCCCATAGAATCCTTGGATAAATTCCATCAGGCCTGGGGGACTTATTTGAATTTGTTTTGTTTATTCATTAACAGGATGAGGGCATCACTGGCCAGGCAACATTTACAACATTGCCCAGAGGGCAGTTAAGAGTTAACCACTTTACTGTGGGTCTGAAGTCACATGTAGGCCAGACCAGGTAAGGATGTCCTTCCCTATAGGATATTAGTGAACCAGATGGGTTTTTCCTGACAATTGGCAATGTATTCAAGGTCATCGTTAGATTCTTAATTCCAGATATTTTTATTGAATTCAAATTCCACCACCTGCTGTGGCAGGATTTGAACCCTGGTCCCCAGAACATTTTCTGGGTCTCTGGATTAACAGTCCAGCAATAATACCACTAGGCCATTGCCTCCCCCTGGATGGAGGACTTTGGTTTTCTGAATGTTGAATATAAGTTCCACCTTCACGTGTGCTTCAGCATATGGTTCAAATAAGGAGTGCAGCATGGCATGCCAGGAGCAACATCAGGAGTCCCTAAAAATGAGGTGACAACCTAGTGAAACTATAATACAGGACTACCTGTGTGACAAACAGCATAAGGAGCATGTGATAAACAATGCTAAAATTCTACAACCCAAAAATCAGATCTAAGCCCCGCAGTCCTGATACTTTCAGTCATGAATGATTGTGGACAATTAAACAATTCACTGGAGGAAGATGAGGCAAATATTACATGATGGGCAAGCCTAGCACATCTGCACAAGGGATAAGGCTGAAGCATTTGCAATAACCTCTTTTCAGAAGTCCCAAGTGTGCGCTCCATCTCGGCATCCTCTGGAGTTCTAAGTGTCACAGATTTTAGCCAATTCAATCCATTCCATGTGATATCAGTAAACAGCTGAAGGCACTGCAGATTGCAAAGATAAGGGCCCTAACAACATTCCAGAAAAAGTACTGAAGACACGCTCCAAAACATGCTACGCCCCTAGGCAAGCTGTTCCAGTATTGCTACAATACTGGTATCTACCCAAAAATGTGAAGAAAAAGAACTGAACTCTAAACGTGAGGTGAGATTCATTACCCTTGACCACAAGGCCACAAGTGACCTAATGTGGCATCTAGGAGCTCTAGCAAAAATAAAGGTCAACTGGAATTGGCGGGGGGTGGGGAACTGTCCTCTAGCTGAATTCATACCCATAACATAGGAAGATGGTTGTGGTTGTTGGAGTTCAGTCGTTTCAGCTCCAAGGCATCCCTGCAGGGGTTCCTCAGGACAGTGTCCCAGGTCCAACAATCTTCAGCTGCTTCATCAGCAACCTTCCCTCCATCATAAGGTCAGAAGTAGAAGTGTCTGTCGATGATTACACAATATTTAGTGCCATTCGCAAAGCTGCAGATACTGAATCAGCCTGTGTGAAAATGCAGTAGGACCTGGATAAGATCTAGTCTTGGATTCATAAGTGGCAAATAACATTTACACTACAAATGTCAGATAAAGATCGATTCCAATAAGAGAGAATGCATCTACTATCCCTTGGCATTGCTATTGCTGAATTCTGCACTGTCAAAATCCTGGGGATTACTGTTGACCAGGAACAGCAATGGACTTACCTTATAAATATTATGACTACAAGGATGGATCAGAGGCTAGGAATCCTGCAGCAAGTAACCCATCCACTGACTCCCCCAAATTCTGTCCATCATCTACAAGGCACAAATCAAGAGTCTAATGGAATCCGCCCCTATTGCCTGGATGAGTGCAGCTCCAGCAATACTCAATAAGCTTAAGACCATCCAAGACAAAGCAGACACTTGACAAGGACCTCATCCAATGACATTCACTCCCTCCGTCACTAATGGTCAACAGCAAGAGTGTGTACCATCCACAAGATGCACTGCAGAAATTCACCATTAGCCAGCATCTTCCATACCCATGACCGTTTCCATCTAGAAGGTCAAGAGCATAGATGTATAGGAACACCACCACCTGAAATTCCCACATGCCATCTGGACTTGGAAATGATTCACCATTCTTTCACTGTCACTGGGTCAAAACCCTGGAAATTCCTCACCAACAACATTTTGGGTGTACCTACACCAAATGGACTGCAGTAATTCAGATAGACTGCCCATCACCACCTTTGGTCGTTCCTATCTTACTGGAGAACCATCATTTTGTTAGAGATCAATGACTGAAGTTGGATAGTTTTAGAGTTTAATTGGAATCATCAGAGTTTAGATAGTTTACCAATAGTTTAATAAATAAAGTTGCAGTCCTCTAGGAGGCTGGTATCTGATCAGGTGTAATACTGCAGCTTGGAAAATTGAAAAATTTGTTGAGGTGATAACATCCTGTTGATTCCTGTCTTTGCATCAATGGGTTTTGTAATTGATCTATTGGTAAGGATCATCACACTCACATCATCATGAAATAGGTGAAAAATTGTGGTGAATTTTGGAGAACATCCATAATTGAGCAGAAGCTGCTGGAGTGATTCATGATTTACAGATTCGAAGGACTTGGTCAAGTTGAAAAATACCATGTAAGGGATTTACTGCTGTCTGCAAGATTTTTTGTCTCGTTGGCAAGATGTGAAAATTATGTTAGCTGTGCCTCCTGATGGCCTGAACCCACATTGCGTTTCAGAGTGTGGCTCTTCAATAAGCGTAATGAGTCTTTTCAGAAGGCTTTTTTAAAAATCATTTGGGGGATGTGGTCGTCGCTGGCTGGCCAGCATTTATTACCTGTCCCTAGTTGTTCCTGAGAAGATGGTGGTGAGCTGCTTTCTTGAACCGCTGCAGTTCACCTGCTATGAGTTGTTATAATGTCCTTAGGGACAATATTCTAGGATTTTGACCCAGCTAAAATAAAGTAACTACAATATATTTCCAAGTGAGGATGGTGAGTGAGTGGCTTGCAGAAGAACTTGAATGTGGTGGTGTTCCCATTTATCTGCTGCCCTTGTCCTTCAAGATGGAAGGGATCATGGATGTGGAAGGTGCTGTCTGAGAATCTTTGGTGAATTTCTGCAATGCGTCTTGCAGATAGTACACACTACTGCTACTGAGCTTCAGTGGTGGAGGGAGTGGATATTTGTGGATATGATGCTATCAAATAGGCTGCTTTGTCCTGGATGGGGTCAAACTTCTTAATTGTTGTTGGAGCTGCACTCATCCAGGCAAGTGAGAAGTATTTCATCACTTGTGTCTTGTAGATGATGGACAGGCTTGGGGAATCAGGAGTTAAGTTACTCGCCATAGTTTTCAAAACCTCTGAACTGTTCTTGTAGTCACTCTGTTTATAAGGTGAGTCCAGGTGAGTACTGGCCAATGGTAACCCCAAGGATGTTGATAGTGAGGTAATTCAGTGATGGTAACACTATTGAACCAAAAGGGGTGGTTGTTAGATTGTACTTTATTGGTGATGGTCACAGCCTGGCATTTGTGTGGCACGAATGTTACTTGCCACTTGTCAGCCCAAGCTTGGATATTTCCACATTTTGTTGCATTCGCCTGCTTTAGTAACTCAGGAGTTGCGAATGGTGCTGAACATTATTGAATCATCTGCAAAGATCCCCACTTCTGACCTTATGATGGAGGAAAGGTCATTGATGAAAGAGCTGAAGATGGTTGGAACCAAGACATTACCCTGAAGAACTCTTGCAGCCAAGTACTGGAGCTGAGATGACTGACCTCCAACAACCACAACCATCTTCCTATGTGCTAGTATGACTCCAACCAGTGGGGAGTTTGCCCCTGATACCCATTGATTCCAGTTTTGCTAGGGCTCCTTGATGCTACACTGGGTCAAGTGCAGCCTAGGTATCAAGGGCTTTCGCTCTCACCTTACCTATGGTATTCAGCTCCTTTGAACCAAAGCTGTAATGATGTCAGGAGCTGAGTGGCCCTAGGGGAACCCAAACTGGCTTCAGTGAGCAAGTTGTTGCTGAGCAGATGCTGCTTGATAGCACTGTTGATGACACTTTCCATCTCTTTACTATCAAGAGTAGACTACTGGTGTTGTAATTGGCCGGGTTGGATTTGTCCTGCTTTTTATGTACAGGACATACTTGGGCAATTTTCCACATTGCCAGTCAGATACCAGTGTTGTAACTATACTGAAGGAGCTTGGCTAGGGGAGTGGCAAGTTCTAAAGCACAAGTCTTCAGAACTATTGCTAGAATGTTGTCAGGGCCCAGAGCCTTCGCAGGATCCAGTGTCTCCAAAGGTTTCTTGATATCAGGTGGAGCGAATCAAATTGGTTGAACTCTGGTATCTGCACTGCTGGGGACCACTGGAGGATGTCAAATGGATCATCCACTCAGTAGTTCTGGATGTAGATTGCTGCGAATGCTTCAGCCTTATTTTTAGCACTTAAGTACGGGGCTCTTCCATCATTGAAGATGAGGATATTCGATGGGCCAAGTGGCCTTCTTCCACACTGTAAGGATTTTATAATTTGTGGAGCCTCCTCCTCCACTGAGTTGCGTAATTGTCCACCACCATTCACAACTGGGTGTGGCAGGACCGCAGAGCTTCGATCTAGTCCATTAGTTGTGGAATCACTTAACTCTGTCTATCACTTGCTGCTTATGCTGATTGGTGTGCAAGTAGTCCTGTTTGGTAGCTTCACCAGTTTTGACACCTCATTTTCAGGTATACCTGGTGCTACTCCTGGCATGCCCGCTCTCCATTGAGCCAGGGTTGATCCCCTGGCTTGATGGTGATGGTAGAGTTGGGGATATGCCAGACCATGCTGTTGCAGATTGTGCTGGATTGCAATTCTGCTGCTGTTGATGGCCCACAGCTCCTCAGAGATGCCCAATCATGAGTTGTTAGATCTGTTTGAATTCTGTCCCATTAAGCACAGTGATAGTGCCACACAACATGATGGAGTTATTTTCAATGCAAGTCATAGAATCCCTACAGTGTGGAAGCAGGCCATTCAGCCCATCGAGTCAACACCGACCCTCTGAACAGCATCCCACCCAGACCCATCCACCCCCACCTCACCCTAGTCGCCCTAGCCCTGCATTTCCCATGGCTAGTCCACCTAGCCTGCACATCTCTGGACACTATGGACAATTTAGTATGACACTGCACATCTTTGGACTGTGGGAGGAAACTGGGGCACCTGCAGGAAACCCACACAAACACAAAGAGAATGTGCAAACTCCATACAGTCGCCCAAGGGTGGAATCGAACCTGGGTCCCTGGCACTGTGAGGCAGTAGCGCTAACCAGTGAACCACTGTGCTGCCCACCTTGAAGGCGGGACTTCCTCTCCACAAGGACTGTGCTGTGTTCACTCTTACTGATCCTGTCATGGATAAATGCATCTGCAACTAATAGATTGGTAAGGATGAGGTCAAATATGTTTTTCCCTCTTGTTGGTTCCCTCACCACCTTCTGCAGGCCCAGTCTAGCAGCTATGTCCTATAGGTCCTGACCAGCTCAATCAGTATGCTGCTGCCGAGCCACTTTTGGTGGTGGACATTGAAATCCCCCACCCAAAGTACATTTTATGCCCTTGCCCTCCTTAGTTTGTGTAATGATTTTTCCTGCGATGAAGAGCAGGAAGGTGTCTCGATAATTTCCACAGTGGGATTTGTTTTCTTTCTTGAAGATTGTTACAACCACAGTGTCCTTGACATTGTTCAGAACTCCTTTTCATTCCAGATTTTTAGGATGAGAGCATGGATATGTAATGTTAGTTCCTCACTCTGTATTTAAATATTTTAGCAGAGATTTCATTGTCTCCTGCCATATGTTAATCTTCATTTATCTGATGGCTTTCATTACCTCATTAAGAATTTGCTAAGATCTGAGCTCATCTCTAACTGATTGCTAAGGGTTGGAATTGAAGACTCTCATCGACTGTGATTCTTTTTAATTGAAAAGGTCTTTAAAAGCTCCCTGCAATAGATGTTGACAGCGTCCTTTTCCATGATCTGATTTCCCACATGCTTAGATCTCAGAGAGTTCTAGAGTGCACAGAATTCATAGAATCCCTACAGTGTGGAAACAGGCCCTTCGGCTCAACAAGTCCACACCAAACCTCAGAGCAACCCACCGAGACCCATTCCCCTGTAACCCACCTAATTTACATATCCCTGAACACGATAGGCAATTTAGCATGGCCAATCCACCTAACCTGCACATCTTTGGACTGTGGAAGGAAACTGGAGTCCCCGGAGGAAACCCAAGGAGCTACAGATTTCATTCATGTAAGCTGGATGTTATATTTCCTTTGCCTTGAACACCACCCGTTCTTCATGTTACAGATGCTCCTTTGTCACACTGTCTTTGTTCATAAGTCACTTTTTTTTGCTTTATGAAGCCATTATGTTTTGAAGTGTTGGAAGTCTTATAGGTGGGGTGTCTGGATTCAGTAAAGGCACCATTCTTGTCCTATCCAATGATCAAACACACAAGCATATGCACACATACTTTGTCATCAGGAAACAATAGCTAATAATAGCATGTGACATTTCTGAAAGAGGAGTCTTGCAGTACAGTAATACTGTCCCTCCCTCTAGGTCTTGTACCCCATCTACAACAGAGATGTGTCATAACACAGCTGACATGGTTGATTAAACATATCTGTGACACTTCTGATTGCTTTTTGCTTTGTAATGATCTCAAATGCAGCATCACCTCTGGTATCTCAGCTGATATCAATAAAATTAATGTATGTGAGAATCCCTGAGATTGTTCCCTAATAAAATTCTCTCTCTCCTCCCTATGAATAAGCCTTTTGATCTGATTTGCTGCTACCCAGATTTCCTCGTGAAGCATGTAAAGAATCTAAGCACCATTTCTCATCCACAACTCTATATATTAAAACTAAAGAACAAAATATCACTATGCTATGTTTTTCCTTTGTAATTTTTATTTATGTTCAGCATACCTCTGTTGCAGTGGTCCTGTAGCTAGGTAGGTTTATCTGGTTAGTTTCCTAAAAATGCTATAGACAAACTGAAGGTCAACACTGATGTTTTTCTTTATGGTTTAATATCATCCAAATTAGAGCAGTCATGTGTTACACAAACAAATGTCAACATATACTATTAAACCAGGATAATGTTGATTTCAAAAATTTATTAAGTAATAGTTTATTTGTTTTTAATTACACCATAACACTTTGAATCATGCAGAGTTCCTTTACAACTTATCAATTGGAACAGTAGTCTCATTTACTAAATTTGAAACAAACACAGAATTTGCAAGAGAATCTTAGCAGAACAGAAGAGTCTGAAGAAGAGAAACACCAGACTCAAAACATTAACTGTCCATCTCTTTCTACAGGTGCAGCCAGACCTACTGAGTTTCTCTAGAATTTTCTGCATCTGTTTCAGATTTCCAGCATCCACAGTATTTTGCTTTAATTTACTAAATTTGTTTCGTGTGCTCAATGAAAATGTAAAACTATTCACTGCAACACACAGCACTTTTAAGAAAGTAACTAGATGAACCCAACCTAGCTATAGGACCACTGCAACAGGTGTGCACTGAAAACCAAATAAAAATTACAAAGGAAAAACATAGCATGGTGGTATGTTGCTCTTAAGTGTTAATATATAGACAGGTGGGATGAGAACTGGTGCTCAGAATTCTTCACATGCTGAATTCCCAATGGAATCTGGGTAGCTGCAAATCAGGTCAAAAGGCTTATTTGTAAGGAGAAGAGCGGGAATTTTGTTAGTGAGCAATCTTAGGAGTGCTCATATATCTTGTAACAAATAGTTTCAAAGCAGGAGTGACAGACCTAAGAAGAGTTTGTCAGCCTTTGTATAAAATATTGCATAGGGAACAAAAACAAGAAAATAGCAATTATTTAAAAGCAAAAACTCACAAAATTGGGAATATGTTCTTATTATCATTGCAATCAGTTTGTAAAAACATTCATTTGATTTCTGAGAGGTTTGAATATCATTTTGTTACAATGACCTTGATAATATTAAGTAGAATTGGATAATAGTACATTGGGGAGCATAACCAGTTTGGCTTGTCATTCCAGGTAGATTAGCAGATCCATCCAATGGGACATCTTGTGGCCAGAAAACTGTTGACCCAATGTGTATTTCGCCAACAAGTTGGTGGTCCTGTGAGTAGTGACATTTCTTGAATTAGCAAATGTGTATAAAAGTATTGTTTTATCACACTCCTTGACCATATTTGTCAATATAATTCAGACTAACTGTACTGCAGGCATCAGTTAAGAGGTAGCTAACCCTACCCTAGTCATTTCGGTGGAAAGAGCATAACTGGAGAAAAATTAAGTATGAAATCACTGGAAAGCAGGTAGGTGACTGGTTAAAATAAAATAGAATGGAATTAGTTTTATTGTCATGTAACCAAATGAGTTATTGAAAAGTTTACAAGTCACCACTTATTGCTCCATCTTAGGTACAAAGGTACCTAGGTACAGATTCTTAATTAGAAATTCTTAGGAAAAAAAATTAGAAGAATAATGAAATAAAAAGTTCAGAATAACAGTCCTACCAACCTAGTCCTCGTTGGCACCTAGCCTCTAGCCCATGCCGGGCCTTGACTCCAGACTGTGCCAAGCTTCACGTTGAGGCTGTCGAGGTTGGGAGACCACTCTGGAATCATCTTGAGGCTGGAAGTCCATGCTGAGACCACTCCAGGCTGATGAGAGATCGCTGCTACAGGCCGCTGAGAGACTGCCATGCCAGTTCCACGCTGAGGCCAAGAGTCCGAGTCTGCACTGAGGCTGGGAGTTCTTAACATCGCTGAGAACAAAGAAGGTAAAAAACACTAAAGAGAAAAAAAGACAGGGAGAAAAAACCAAAAGAAATGGACTGAATAGACAGGCTCTGACTGAGGAGTCCTACTCCATTGCCATCTTGGATCATGAAACTTGGCTGTTTGGCAAGTATCTGGTAATTGACTAAGGTATTATAATTGACTAAGGTATATTAGATTCCAAAGGCTTAAAAGAATACTAGAACTGCTGCTAGCGTAAAGGAAATTAATAAAAATAAAGGAAACTAAAGAACTGAATAAAATAAGTAAGTAGTTAATTAAAACACATTATGGCTTTTAGGACACATGGTGCGTCGCATGTGCAGCATGTGGGAACTTCTGGATTCCAATGTAATCCACGGCAAACATATCTGCAGTAAGTGTTTGCACCCCAAGTAGCTTTGGCTCAGAGTTTATGAACTGGAGGCTGGACTGAAAACTCACTGAAGCATTAGGAGAACTTATTTCACTTATTTCAGGAAGAAGTCACACCACATAGCATAAGGTCTTCTGATTTGGTCACTGATCAGGGATAGGAAAATGTGACTGCATGTGAGGCAGGGGTTCAGGAAGTCTACACAGGACTGGAGAGGAACTTACAATGGGAGAGAGAAGATCTAATTGTTATGGTCCATGAGGGTACCAATAAAATAGGTAGGACAAGGAAAAAGTTCTGCACAGGTGGTAAGAGGAGCTTAGCGCCAGATTAAAGAGTCACATCCCAGAGGTAGTAATTTCCAGATTACTACTGATTTATGAGCAAATTGACATCGGGCAAGTAAGATTCAAGAAATGAATACAAGATTCAAAGATTAGTGTAGAGAAGTAGATTCTGGTGCATTTGGCACTGACACCACGGCTGGAAAAGAAAAGGCTGTAACATTGGAAGGATCTACATCTGGATTGTGCTGTGGCCATTGCTCTAGTGAGCTGCATCACTAGGAAAGCAGAAAGGAAGCTAAAAAGCAGGGGCAAGGGATCAAATTTGGGAAGATATGGTGAATCCAAGAGTAACAATAAGGCAGGAGAGAAAGTATATGCAAAATGACAAAAGGCCAAGAGGGAATGGAGTAAGTTATCTGATACGGCTAGAGGTTACAAAAATAATAAAGGACAAAATTAAAGGCTCTTTTATATAACATTCCTATAACATGCATATAACATTCAAAGCAAAATGGACCATTTGGACCAGAGGGGAGGTGATGGCCTAATGGTATTATTGCTGGACTGTTAAATGAGATGAGAAATGATAAGGGCAAGAAGTAACTTGTAGGAGTGGTGTTCATGCTCCTTAACAGTAACTATGTGGTAGGATGGAGTATAAAGGAAGAAATAATGGGAGCCTGTCAGGAAGCTACTGCAAAATTCACAGGGAAATTTTATCCATACATAGACTAGAAAAATCAAATGGGCAAAGGTAGCTGAGATGGGAAGTTCAGAATAGTTTCCTGGGGGAGCACAAACCACCTCATTTTCCTTTTTTGCTTATCCCTCCTAAATGTTGAATATCTTTTAATATTCAGTCCAATCTTGGGCATGCTGCAGGCACATCTTCATAATGACAATTAAGCTTTATTTCTGCTAGTGGCATCAATTCATCCATATTGTTGCTAATGCTGCAGATTGCCTCTCCCGTGGCATGTGGGACTTGTGGTCACTTCATGCGATCTATATGAATATATGAGCAGGAGGTGTGTCTGGATACCGAAAATTGGCTTCTTTGTTTCAGAACTCAAGTTGTTGCTGGTGTCATTGTGGTGCATCTGCAAGGCTGAGTTGGATGGATTACACATTCAGAGAGTGGTCACTTTGTAGGTTTAGTACCTGCAGGTAGATGGGAATGGATGGCTGCCAGACAGTCAAGACAACCAGACAGGTAGTGCAAGAGTTGCCAATGTCCCACTCAAGAATAGTTTTCCATTCTGGATACTGTAAATGGCAATGGTTCCTCAATGTTAAAAATTGCAGGGTGTTCAGGAAAGATAGGATATGAAGAATTAAGGGCAGAGTGGTGATCTTTGTTAATGAAAGCATTGCAGTACTGGGGGAAGAGGATGTCTCAGCGGATTCAAGGACTGAATCCATTTCACTAGAGCTAAGGAACAAGGGGGATGCAATTTACAGACCACCTACTCAAGGGAAGAAGGAGAGGAACAAATCTGCAACCAAATTACAGGATGGTGCAAGTATTGGAGGATTAAATTACTTAAAAGAAGATGAATTAATAGATAATGGCAATGCTAAGGGAAGAGAGGGGCATGCATTCTTAGATTGTGTCTAGAAGAAATTTCCACAGCAGTAAATGTCCAGTCGAACAAGAAAGGAGGATCTGTTAGACCTGGTTCTTGTGAAGAAGTAATTCAGAAAACTAATGGAATGTTATCATTTATTGCAAGTAGAGAGTAAGGAGATCATGCTTCAATTGTACAAAGCACCAGTGAGTAATTAGTCACCTTATTTGAGAAAGAATGTAAATGCACTGGAGGCAATTTAGAGAAGGTTTAAGAAACTCATATTTGGAATGGGAAGATAGTCTTATGAGGAACGTTTGTACAGGCTAGGTTTGCATCTCCTCGAGTTGAGAAGAATAACTGGATAAACCCAACCCAGCTGCAGGATCACTACAACATGATTGATATATGTAACATCCTGAGGGGTCTTGCAATGGATGAAGTGGAAAGGATATTTCCTCTTTTGGGGGAATACTAGGGCTGCAAGGCAATGCTGAATCTATATAAGACATTAATTGGTTAGACCTCAGTTGTAGTGTTGTGTACAGTTCTGGGTACCATACTTTAGGAAGGAGGTGACAGTACAGAAAGTGATGATAAAAATGGTTCCAGAGATAAGAGACTTCAATTATAAAGATGGATTAGAAAAGTCTGGACTGTTACCTTGGGAGAGGAGGGGGGCTTAGAGGAGATGTGATAACTGCCCACTTTCAACAGAGATAAGTCTCACAGATAATTACGAGTCTTTGGAACTCTCTTCACCAAAAGACAGTAGAAGCAGATTCTTTCAATATTTTAAGGCAGAGGTAGATAAATCCTTGATAAGCAAGAGAGTAAAAGGTTGCTCGTGACTGATTGGATCAGCCATTATCTTTTTGAATGGCGGAGCAGGCTCGTGGGATCAATTGGCTTTCTTCTCATCCTAATTTGCATGCTTGTATATCATTTAAAACGTTGTCATAAAACTATGGCCTAAATAAAATTAAATTGTGTGTGAGTGTCTTCGTAGGAAACATTTTGAGAAGTGTGTTTGTCATCTTTTTCAGAGAGTAATCAGGTGACCATTGACAGAGTCACAAATCTGGCCTTAGTGCCTATGAGTTAGTGTCAGATCCTACCAACAAATACAGCGCTAAGTTTTATCGGAAATCAGCTAAGTGTCATTTATGTGAATGTTCGTGGAGGGGTTCTCTCCATGAGGTCTAGCTGGTTTTCTCATACTATTATCCCAAATTTGTTTCATTATCCTGGCACGAAGCTCCTATTGTAGCCTGATTCTCATACTCACTGCAGGCAGAGTTACTTGTCACTGCCAGGTTATCCAGGGATCGCTGATGCCAGCATCATCTTTGAACATCAGACAAGCACCCAGTCAAGTGTTGACAGTCCAGAGTTGACCTTTACCATGCACATAATGGGGCAATATCCAAAATCCAACACTTATCAACATTGGTGGCACATTTCTTTGCCTATCACTGTTTAATCATCAAGAACATAAGAACATAAGAACTAGGAGCAGGAGTAGACCATCTGGCCCCTCGAGCCTGCCCCGCCATTCAATAAGATCATGGCTGATCTTTTTGAGACTCAGCTCCACTTACCCGCCCACACACCATAACCCTTAATTCTTTTACTGTTCGAAAATTTATCTAGCCTTGCCTTAAAGACATTCAGCAAGGTAGCTTCAACCGCTTCACTGGGCAGAGAATTCAACAGATTCACAAACCTTTGGTTGAAGAAGTTCCTCCTGACCTCAGTCCTACATCTGCTTCCCTTTATTTTGAGGCTATGCCCCCTAGTCCTAGTTTCACCTGCTAGTGGAAACAACCTCCCTGCCTCCACCTTATCTATTCCCTTCGTAATCTTATATATGTTTCTATAAGATCTCCCCTCATTCTTCTGAATTCCAATGAGTATTATCCCTGCCTACTCAGTCTCTCCTCATAATGCAACCCTCTCAACTCTGGAATCAACCGAGTGAATCTCCTCTGCACCCCCTCCAGTACTGGTATATCCCTTCTCAAGTAAGGAGACCAAAACTGCACACAGTACTCCAGGTGTGGCCTCACCAGGACCCTATACAGCTGCAGCATAGCCTCCCTGTTTTTAAACTCCATCCCTCAAGCAATGACAGACAAAATTCCATTTGCCTTTTTAATTACCTGCTGCACCTGCAATCCTACTTTTAGCGATTCATGCACAAGGACACCCAAGTCCCTCTGCACAGCAGCGTGTTGCAATTTTTTACCATTTAAAACATAGTCCATTTTGCTGTTATTCCTACCAAAATGGACGACCTCACACTTATCAACATTGTACTCCACCTGCCAGACCTTTGCCCACTCACTTAGACTATCTATATCCCTCTGTAGACTTTCAGTGTCTTCTGCACACTTTGTTCTACCACTCATCTTAGTGTCATCTGCAAATTTTGACACACCACACTTAGTCCCCAACTCCAAATCATCTATCAAGCCACACAAAAGATCTTTTCTTAGTTAAATCCCATCTTACAACTAAGTCACCGCTACAAAATCCTCAATGCCGACTGGTAGCCAGCATTTTATTATTACTTTATGCAGAAGAATCACATACAGGAAAGCCTTCAAAGCATTCAAGATATTCACTTTCATTCACCAACAGCAAAAATGAAGAGGAATAAGCATAAAGAAGCTGCATTTGGCTCTCAGGACACAAATGGATTGCTTGCTTGTGAACACCAGCAATTTTACAGAGAATGAAAGATCTCTGCACCCAGCTTTCTTCTCAAACTGGACACTTAAGTCCTGTCTGCCTTGTTCTACCTGATTCTGCTGTGCCCAATAATTTAGAAAGTAATGTTCATCCTGCTCAATGTCCTCATTTTCCTCCTTGGAACTCTGTTCTCACTTTCTCAGCTTGTCAGCTCCATCATGTCACCTCACTGTCTATTCTAGCTGTGCAGAATATAGGATGCCAGGATTATGTAGCACACACTCTCTGGATTGTACCATTAGTAACACCCCCAACTCCCAGACCAATCCATTCACCTTCAGCATGCCTATTGTCTGCTCCACCATAGGCCTGGTTGAAGAATAGGCAGCATTGCATCTACATGCCGCTTCATTCACAAGGCATTGGGGGTCATGTAATGGAGCCTTCAGCTCTGGTCACAGATGATAGCTTGTGTGCCCAGTAACCATCCTAGTAAGGCATCTACAGCAGGAACATGAGAGTCTCAAGGATATGGGCATCGTGATAGCTCTCAGTGTACCAGAGCACACTTCTAAGAAGCAGTACTGATGATCAGAGATCACAGCACGTAGATGGAGTGGAATACTTTTCTATTGATGAACTCAATGGAGTTTTGAAATGGTACAGTATCTATACAGTCTATTGTTCCCTGCACCTGCGGGGTTGGGTGGGGGGTGTGGGGGGGTGCGTACAGCTAACTTCCTGAAGCCTATTTCCCAAGTTGCAGTACTGACCTCATCAAAGGGAAATGGGGATAAAGTGGTGTGAACTGGCATAAATGGCATCGGTAACAGGCTTGATACACTTGTGGATTTGACAGTTGAGAGATCCTACATGAAAGTTCAAAGCAGCTGTCACCTTGACAGCTACTGGTTTTGGATGGCCACCCATTCCCTCAGGTCACAGGTTCCACTCTAGCAGGTGGCATAGACAGTCATTGTGCCCCGGGACATCCCCAGCCTGGGTTGACACTGTGCCTTGTTCGACTGCAGGAAACAATATCAACAATGAAGATACTCCTACCCCTCTCTACCTCTTGAGGGGATCTTTAGCTTCGACAGTTACATGTGGAGGCTGTTTAACAACCATTGGAAGTTGCTGCTGGTCCTGGGCTTGTTGACACATCCATTGCTCCTCCATTTCTCTGCACAACTACAGCAATGAAAACTCCTGCTGTGGTTGGATCCAATGGTCATACTCATAATAAACCTATGTGGGGAATGTAAGAAACAATGCAGGTTCTTCATAATGTGAGCCGCCAGTATTGACATCATTCCTCTGTACAGTGGGACATGGAGCACTCTGAGAAAGAGGGCCATAGAATGTCCCTGTATAATACTTCGACAATGATGCATATATCAGAATAAGGTCCTGTCATATTGCAAAGAGACAGTAGAAGATTAAGTGCTCCATGAACATGAAACCCTACTCCTCCCAGTCCTGCAATCCTATGAAGAACATCATTGCACATAAAAGCATCTTGCATTACAATTGCGAATCCACTCCTGCGCCTTTATAGCCTTTGAGGTCTAGTATTAGTTTTGCATTTTGTGGCCTATAAGTGCCTCTTCTAAGATTGCTTGCAACTACTTCTGCTTCACAGAGATAACTATCTTCACTCTGCAATGATGGATGACATGGTCAAGACTGCTTGTGACCAACATTTGCATTTCACACAGTTGGACAGAGCATGCATTTCACATACACAACAACATGATTGCAAATGACTGTATTCTGTATAGTACAAGTGCACGAATCGTGAACCTGCTCCTTGAAGGGCCTCTCATGTCTTAGAAATGGAGCTGTATGTTGGGACAGAAAAACAAAACACTGACTCTGCACACACTGGGTGTGATTGTAACCTTTTCTCATTTGTAATTCAACCTGTTTGGCTAAGGAAGCTGACAAACATGACTAGCTACCTAGCTTTGTGTCTGTAGTAAACAACTCTGAAAGACAGAACTATTGTGAATCCTCAAAATGTGGCTGAGAGAGCAAAGTGCCAAATGACAAGCCAATGCAGGATTGTAGTAAGTGTCGAAGTAGGAACATAGTGAGTGCTAAGAAAGTGAGTGAAGAGACCTCAGATGTGCCCTGATCCATTCTACCGGTGGATACTTGTCCCTGAATGCAAAGTGTAAGTGAGCAGTATTACAATGAGAGGTGCTGGTGCACTCCAATGTATAGCATTAAATGCATAAATGTACTGTAAATTGATCATGATTTGAGGAAACTGACAGGTTATTCTTTTCACATGCGAAGGCTGAATTTGGAAGAGGAATGAACAAGATTAGAGCACTTGTAAAGTTGCCATGTCTTTCCAGAGAATACTATCCAAGTGTAGTACAAACCAGCTGGTTCCTGTGTTTACAAATTAAGTAAAGCAGGATGTAGGAAATCATGAAAATTTTCTAAATATAAAGAATTCCCATTTATGACCAGTCAGGCAGGCAGGTAGGTTATTATGACTAGGCATACAGGGTCAACAGGTCACTTATGGTGGTAAGCAATGTGCAGCCTTCCCTGGAAACCTGTAACACAGGGAAGCTGGGCCATAACTATTTTCAAGATATATTAATAACTTAGGTGATGGAATTGATGTACTATCACCAAGTATACAGATGACACAAAAATAGGTGGAGATGATAGGCACATGATAAGAATGACACAAGGAGACGATAGAGGGATATAGTTAGATTAATTGAGTGGGTAAAAACTTGCTAGATGGAATATAATGAGGAAAAAATGTGGAGTTTTGTACATTGGCAGGAAGAATAGAGGAGCTGAATAATATTTAGATGGAGAAAGACTGCAAGAAGCTGTAGCACAGAGGAGTTCTGGAATCAATTTTGAAGCGAGAATCGAAGTTCAGCAGGTAATAGGGAAGGCGAATGGAATGTTGACATCTGTTTCAAAGGAAATGGAGTTTAAAAATTAAAACTGTACAAGATACTGGTTAGACCACACCTGCAATAATTTTTGGTTCCCTTATCTGAGGAAATATACACTGGCATTGGAGTCAGTCCAAAGGTTTACTAGGTTGATCCAAATAGGTTGGAAGGATTTTCTTATGACAAGACATTGATAAGGTTGGACTTGGATTCATTGCATTCAGTTTAAAAGAATGAGAGGTGTCCTGGGGATTAACAGTGTAAATGCTGAGATGTTGTTTCTCATGTGGATGAGTTTAAAGCCAGAGGCCATTATCTCAGAATAAGAAGTCGCCTGTTTAAGGTGAGAAGGAATTTCTTCTCTCAGAGGGCAGTGAATTTGTGGAATTCTTTAACACAGAGGGTTGTAGATGATGGGTCATTAAGTATATTCAAGGCTGAAATAGACTGATTTTTAATCAATCAGGTAATCAAGGGTTATGGGAAGTCGGCAGGAAATTGGAGATGGGCATTATGATATCAGCCATGAACTCATTGAATGGAGAGCAGACTCATCGAGTCATAGAGTCATACAGCATGGAAACAATTCAATCCACTTATCCATGCTGACCAAGTGCATTTGGCCCATATCCTTCTAAACCTTTCCTATTCATGTACCTATTCAAATGTGTTTTTAATGTTATAACTGTACCTGCATTGATCACTTCCTCTGGCAGTTCATTCAACATACAAATCACCCTCTGTGTGAAAAGGCTACCCCTCAGGTCCCTTTTAAATCGTTCTCCTCTCACCTTGAAATTATGCCCCCCAGTTTTGAATTCTCCGCTCTAGGGAAAAGATGCTTGCTATTCACCTTATCTAGCTCCTCATGATTTTACAGACCTCCATAAGGTCTCCCCTCAACCTCCTATGCTGCAGTGAAAAATGTCCCAGCCTATCTAGCCTCTCCCTATAACTCAAACGTCTAGTCCTGGCAACATCCCAGTAAATCTTTTCTGAACCCTCTCCAATGTAATAAAATCCTTCCTATAGCAGGGTGACCAGAACTGTACACAGTGCTCCAAAAGTGGGTCAGATAGACTACTTCTTCTCCTTTGTCTTATGGTTTTCAAAATATTCACTGAATTAACAATGCATTGGTTCAAGGTATCAATGGAAATTATTTGCCTGTTTCTTTTGAACTAGATTAATTTAAAATGTGAGTTTAGTTTCTGATCCTGTTCCCGTGGATGTTACTCCTAGCTTACATGTTGAGGATATTGATTTCTACTTAAGAAATGAATTGCTGGGGAATAGGTATTGCGATCTCCAGTAGTTTCAGAATAGACCTTTGAGGCTGTTGGAACTGAAGTTGCTCAGGTACATCTGAGTAACTTAAAAGAATCAATGATTTTCTATAAGTCTGCTGTTCTGACTAAAGCTGTGTTGATATATATGTATTGTGTATCTATATATTAGTCAGAGATTGGGTAATCTGACTCATATATAATCACTTGCTCATCTCTACAGAGAAATATCTTCACCTCTCTACACTCAATCAGGGAGGTTTCACTGAATTGTGCTGTCTGCTGGAATCTGGGGAATATACAAATTGCAAAGTATTCCTTACTTTCATGTATATTCAATCATGAGAGTTTGAGACGATTTGGATGCTGTCTACTGATGTGTATATGTATGAAGATCTGTGCAACAAAATGATCTTATGGCCTTCATATATATTTTGTATTCATTCATGTTTTAGGCATGAATTACTATCTGGCCACCATACCATTTTTGGGTGCAGTTGAAGCAGGCTTCTTTGACGAATGGCCTTTTGAGATAGAAATCCTGCCTCCTGAAGAGCACGTGGATGATTTTTGTTACAACGCCAAAGACTGTCATACACTTATTCCTGAGACAATGGCTAAGTGGACAAATTTTTTTCAGGTATGCTGCTGTTTCAAGTCATTGGAATATTGCATATTTGTTGATGTTGTTGGCTTGCTCGCCGAGCTGGCTGGTTATCGTACAGACATTTTGTCACTGTGCTAGGTAACATCATGAGTGAGACCTTCAATGAAGCAATGTTGTTCTATTCTGCTCGGAATTTATACTGTCCAGTCTCTTAAGTTTGATTGTGTCATTTCTGGTTCTGTTCTGCATGGGTTTGTACAAGGGATCTAATTCCACATGTTTGTTGATTGCATTAAAGGTTGAAAACCAGGTCTCTAGGAATTCCCCTGTGTGTCTGTGGTTGACTTGAGCTACGATGGTAACGTTGTCTCAGTTAAATTGGTGGCCTTCTTTGTCCAAGTGCACTGAGATGAGGGAAAGTTTGTCATCTTGTTTTGCTGCTTGCTGGTGTTTGTGTATCCTGATGGCTAGTTTCCTTCCAGTCTGGCCGATGTAATGTTTGTTGCAGTCAGTGCAAGGTATTTTGCAAACTACATTGGTCCTGCATGTCATGGGTATGGGGTCTTTGGTCCTTGCAATTGTTTGTCGTAGTGTGGCTGTGAGTTTGTGTGCTACCATGATTCCTAGTGGTCACAGGAGTCTTGTGTCAGTTCTGATATGTTCTTGATATAGGGTTGTGTGGCTAGTGTACTGGGGTGTACTGTGTCCTCTTGGCATTGTCTATCTAGTACGCACCTGTAGATGAAATTGTTGGGATATCTGTTGTAAGCAAAGACCTTGCATATGTGCTCTTACTCCTTCTTGCGTAGTTCTGGTGGGTTGCAGTGGGTTGCAGCCCAATTGAATAGTGTCCTAACATGGCTTTGTTTGTGGACATTGGGGTGATTGCTGTGGAAATTGAGGAATTGTTCAGTGCTCCTCTCAGTGCACTTGGACAATGAAGGCCATCAGTTTAACTGGGACAATGTGAGCATCAAAGCTCAAGCCAACCACAGACATGCACGGGAATTCCTAGAGGCCTGGTTTTCAACCCGTAATGCAATCAACAAACGTGTGGAATTAGGCCCCTTATACAAACCCTTGCAGGACAGAACTGGAAATGACGCAACCCAACTTAACAGATCAGATCATGTAAATTCCGAGTGAAATAGAATAACATCGCCTCATCAGAGATCGCACTGAAGATGTTACCTAGCATGATGATGAAACGTCTGTACAGCAACCAGCCAGATCGGCGAGCAAGCCACAACAACCTGAGCTACAAATCTTCGCAAGAACCTTAAATGCATTTTTATTTATTATACATGTACAACAAGTGAAAATGGATGAGAGCTGATTCAGCATGGACACTGCGTAGAAAAATCATGGTGTAATTTTACACCTTCTTAGTTTTTCAGGCGTTAAATTGGTGTGAAGATGTACAGTGTAACGGGAGATGCAGTCATGCCTGTACCAAACCAAAATAGTGTGACTCATTATATTGGATGAGGTGCTCATAGAAATATAGGATCATAGGATGTAACAGTAGTAGTGGCAAAGCAGATCAGGGTAAACATGTGGAAAATTAACATGGTGCTTTTGGATGAAAGTGTTGAGGAGCTCACACAAGATAGAAACAGGACCCAGTGGACTTTAGAAGTAACAGTCCTGAAGTAGAAGAGGTCTTTACAATTTATTATCTCACTATGACTGAATATGCAGCAACAGAACCAAAGGAAACCAACTTACTGGATGACACAGGAAGACATTGGTGAAGGATGCCAAAGGTCAGAAGCAGGGCGAAGGAAGATTGTACTTCACAGTCACATAGGATGATATTTGTGAAATTGATAAGGGTTTTTTCCATGCTGGACTGGAAACCTGACTGAAGACGTTCAAATATGAATTTGCTGAAAAGGTGGGCACAGAATTGGAAGACGACAGGACAGTCAATACTTTAGAGATGAGGAGATTGATATGATTTGTGAGGTCACAGGGAACAAGAGTAAGATTTTTTTGGGGAGAGGGGTGACAGTGACAAACTCAAAGAAGAATGGGAAGAACCTGATGTGAAAGAACTACTTAAAATATTAGCTAACCCAAGGACCAGAAAGGGAAGTGAGGTGGGAATCAGGCCATGGGGGCAGGAGGTGGATTGTTTGGAAAAGGTGAACTCAAAGAGGAAATGAGGAGCAATAGGAGGAAAAACTAGAGAAAGATGTGTGTTCAGGGATAGGGAAGGGAAACAATTGAGAAGTTTGGCCAGTGAATCCAAACATTGTCTTTTGAGGCTAAATGACATCACCATAGCTGTATCTTTCAAGATCAAAATCCTTGAGATTACCATTGATTGAAAGCTGGACTGTACCAGCCCTATAATCCTGAGTCTGGAAGAGCAGGTTACAAGCTAGGAATTTTCAGTGGCAAGTAACTCATTCCCTGTCTTCCCAATGCCTGTCCACCATCTAAAAGATACAAGTCAGGAGTGTGTTGGAATAATCTCCATTTGCATTGGTAGATGCAGCTCCAATAACAGTCAAGAAGCTCAATGGCACCCAGGACAAATGGATACATTATACTCTGCCCACTCATTCAAGTCACTAATATAAGTAGTAAGCAATTGAGGCACTAGAACTGATCATTGTGGCACTCCACTATTAACAACTTTCTAACCTTAATAAACACCTATTAATCCTGATTTTCTCTCTGCTGATTGCTTACTAATTCTCAATCCATGCTAACGCACTACCCTCAATACCACAAGCTCCTATCTGTGCAATAATCTTTTTTATGGCACTTTATCAAATACTTTCCAGAAATCCAAATAAACTGCATCTATAGGTTCCCCTTTATCAACACTGCTTGTTATGTCCTCAAAGTATTCTAGCAAATTTGTCAAATTTTATTACCCTTTTATAAAACATATTCACTCTGTTTGATTACATTAAACTTTTCTAAATGTCTTGCTATTTCTTCTTTAAATATGGACTTTAGCATCTTTTCAATGTCAATTATTAAGCTAACTGGCTTGCAGTTTGCAGTTTTCTTTTTCCCTCCCTTTTTGAACAGGGACATCATATTAATGGTTTTCCAATCTGCTGGAAACGTCCCACAATCCAGTGAGTTCTGGAATATGTTGACCAATCTCTCCACTATCTCTACAGTTACTACCTGTAAAATACTTGAATGCAGGCCATCAGGTCCAAGTGACTCGTCTGCCTTTAATCCCATTAATTTGTCAAGTATATTTTTCCTTATGATAGGATATTGTAAGACCTTTCCTCCCATTATCACCTTAATTATCTGATATCTTGGAATGGTTACAGAGTCCACTACATGAAAACCAATACAAACTTTCACTGTTATCAGTTCCCCAGTCTCAAATTCCGACGGTTCCACATTCATTTTGGCTACACTCTTTTATATACCCATAAAAGGTCTTTGCTGTTTATTTTTATATTTTTCCAATTTACCTTCAGAATCAATTTTCTCTCTCTTTGTTAGCTTTTTAGTCATCCACTGCTGGTTCCTAAAAAAATTCTCAATTCTCTGGCCTACCAACAACTTTCACTGCTTTGTGTCTCTTTGTATTTTATTGGACAGTCTCCTTGACTTTGTTACCCAGGGATGGTTCACTTTTCTCAATAAGCCTATCTTTTTGACTGGAATAAAATTTTGCTACATGTTATAAGATGTACAGCATGGAAACGGACCCTTCAGTCCAATTTGTCCATGCCAACCAGATATCCTAAACTGAACTAATCACATTTGTCTGCATTTAGCCCGTATCCCCCCAAACCTTTCCTATTCATGTACCTGTCCAAATGTCTTTTAAATGTTGTAATTGTACCCGCCTCCACCACTTCCTGTGGCAGCTCATTCCATACACATGCCACCTTCTGTGTGATAAAATTATCCCTCGGGTCCCTTTTAAATCTTTCCCCTCTCACCTTAAACCTATGCCCTCTAGTTTTGGACTCCCCTACCCTTGGAAAAAGACCTTGGCTATTCACCTTATCTATACCCTTCATGATTTTATAAACATCTATAAGGTCACCTCTGATACTCCAGGGAAAAATGTCTCAGCTTATCCAATCTCTCCTTATAACTCAAAGCCTCTAGAACCAGCAACATTCTTGTAAATTTTTCTGTACCCTTTCTAGTTAGCAATATCCTTCCTATAGCAGAGCAACCAGAATTGTATGCAGTATTCTAAAAGTGGCCTCACCAATGTCTTGTACACCAGCAACATGATGTCCCAACTCTTATACTCAATGCTGTGACCAATGAAAACCAAGTGCCAAGCGCCTTCTTCATCACCCTGTCTACCTGCATCTCCACTTTCGAGGAACTATGAATCTGCACCCTTAGGTCCCTTTGTTTGTCTGCTTAAATGTCTGCCACTGCTCATCCAGTGACATTCTCCTGGTCTATTTTCCCATCTCACTCGAGACAACTTCTTTCTCATACTTATGGAACTGCCCTTATTTAAGTTGAGGACACTACTTTGAGACCCAAGTTGCTCTCCATCAAACTGAAGTTGAAATTCTACCATGTTTTAAGCACAGCCTTTTACAGAATCCTTATCAATCTGACCTCATTTCCACATTACTAGACCAAAAATAGTTTGATCCTTGGCAGATTCTGCAGCACACTGCTTTAAGAAAGTATTCTTGAAGCACTCTAAAAAACATTGTCTCCCATGTTACCCTTGACCATCCAATTAGTCCAGTCAAAATGCAGATTAAGATCACCTATGACAATGTAGTACCCTTCTTTTACACTTCCACATTTCCTGATTTATATTTTCTCCTAGAGAGGCAGCTCTTTGGGGACCAATAAACAACTCCAAGGAGCGACTTCTTCCACTTGCTATTCTTTACTTCCACCCAAGCTGATTCCATATCACAATTCATTACACGTATTTCACTACTTACAACTGCACTGATACCTTCTTTCGTTAACAATACTTGATTGACTCCCCATCACCACCTTCAGCATTCACTCCTTTTGCCTGTCACACACTGTACAAGATGCACTGTGCTGGCTTACCAAGTTTCCTCATGGCATCTACCACATAAAAGGACAAGGACAGCAGATACGTGAGAACACCAGCCGCTGCAAGCCATACACCACTGCGGTTTGAAAATATACCACTGTTTCTTCATTGTCGCTGGTTCAAAATCCTGGAATCTTCTTCCCAACAGCACAATGGTGTCCCTTATAAGGTTCTGATTTGCAATCAGTTAATTTCTGATTTTTAAGTGGTTCGAATCACAGCCTCCAACCCCATCCCTGGTTCTAGACACTGGAGTTATTTAGAGAATGTGAAATGAAGAAGGCAGTTGACAGGTGTTTCAGGGCAAAAGAATCTCTGTATTTATTTACAATACAAGTGATAAGTATAATACAAGCAAATGCAGTAAACAGGGGAATTAACAATATCAATTGTACAGAGAACAGTGATGAAATACACGATTAAATTAAACACAGATTAAACACGTTTAGAACCTAAAACAACAGTTTTAATTAAAGATATTTTAATCAAGCTTCCTACCCTTGGGGTTCCCTGCACTGTCACCACCTGCCTTCCCCTCCCTGCTAGCTAGGTCAGAACGTTTGGAGTCTCAGCTCACTACTGAGGAAAACATCATTTTGAAATACACCTGGCTTCCGGAGATAGCTCAGTGGTTAGTACTACTGCCTCACTGCACCAGGGACCTGGGTTCAATTCCATCCACAGGCGACTGTCTGTGTGGAGTTTGCACGTTCTTCCAGTTTCTGCTGGGTGCTCCGGTTTCCTCCCAGAGTCCAAAGATGTGTAGGCCAGTTGAATTGGCCATGTTAAATTGCCCATGGTGTTTAGGGATGTGTAGATTAGGTGGGTTACAGGGAAAGGGTAGGGGGATCGTTCTGGGTGCGATGCTGTGAGGGTTGATGTGGACTTGTTGGGCCAAAGGGCCTGTTTCCACACTGTAGGAATTCTATGCTTCCCAATTGCCATACCCAGAGCCTGGTGAAGACTTCGGACTGCATAGGTTTTTCAGTTTGAGTTGAGTACGCTGATGCGGTAAGGTGCACATTGGGTCTGTACTTGACTTTCTTTACCTTCCCTTGTTTTGCGGGCCTGATTTTCACCTCAGGATGTGCCTGAGGCCTTGTGGGTTCGGTCTGGTCAGTTGGTTTTCGAGTTTGTCGGTTCGTGGATCTGCTGGTTGTGGTCGGTTGCCATTGGTTCTCCTTGTTTGTAACAGGCCTGTGTCTGGTAGCTTTCGCTCGGAAGGTCTCGGATAGTTCTTTGATTGCCCTCAGATTGTTCTTTTGGATTGCCCTTGGAAATAGCTGCTGGAATTTACTCTTGGAATATAGCTGCTGGAAATAGTTGTTGGAATTTCTCCTCCAGAGATAGCTCTGACAAGTGAGATCGGGGTCTGCAAATATGCTGATTGTGGGCCCCTTATCTTTGTGCCAAGTCTGTGCCTTCCGTTGTGTTTCTGGTGTTTCTCCTAAAGTTAGTTGGTTTCCCAATTATTAAGAGTATGTGTGAATGTATTTCAATTGAAGTTGAATGTCTGGTATCTCTGTAGGACCCATTCTGTCTGTGCTCAGTCGCCCAAGGTGCAAAAGCTGCGTTGGACCCCAATCTGTTTCGGTTGAACGTTCTTTTAGAGTGAAGGTGTAAATTGGAATTCCAAGCTGAACAATAGTCACAACATGACCTCCCAACTCCAAAATTCAATGCAATGACCAATAAATGCAAGCATACCAAATGCCTTCTTCATGATCCTGTCTACCTGCAACTCCACTTTCAGGTGTTGGATCCTGGAATAGTCAGCAGTTTTGGCTGATGATAGCAGAAGCTGACAGAGCCAGATAAGCTGAGGAATGGTAAAACCAACTGTCTGCCAAAAAACATTCACATCTAGACTTCTTGAGTACACTCATTAAGAAAGAAAATCTGAAGGCTGTACCGGGAAAATGCCAAGATGTGGGATAAATTTGGAAAAATAGGCCATGTGAAATGGTAAGGTTGAGCGGATCACCATGAATGTGTGCAGGTAGAAATTGAGAAGATAGAAGAGCAATGAAATCAATGATAAGAGGGCATCATGAGTTCAGATGATGGATGAGAGGTCACTTGGTGCAAAAGTTGGGGGAAACAAGCTATAGAAATATCTCGGTGAGAAACTGGGCATTGAGTTCAGGTCAACAAGGTGTAGAGCTGGATGAACACAGCAGGCCAAGCACCATC
>NC_063336.1:61385446-61451667 GCF_021869965.1 Rhincodon typus
AGGCCCGAAACGTCAGCCTTCCTGCCCCTATGATGCTGCTTGGCCTGCTGTGTTCATCCAGCTTTACACCTTGTTGTCTCGGATTTTCCAGCATCTGCAGTTCCTACTATCTCTGATTGAGTTCAGGTTATCAGTTACAGTTTTTTTTTATTCTTCATTCATGGGATGTGAGCATCACTTGCCAGGTCAACATTTATTGCCCATCCCTAATTGCCCAGAGGGCAGTTAAGAGTCAACCACTTTGCGTGAGTCTGGAGTCACATGTAGACCGGATCAGGTAAGGACGGCAGTTTCCTTCCCTAAAGGACATTAGTGAACCAGATAGGTTTTTTGACAATGGATACATGGTCATTATTCGATTCTTAATTCCAGATTTTTACTGAACTCACATTCGCCATCTGCCATGGTGGGATTTGAACCCAGGTCCCAGAACGTTACCTGGGTCTCTGGATTAACAGTCCAGTATGTCCTCCCCAGGTTGTGTGACTACATACGGGTGGGTTCCACACTTTCCAGCTGCCGCCTGCTTCCTTATATTGTGTATAATTTTTGTTCTGCATGAAAGAAGGGAATGTATCCTCCTTGTGAGAATGTTCCTGACATGGTCAAACACTTCATATGTTATAGGGAACATGGTAGTTATGGAGAAATGAGGATTGAAATAATGCTGAGAATCGTGGGTACAGAGTGGGTGAATAGGGAACGAGGTAGAATGGAATGTGGTACATTGAAGTGTAGGGCTTGTTAAGGACCACAATGGTAATTTTTGTATGAGCTGGAGGATGTAGGTAGGGATCTAAACAAACATTTTGCGTTGGTGTTCACCTGTGAGTGGTACAATGTGGATATAGAAATCAGGAGGAAGGACTACAATATAATTAAAGAAATTAGTTCAGACAGAAATGAGGTTCTCAGTGGTCTGGCAGGCTTAAAATAGGGAAGGGCTGGAAGAAATGTTCAGTGAGGCAAGGAAGGAAATAGTTGGCAATAATTGTTAATTCCTCTCTGTCGAGGTGCCAAAGGACTGGATGATAGCCAATGTTGTACCTTTATTCGCAAAGGCGGCAAGGGATAAATCAGGAAACTACAGGCCAGTCATTCTAACCTCAGTGGTGGGAAATCTATTGGAAGTAATTCTGACGGACAGAATTCATCTGCAATTGGAGAGGCAGGGATTAATCAGAAACAGTCAGCATGGTTTGTGCTGAGGGTGGGTCATGTCTGAACAACTCGACTGAATTTTTTGAAGCGGTGACTAGGTATGTAGTTGAGGTCAATACATTTGTTGTGGTCTACTTGGATTTCAGCAAGGCTTTTGATAAGGTCCCATATGGGAAACTGACTGCGAAGGTAATAGCCTATGGGCGCCATGGAAGTTTGACAAACTTGATCCAGAATTATCTGAGTGGCAGGAAGCAGTGGATGATGGTAGAAGGCTGTTATTGTGACTGGTTGCCAACACTCAGTGAGGTTCCCGCAGGGACCCTTGTTGTTTGTGGTAGATATAAATGATTTAAAATTGAATGCAGGAGGATTTATCAGCAAGTTCGCGTATGATAGGCAAATTAGCAGGGTGGTAAATAGTGAGGAAGATAGACTTAGATTACAGGAGGTCATAGATGGGCAGATGGGTTGATTAGTGGCAAATAGAATTCAATTTGGATAAGTGGGAGGTGATGGATTTGGGCAGGACAAACAAGGCAAAGGAATCCGTGATGAATAGTAGGGCCCTGGGAAACACCAAGGGACTTGTGTTTGCATGTCCACTGATCCCGTAAGGTAGCAGGACAGGTAGCTAAATTGGTTAAGAAGGTGTATGGGATACTTGCCTTTATTAGCCAAGGCATAGAGTTTGAGAGCAGGGAGGTTTGTCTGTAACTATTAAACGTTGGTTAGGCCCGAGCTAGAGCGTTGTGTGCGTTTCTGGAATCCACATTATAGGAGGGATGGGATTGTACTGGAAAGGGTGCAGAAGATATTTGCCAGGAAGTTGATTGGACTGGAGAATTTTAGTTGTAAGTGAGATTGGATTGTGATACCAAGGCATAAAAAGCCATGGTCCAAGAGTAGGAAAATGGGATTAGAATAGTTAGGTGATTGTTTTTGACCAGTGCAGGCCCAAAGAACATTTTCTCTGCTGTAGATCTCTATGATGCTATGAAGTGGAAGAGGGGAGTGTTGGGCCTGTGTGTGTGTGTGTGAGACAGAGAGAGAGAAAGGAGTATTTGTGCTGGGAGAATGTTCCTATCAATACCAAAGCTGAATGGCAGACATTTCACATTATTTGTAATAGAGTTGATTAAATCTCAGTTCTGACAAGTATCCTGTCAACTCTGTGTTCATCTTGACTTAAGAACAGAAGTGAAATTTCTTAAACAGACTGACACTTGACATTTACTTACAATGCATTTTTCAACAGCTTTTGAAGAAAACAGAGAATATTTCCCAAAGCAAGCTGTTACCTAGCATCTCCCCAGAGGAGGATACAGTTTGGCATCATATCTGGATCGCACACGTATCTTCAATTGAAGCTGCACTTCCAAAATTTTCTGAAAGGTTTTTTATGCACTTTTTATATTTTCTTTTGCTGATTCTACTCTTTTTGGTCTATGGACCAGATGGCTTTTCTTCAGCTCCAATCAATTGTCTTATCTTCTCCCAGTGCTTTTCCATTTCCTAATACATATCAAGTTCTGCTCACCCACAACCCTGTGCTTACTAATCTACTTTGAGACATTGCTTAACCAGGACCCTATCTTAAAATTCTCAAAATTTCTCATTCAAATTAAAATTCTCCTTTTACCTGAACTGATGACTCCCCTCATCCCTGTGTTTTACAGGGCATTTGACTGTGTCCCACCCATTTCCTATACTTTTGCCCTCACGCCTTCCCCTTTTTCCCAGAACACCAGCAGTGTCTTCCTTGTCCTCACCTTCCATGTATTCAAAGGATCATCCTCTGCAATTCCCACCATCTCCAGCAGGATGCCACTACCAAACACATCTTTCCCTCCCCTCCATTCACAGCATTCTGCACTAACTGTTCACTCCATGACACCTTGGTCCACTCCTCCCATGTCATTCCTCCCCTCCTCCAAAGCGCCTTCCCATACAACTGCAGAAGGTGTAACACTTGTTCATTCACATTCACCTCCTCCTCACTGTTGAAGGCTCCCAACTCACCTTCCAGGGGAAGCAGTGTTTTATTTCTACTTTATTCAATCTACTTTACTGTATTCACAGATCACAATGTGTTTTCATTTACATTAGTTTGACTAAACAGAGTGAAAACTTTGCAGAACATCTGCATTCTGCCTGTAGGAATGTTCCCAAACTTCTAGTTGTTTTCCATTTGAATAAATGAACTTGACCTCATGCTAACATTTCTGTCCTGGGCCTGCTGCAATGTTCCAATGAAATACAATACAAGCTTGAGGAACAACACCTAATTTTCTGCTGAGGTACTTTATAGCTGGCACGATGGATCAGTGGTTAGCACTGCTACCTCACTGTACCAGGGACTGGGATTTGATTTCCCCTTCAGTCTAAATGGAGTTTGTACATTCTCCCCGTCTCAGCGTGGATGTGCTCTGGTTTCCTCCCACAGTCCAAAGATGTGCAGATTAGGTGGATTGGCCATGCTAAATTGCCCATAGTGTTCAGGCATGTGCAGGCTAGGTGGGTTAGACATGAAAAATACAGGGATGGGGTGGGTCTTGGTGGGATGCTGTTCGGAGTGTCGGCTCACACATGGTGGATCAAATGGTCTCTTTCCACACAGTAAGGATTCTATGATACTAGCTGCCAAGACTCAGGATTTAATTTCAGAGCCTGATCTCATGACAGTTTTCCTCCATTTTTATCCACACAAACTTCTCTTCCCAGAACTTTCTGCTTTGTATCTTGTTTACTTTGCGCTCAGCCAAGCAGACTCACCTTCACCCTCCCACACCTTAATTTGTACCCATTTTCTAACTGTATCTCCAATCCCTTTTGGTTCTGAAGAGGAGTCACTTTGGATTCAATATACTGTTTCTGTCTCTACAGATGATGTGCTGATTCTCTCCAACTTTTTCTGAGTTTTTAAAAGTTTCTCATCATCATTTTTAAACTCCTTAAGACCACTCCTCTATCATTGTAAGCAGCTTCAGCCTTTCAAATCTCTGCCTGCCTCCGATTCTGGCCTGACAATGTAAATCCTTGGTTGCTGTAGAACCACACCTTATACAACAGTACTCTGCCTTTCGTGATACTTGTGCTCTCCCCCTCAACTTGTACCTTGCTAATTTGCAGATTTTTGAAGATCAATATTTCTACCTTAATCCACCACCTAACCCTTTACATTTTCTAAAAAGTACTTGGTTGCAAGAAACAGTAAGCAATTGTAATGCGAATGTAATAAATTTAATTTTGTGTGTTTTGCTTTATTTTCTTTGACAGATTAACGTACATTTCAGCTCCTGAAGCACAGTTTGGGGTCAGTTGGGGCAGTGCAGTAGAATTTATTGCAGCTGCTCATTTTCCCACAAACTTTAATCAAACTAATGTCTTCCAAGTGTACCTTCCTCAGCGAATGTTATTGGCACACGATAAAGCACCATTTATTCCTGACCTGAGTAAAGAGGAAAACTGGGTCCTAGTTGCGCTTAACATCTTATATGAAGGAAACAAAATGACAGGTGGGTAATTGTTCCAGTTTTGTTGTGCGCAAAGCAACATTAAATGTATTTGCCTTTACTGAACATCTTTATGAATACAACTTACACAAACAGAAGTAATGTAAATTAGTATATGCAGTAACAAATTTTGTTAAAACACATTAATATATTTCAGAAGAAATAACAATAGATAATCTGATTAAAATGATTCAATGATTTTCTTTTAAGCTGTATGCCAAGCACCAATCCTAATATGCATTCAGAACTAAATGTCAAAAAATCCCTGCTGCAGACTACATAAAACATGACATAAATTATTTGAAGGTCAGAATGAATAGCCAAAGCTAAAAATTGCTGGGCGTATTGAGAAATTGGACACATTGTGACACAAACTTATTTTATTTTCTGAAGACAACGCAGACTTAGTCCTTTCAATGTGTGGAATGAAAAATCATGATTATCAATAAATTTATCGAAAAATTTTAAATTACTCTTTGTAACTTTTTTTATTACTTTTCTGATCAGATAGAATGCAGCCAAGCTTAGGATGGTCCTAATTATTTTACATTCTACCGTTTTAAAAGATTTTATATGAAAATGATGTCACTTTTATCTAGAAAATGACAATTCTAAGAAGGCACATAAGAGATTACATCTTAAAAACACTAGTAAACAATAATAAGCCAATTCTTTTCTCCTCCATTTTCATTTCAGGCTATCTAGTGACTTGTGAAATATTAATCCTTCTCCCAGGTGCGGTCACTGTGGTCCAACACTTTTTAAATTTTCAATCTGCAGTTTTTGTTCAAGTAACTCTGTATGATCAACTTTACACAAAGACCAAAGTGATATTTTATTTATTTAGTATGTTGATAGAGAAAAACATTACAATCGCATTTTTCAAACATAATAAATTTAATAATGAATAAAGAATAAATAACAGTTTGTTTCTTGGACAAACTAGATCCTCAAAGTCACTGTGAAATTTATGCAGCTGTAACTTTAAATGGCAGCTGATGAATAGCAGCATCAAACCGCTTCTTCTAGTGTTGCAGTGCCCCTCAGTGGTCATTTGAATTGGAGTAAAGAAATGAAGCTGCCTTCTAAATGAACTTGAGATAACAAAGTGTAGAGCTGGATGAACACAGCAGGCCAAGCAGCATCAGAGGAGCAGGAAAGCTGGCGTTTTGGGCCTAGATCTTTCTTCAGAAATGGTGTCCAATAAAGCCGAGTAGAATTGAGAGTTCAGGTTGTGGATCCTATGAAGAATAAAAAACAGGAGAGGTCCTTTGCAGGTCTGGGAGAGGGAGGCTCTGATGTGGGTTGGCTTGGTTGTAGTGCCAGGAGATGCCGGCGCATTGCTGCGAGTGTGTGTTTCAGGAGTCGCAGGGAGAAACGTTTTTGAAGGATCTCAATGTTCTGAATGTAGACATTGTCGCAGTTGGGGCCAAATTGGGAAGGCCTGAATGTAGACTGTAGTCCATTGGGGATGATCCGGTTCCGTAGGCAGGTACTAAGAAAGGTGATGGGGCTGTAGTACCTGGTTTGCTTCAGGACGTGGTCGAGCAGTTTCAAGGCCGAAGAGATTACGAGAGAGTTGCAGTGGGAGAGAGATCCACTGAGGTCTTTCCAGAGGGAGGAGGGTAACTTCTTCAAGGTAGGCATCCTTAGAAGAGGCTTCGAAGTGGGGTTAAAATTGTTTCAGAGATAGTAGGAACTGCAGATGCTGGAGAATCTGAGATAACAAGGTGTAGAGCTGGATGAACACAGCAGACCAAGCAGCATCAGAGGAGCAGGAAAGCTGACGTTTCGGGCCTAGACCTTTCTTCTAAATGAACTTGCTGCTTTTCAATCTTCAGTTTTTCCTTTCTTCTTAACGTTTGCAACATCTTAAAAAACTCCCGAAAAGCTGAACAAGTAGGATTTGATTCATTATCATAGTTGGTCCATATCAAACATAGAGTCATAAAGTTTTACAGCATGGAAAGAACTCTCTTTTCCCATTGCATTCACCCTGGTCATCAAACAGTCCCATTTTCCAACATTGGGCCTATGGCCCTGTATGCTGTGGTGTGTCAAGTGCTCATCTGAACACTTCTCAAACTTTTGTGCGTGTTCCTGCCTCTATAATCCTTACAGAAACCGCCAACCATCTGAGTGAAAAACCTCATATCCCCAGTAAACCTCTTGCCCATTACCTTAAAACTCTGCCCCTGCTTATTGACCTCTTTAATAACAGGAAAGGTTTCTCCCTAACTATACCTGTCACGATTTTGTACACCTTAATCAGGTCCCCTCTCAGCCTTCTCTAATCTAAGGAAAACAATACCAGCCTATTTAGCCTCTCTTCATTGTTAGATTGCTCTGGACCAGGCAACAAAGAAGGTGAATCTCCTTCACATCCTTTCCAGTGCACTCACATTCTTCCTATAGTGTGGTGACCAGAATTATATGCAGATCTCCAGCTGTGGCCCAACTAGCATTTTATGCAGCTCCCAGCACCAAAATGTTTTCAAAAGGAGAGAGAAAAAAAACTTACTCATTATACCTAGCAATCAACTTTCTGCTCTACACTGATGTAACTTCCATCAACCTTTACAAGTACTGCTTGGCTTCCAGTTGGAATTAGCTCACTCTTATTCCTGCTGGCTTTATGGCCTCAAAGTCTGCTCTTTTTGCCTTGTCACGGGGCCCAGTCTTCACAGTGATGCTGACTGACCATCATGGGGTCTCTTCTCCCAAATCTTTTAAAATTACAGGAAGCACCATTTTGTTTTGTGCTTTATTTCACATATGCCTTCTTCTACTACCTTTGAATTAATTCAGGATAGTTGTTAACAAAGAATCCAAAACACAGTTTAATTTATGTTGTTCTTATTACAACTTACTAAGGAACATAGTCATTTCTTAAATTAAACTTTAAGAGATATTTTTGTGTGCTTTCATTCAACTGAATCAATATCAGTGCTGTGAATGGATCAATTTTCTGCTTTGCATATTTGTGAGACATTTTCATCCTTAGCTCCTTGAGATCCAGAGTATTTACATTCTGACAGTTTATATTAGAAATTCAGCTTTATGACAGGACCAATTTTCATCCATTTAGCAACCACTGCAAAATGAAAATGTATCTACACCTCAAACATCAACTTCAAATGTACACAAATTACTTACAGTACATTAGGATTCCTTACAGCTGAGTTTTACATAACATTATAATAACTTGTTATTATATCAATACCCAATCCCTTTTTGAAATAGTTGACAACATACATTAACCAATGCATTTGATACTTTAACTCCAAATTCAGATGAGTACCAACTACTGAAACTACGTGAGTTTTGGAAATTCTTTTAGCAGGGTCTTTATAGTCTCTCTGCAAATGCCAGTTTAAATTATGGTCATATTAATTAGGAGCAGGAGTAGGCCAATTGACCCCTCAAGCCTGCTCCACCATTTTACGAGGTGATAGCTGCTTTCCTGTACATCATCATAACCTTTGGCTCACTTGTCAGTCAAGAATCTATCTAACTCAGTATTAAAAATATCAAAATGATCCTTCCACTGTTCTTTGGGAAAGGGAATTCCATAGACTAACAAATTGCTGAAGGGAAAAAAAATCTCATTTCCATCTTAAAAGGATACCTCCTATTTATAAGCTGCATTTCCCTTTTTATAGGGTGTTATAAGTGGAAATATTCTTTCAGCATCTAAACTATCCATATTCTTCAGGATCTTACATGTTTCAATTGTGGACGTTTCTGCAATTCAACCGTTCACACTCAGGGCTGAGATGAAAATTAATTGGCAAAAAATGCTGATAAATAACAGACAGGAAAGAGTTTCATGAAGTCTTAATAATAGAGCAATGTTCCAATGTTTTCAAAGACAAAGCACTACATAGATTTCTTTTTGTTGGTTAAAACTAATGCCTATCTTAAGATGACATTGTACTGCTTGATATGTAACTAACATCTATATTAAACTACTATTTTTGTCTTATTAACATCACATTTCACTACTTCATTTATATAAAATTAGGTTTTATACTTTAAGTATGTTCTTTCCATTTAGATGGCTGGTTATTGAAGTTCTGGAAGAGAGCAATGTGCTCAGAAAGAGGAAGAGAGGAAGGTCGAAACTTGTTGGAAAATATTATTTCAAATCCTGACCTCATTTTACCTGGGATATGTAAACTTCTTCTGGAGTTTATTAAGAATCATAACTGTTCTATAACTGATGCTTAAGCTTTCTTTGATTCTTTGTCAAGATGAAACTTGCAATAAAAAGCGAACATGTTAAAACAGAACATTTTTCAGTCAGCATTTCAGAATATTTAAGCTACAAGAAAAAAAAATCATAATTTTTACTTATACCTAAAGTTAAAGAGAAAACTCTCAGGCTAATTCTTCCTCTAACTTAAATGACACCCAGACCTCAGTGCCTTTGTCTTAATTGCAACAAAGTTTTGTCACATGTCACTCTTAACAGTATCAGCCACACTCTTAAAGAAAGGAAGAAGTTTGGACAATGAGGATGCTTTGAAGGGATCAACAATTTTTGCATAAGGACAGGTAAAGTCCAGTGAATGAACAAGAAATATTTTATTTGAAGTATTTGGGATAGAATTTCTATCTAGAAACCATCGGATAAGGAGTGATAAGTTTTAAAAATTAAACTCTTGTGTGTGTGTGAACAAATGCAAATTGTGTGTTAGTGGTCTAAACATTTATTTGTATACTTTTCACTGGGCTCCTGTATCCCTACACTTGAGTACACATAACAATAAAACCCAATTCTAACTCTAAATAATTTTGTGCTGTTGTGGCAGCAACACCCCATGAACAGGCAGCAGGGTGGCATTGTAGTATAAAGCAGTATATAGAAGAACAGGAAAGACAGCTGTGTGTATAAAAGGGTGTAACAGGAATAGAAGGAGGGCACTAGGTACTCTTTCTCCCAAGTGAAATGGTATAGGTACCTGGTTAGCGTATGGAGGGTCCCTACTGTGTGACAGTGAAACAGGTATTTAAGGCCAAGGGCAATTATCTCAGGAAGAGTAAAAAAAAATTCCTACTGTTATTTTTCCTCACCTGCATTTGAATAAACCATAATCACAAAAGGATAGGATGAGCAGCACAGTGTTAAACATGGCCTTCATCAAAATATGATGGCCTGGTTTTGATCGCCTGAAGGGGTTCAGAGACATTTTGCAGATTTAATTTCACCTTACTAGTCTTTGATTTTTCTGTTTTGTGTGCCTATCCCAGGAGATCCATAGCTACCAGGGCAGGCAGGAATCTGTTCATGATGTTCAGGCATCATGAGTGTGCAACAGGCTTGATGGTCTTTTCCTGCCCTCGAGATTTGCATGTCATTAAGTCTCCAAGATTAACAATTTTCTGCAGCAAGGGCAGTTGCAGCAAACCCTTCCTTTATCCCAAAAGACAAGAAACAGATCTCTCCTGCCAATGGAAAAACATTCTTTGAAGACAGATAACAATGAAACAGTGATTCTTTTATGGGGAGTGCCAAGTCTTTTCTGGTGTTGCTTGATCATGGGCTTCAGAGAATCGGAGCTCACATTGGCCAGGTGACTCCCCACTCAGTGTTATCTCCATGCTGCCAAGCGTGGGGTCCACAATTTCATGAAGGTTGATATCCAGAGTTTTTGCTGCTGTTACACTGAAATCCTTCATTTTTATTTTTTTCCCTTACCTTGCCGAAATGTGGTGTCTTGACCTTGTTGGTTCTTAGCTCATCTGACAATCCGGTGTCTTTCCACTATCGGCTCACTCCAAGACACCATTACGATTACCTCATTATTCTTCCACCAAGTAAGGATTTAGACCTTATGTTAATCCTCTTGAGTTGAACCAGTTCAAGCAAGCTGAAGCCAGCAGCTGGTGCTCTGGTAACTTCAGTTCACAAGCTGCTGTTTTTATGTGTGAGCAGCCAACAAACTTGTACAGGAAATTCAGGTTCAGAGATCTCAGATGTTCATTTGCACTAACATTTGTTATTTGGCCCACTTCAAGTTATATTCCAAACAGTTCAGGAGATTGCTGTATTTGGCTTGTCAGACTTTGCAGAGGACATATTACCCACACATACAGAGCTGCGGTGCTTGTGTTAATGATATAGCCCACATACCTGTTTGATATAATAAGTCTCATCTCCAATAACGGTCTTTCTTCATCTCCATTGCACATATTACATTTAATAATCAATTATAGCCTCTAAGTAATGCTTGGAACCTCAATGCAGATAAGCTGAGAAGTAGCAGCAGCCCAGATCCTGACCAGAGGGAACCCTTGTGGGAGGCAGTGACCAGGTAATCAGCCATCCTCACTTCCAGGTCCACTTGTGCAGAACCCAGAGCGGCTAAAAACAGGGCATATTGAGGGAACAAGCAGTAGCAGCAAGAACCATCCCTTCATGGTCCCAACGGTCCTCATTGCAGAATAAAGGGAATTATACCTTTACTCTGACTATAGTGAGCATGTATAAAAGGGGCCATGTCATTGTGATGTCAGATCACATGAAATTGGAGCCTTGTTCTATAGGATCCATGTAAGATATCCTTTCTTTACCATCCTCTGATATAGTTACATGCACAAAAATCTGTTTCTTTTCATTCACTAGAATGTAAATTTCACATTACTACAACCAGGACCCAAGCAACAACAGAGTGGCCCAGCAGCAGTTGCCTGCTTATTGACAGGGGTTAAGTGTGCAAATAGACTTTGGTCTCAAGCTGTCACAAAGAAGATGCACTTTACGTTGATCACACAGTTCCCTGCTTCTCTGTAGAGGGCACTGCAGTACAAAACTCTCAAAGTCTATGGGAACGTCTGATATGGAAGTCCCAGAAACAGGCCGTTTTGCCCAGCAAACGGCTTTAGCAGCTATTCAAGCCTTCCTCAACCATCTTTATTAGCTTAACCCTTTATTTCCTTCTCCCTCAAATGGTTATCTAGCTTCTCCTTAAATGTGTCTATACCATTCATGTCAATTACTTCCTGTGGTAATGAGTTCCACGTTCTCAGCACATTGTGAGTGAAGATGTTTCTTCAGAAATTCCTATTTGTTTAATTAGCAAATGTCTTGTATTGATGCTTCAAGCTTTGTTCTTCTTCAAAATGGAAACACCCACTTTGTATCTACACAATCAAAACCTTTCATAACTTTATTGACACTTAATAGGCTGCCCCTCTTCCTCTTTTCAAGCGAAATCAAACCAGAGCTATTCATTTTTTTTTAAATGTACTTTGTTCATTACATTTGTAAAGTATATTACATATTTTTTCAAATTTAACATTCTATAAAGTGCAATGCAGATTAGTTTCCTTCAATACAGTGCACGAGTGCCTCACTTGCCATTACAGGTTATATTTATTCTGCATATTTATGTTTCATGTTCAGTATTCTTTGGTGCATACTTTCTGTTTGCAGTAATAAATTTATACAGGTATACTAACTGGATTGCTGTGGACATGTGGCCTCAATCTCTGCTGTAGCTTGCTTTCACTTTGGGTTGTAGCAGACATTAAACCCACTGCAAGATGTCCCCACTTTACCATGCTCTGCTGATGTTTTGTCTTAATGTTATTTTGATTTCAGGATCTATTTCTGCAAATAAAATCGCTATTTTTGTTTTAGCACTGTTTTAGTTATTGTCCAAATGCACTTTATCATAATCCTCAGTATGTTATTGCATGTTGTGTCCTTAGTGCAGCGTTGTACACAGAATCCCTATAGTGTGGAATGAGGCCATTCAGTCCATCACATCTGCACTGACCTTCTGCAAAGCATTCACCCAGCCCCCCACCTTATCCTCATAACCCCACATTTCCCATGGCTCATCCACCTAGCCTACACATCCCTGGATACTATGGACAATTTAGCATGGCCAATGCACCTAACCCGCACATCTTTGGACTGTGGGAAGAAACTGGAGCATCTGGAGGAAACCCATACAGACATGAGGAGAACGTGCAAACTTTGCATAGTTGCCTGAGGGTGGAATCGAACCCAGATCTTAGTGCTGTGAGGCAGCGGCGCTAACCACCAAGCCACCATGCTACCCATCATCACATGTTCACTCATCCTTAATGTGTAATTACATATCATTGCGCATCAGAGCCATGACAGTAATATCAATCCTGATGGGAGAAAGTTGTTTGCAGTCAAGGTAATGTGATCATTTAAAACAAAAATTTTTTGGAGTGAAGACATGTACAATATCCAAAGCAGGAGTTTCTTTTTTGCAAAGGAGAAGCAAAGGCTGTTCATCGCTGTATTAAGGACCGTTCATTGATGCAAGCTTCTGGAGTTTCAAAAATCCATGCTGTGGGTGAGACACAGGTGTCATAGAGGTCTAGGGGTGTTTGCTTCTGTACACAGATTATGGTAAAATTGTTTCTCTTCTACTTGATCTATTGCACTGGTACCCACAACCTGAGGAGCACTCAGGAAATGGATTGTGGTTCCTCTGTGTGTCATCATACTCAAGTGTTGGGGGTCAGTTACTCAGGTGGCTGGGTGGCAGGCTTGCAATGCAGCATGATACCAACAGCATAGGTTCAATCCTGCATCGGCTCAGGTTACCATGAAGGACTTTCCTTCTCAACCTCTGCCCTCTCCTGAGATGTAGTGATCCTCAGGTTAAACCACCAGTTGTCTCTCTCTAGTGAGAGAGCAGCCCAAGCTCTGGTGACTTGACCAACTGCCTCACTACCTGGTGTGAGTGGCCTTCTACCAACAGGAAGGCAGAATGCCAGTGACAGGGTACATTGACATTAACCTGCTATAGTTGAATAGCTGAAAGCATGCAGAAGAAGCAGCAAGTGGGTGAGGAGGTTGGCCTGTATGATTGATATGTGAAGGTGAGATGTAGTGTCAGAATATACAAGCTAAGTGTTCACTATCATGTAGTGCTCAATGAATTTCCCAAAGGCAGGAAATAAGTCAGCAGTGTGGTTTTTTAGGCCTCGCACTATCCTGTGATAGATGAAATCTTCTAATACATTTCCTTCCATGAATATTCATTGGTGTAAAACTTTTTTTAGTAAGTCCTACCTCCAAGGTAATAGCAGTGGCACATGAGAATCTCATGCCATCCAGTGTACCATTCAACTTTGTGCAGTTATTTCTATAGCGACCAGTTGTCTGTGTTGAACTCTGTGAAACAAGGGCAGGATGTGTGACGTCGCCTTTTAGTCCAGAGAAGGCAAAACAGCAAAGGGATGGGGGACAGAGGAGTGTTTGGGTGCTGGCAGGAGGAGGGAAATCCAAGGTATCATGGTTGTGTGTGGGATGGTAAGGTGAATGAGGGACCTACTGGGTGGGTCTGGTGATGTCAATGTAAAAGTTCTTTGGTTCAAATTGAGGGTGCTGTGTAGCAAATGGAACAGTCATAGGGAAGTTGGATTCAGCTGTGAGAAGATCCAGCATAGATCTCATAACATGGGCTGCAAGGGTGTATGAGACAATTGGGGATGATCACGGGAGAGATCATGATCAGAGTAGAAATTTGAATGAGTGTGGCTGTAGAAACAAGGGAGATAGATGCAGCAGCAGCTCTGAAATGTTAGGGTGACGTACAAAAATGTAGCTTCTCTAACTGGAACCTCAGTCGAAATAAGAGGACTGTATTGGATGTGGAGTTCTGGGTGTGAAAGCATTCACCAAAGAGACTCCCTGATCATTAATTCTATGGATGAGAACCATGGACAAGTATGCTGTCATCTCTATGTCTGCCGTCTTTAACACAATGCAACCATGGGTCTCATTCACTTAACATTCCTGCAACCTTGTGAGCAGCAAGGGATGTGATGAAGAAGAGCTCTTGCCTATTAACAACAGAGACTGCAATGGCAACTGTAGGCATCACTAGAAGAGGAGGCAAGACTGGACGCAGTCATCCAGGGCAGGCATTTTTTTAAGAAGGGCATAGTCCTGTCAACCTATCCTGAAGACAAGAACAAAGAGATCTCCAAAGATGTCAAAGAGATCATGTCAGAGATGACTGATTATATCCTGGGAGAGTTAACTGAGCAATGTCAGATTGTCCGTCAAGACCTGCTGTCACATGGATTTGAGAGAACCCCATGCCAGTAACCCTCAAGATCACTGCACAACTTAATTCCTAACCTCAGTGGTGGCTTCCACCGTGCACAGTTGATTTCTCACAGGTTGTCACACATTGACACATAAAGGAGTTGATAAATGCCCTATTTAATTGTGGCAAATACTTCATTCATGTCTCTACTGAGGAAGACAATGGGGAGGCAATGGCCTAGTGGTATTATTGCTGGACTGTTAATCCAGAGACCGGGATAACATTCTTGGGACCCACCATGGCAGGCGGTGGAATTTGAATTCAATAAATATCTGGAATTAAGAATCTAATGATGACCGTGAATCCATTGTCAATTGTTGGAAAAACCCATCTGGTTCACTGATGCCCTTTAGCAAAGGAAACTGCTATCCTTACCTGGTCTGGCCTACATGTAACTCCAGATCCACAGCAATGTGGTTGACTCTTAACTGCCCTCTGGGCAACTAGGGATGGGCAATAAATGCTGCCTGGCCAGCGATGCCTTCATTCCATGAATGAATAAAAAAAGACAGCTAGGTAGCGGTATCAGTCACGTTCACAGTGCTAGTGCTTGGTTCCCACGAGTGAAAGAGGTTATTATTAACTGCCCTCTTGTGGCCCTTAAGAGCTCCTCTGGAACAGCAGCTGTTTTTGAGATTTGCAAAGGCTTTTGCTCCTTCATTGTTGAACTGGTATGTGATTACAGGCTAAGAATATTGCAGACAGGTGCTCATTCCCAAGGGAGCTATTGTAACACATACATCTTTGCTCATATCACAGCTCCCAGAGATTTCTGAAGCCCCGGGCCAGGGTGACAATGATGAGGGCTGTCTGCTCTACACATTACTGATAATTCCCATGAGACAGACAAATACTGGAAGTGAACTCATGCATTCACCAGAGCCATTACAGTGCACAACATTAACTTCTTATAAATGGTCTTCTTGTGATTTGGCTGGTCTGAAAGAGCTTTGTCATCCCAGAGGGTGGCGTGAATAAAATGATCTGTTACGCCCAATCTGGCCCATTAACATGGACACATGGCACAAGGACCATTGTCATCTGAGGAGCATTAATCATTTTTGGGGCCTGAGGAGGAGGTAATAAATACAAATTAGCCTTTATTGGATGCCAGGACAATCTGATCTATACGAAGTTCAACGAGTAATAAGGTACCTGCCTGACCACTGTCCCACCATCAGATCTCCATTGCCACCCTGCAATGGAGCAGGGGTGGGGTCAAGCTCCCACAGAACCAGGATTTTAGTTTAATTTTCAGTAGCTGTTGGGGTTTGGAACGTGCTATACATCTCTCCCCGCTACAGCAAAATGCTTGAATCAGAGTTTTCTTATGAAGTTCCTTCCTCCTGGACTGGAGAATTGTAAGTGAGACAATCTATTTTACTGAATTTGCCTTTGCCAAGGGTGTGTTTATGGGATGTAACTATATTGAAACAGTTGCTGTTTAGTTGTTAAATAATCTATTGTTCTGTTAAGTTTTCCAATAGAATCAATTTATTCTAATTCTTCTTTTGTTTTGCTTGTATTTTAACTATAGTGTAAGAATAAAGTGTATTTTGCTTCAAGCCTAGTAGTTTGACCAATTGAATTGCATCCAGAACACAACACTTTACACTTGCCTTTAAAAATAGGAAGTAGTTGGGGTCTAGGCTTTTTTCTTAACATAATTCGAGGGGGTTTGGTTTGGTTTGCTTGTCTCTCATGATAAAGTGCACAATTATTGATGCATCAAGTGATATCCAACTGTGTCTGCTCTTATAGCTAATAGACACATGGGTGTGTCAGTCACAAATTGCATTCAAGCACACAGTAAAACGAAACTTGTACATGCTTTGGCATCAATTGCATGTGGCAGGAAGGATGATCACACACAAATGCCCTTCTGGCAAAGCTGTCCCCTCACACCCATACATTACTGATGACCCCAGGAGAGATTGGAAAATGCCGATATTAGTACTTACCCTGTTGGACTGGACCCAGGCTCAGCAATGAAGTTGTTCACTTACTCAGAGACCATTATCCAGGCAACAATGGCCAGTTGGGAGGGGCTTCTGATATAATCAGCAGAAAAGAGCAGCTTTCCCTGATTCCCTGCAGGAGATTCTGTAAGAAGGATCACGGAATTGTGGGGCAGCTCAATGTCAACACTTGACACCATATGATTGGGAATCTTTGCTTGGAGAAATCTTTTTGTCTGCAGCACTGCAGTGTCCTGGCAGTGACACACAACCTGCCTACTGTAGCAAGATCATTAGTACCCCCCAACAGCTGCTGCACTGTCAACTAATGGCAGTTTCACCTACGAAAATCTTTCCCTTTCACAGAAATACATGTATTTGAAATGGCACGTGTTGCCCATGCAAGCTGCTAACGCTTCACATACAGTCATACAGCATGCAAACAGACCCTGAGGTCCAACCAGTCCATGCTGAACATAATCCCAAACTAAACTAGACCCACCTGCCCCTTCCTCACCCATATCCCTCCAAATCTTTCCTCTTCATGCGCTTACCTAAGTGTCTTTTAGATGTTGGAACTGTGCCCACATCTACCACTTTCTCAGGACATTCACTCCACATGTGAACCACCCTCTGTGCATAAAAGTTGACCCTCATGTATTTTTAAAATTTCTCTACTCTCACCTTACAAATATGTCCCCTAATCTTGAAATCCCCCACCCTAGGGAAAAGACAACTACTGTTAACCTTATCATTGCTCATGATTTTATAAACCTCTACATGGTCACCCCTCAACCTCCTACACTCCAGTGAAAAAAAGTCCCAGCCTTTCCATATAAATCAAACCTTCCATTCTCGGCAACATCATGGTAAATCTCTTCTGAATCCTCTCTTGTTTAATAATATCCTTCCTTTAATTTCAATTGTAACATGTAGAAAATGGGAAAGAACAGAAGATCAGATACTGTGCACACTTCCAGTTATGCTGTTGTGAATGGCATGCCACTGACAACAATTTACTCAGCATGACCACACGTATGAGCTATATAGTTCAAAACTTTTATCAAGGTAGCCAGGTTTGTGGAGCCATGCTCTGTGTGTTTTGATCCTCACATTTGCAGGGATTGTTCTTTAAGATTTCCTGCATTCACTAACCCCACAGCAGCCTGACCCCTCATCCTTGCTAGAAACACAAGCTCCTTCCTGGCCTCAAGCTCTTCACAGGACACCCTTAAATCCAGACACTGGCTCTTTTCATCATAGAATCTCTAAAGTACAGAAGCAGACCATTCTTCCTATCAAGCCCACACAAACCTTCCAAACAGCATCCCACACAGACCCACCCCTCCGCCCTATCCCTGTAACCCTGCATTTCCAATGGCTGATCCACCCAGCCTGCACATCCCTGGACACTATGAACAATTTAGCATGGCCAATCCACCTAACCAGTACATCTTTTCTCTGTATGTCTTGTCTATCAAAGGAAAAACAAAATCACTATTATCGAGCAGTCTGCAATGTATTTGTAGCGATTGAAATGAGGTTGGCCAGGTCGATCTCACGGAGTATGAGATCCCTGATTGGAGCTGTTAACCTGGGCCAATCAGGGTATCCTGGCTGACAGATATAAACAGGAGTGTCAGGGATTCTCCTCAGTCTAGGGACTGGCTCTGAGCTGACTTGTTCATGTACTGTGCACATGTAAATAAAGGGTGACTTGGTGACAGGATACTGGCTTCTGTGGAGTTATTTCAGTACTGTTGCTGTTTCCCTTTTAAAGGAACTGCACTCTGACACAGGGAAAGCTCCCTGGAGACATGGTTTCTTCTCAATGCTGCTCATTCCTGTGGAGTGTAGAGAGGATTCCGTGCACAAAAGTCATAAAATCATTAAACGGTTACAGCACAGGAGGAAGTCATTCAACCTGTTGAGTCCAATTTTGATCTGTTACAGCAACCCAGGAGATCAGGTGGGCAAACAAAATTTCCATCTTATTTCCAACCAGCAAGGCCACACCATATGTTACAGTCCCAGCATTCAAAAATCAGGGGGAATGCATTTTTCACTTTATGTGCCTGTTTAAAATGGTTCTGGATCATCATCTAATGCTGATAAATGAAGAATCTTTATTATCTCAGTGTTAGGGGCCCTTGTGGTGTAATGGTATTCTTTCCCATGCTGAACCAGAAGGCCCAGATTCAACTCCCACTTGATCCAGAGATGTTTGAATGAGTTGATTAAAAATATCTATCACTCCTGTGAATTCTGTGAGAATCCTTGGCCCTGTCAGCATTGAAATAATTAAGCAATAATTATCTCATTTTACCAAAGCAGCTCACAAATCTCAACTAAAGGTTGACTCAGCTGTTTAGGGCTTTTATTCATCTGATTCCATAATTTAAATACATTTATTGACACACAATCATACCCTTGTTTGTTTGAGTTTTCTTCCTCTCTAGTTAGAAATTTTCCACTCAGATATGAACTGCTTCTGGGACTATGTACTCAAGCTTCCAGATTTTGATGCCATATTTCTATGCTTTTGGACATGAGTTCAAGATTAAATATGAAGTGTGTGTGTGTCCTCCAGAACACTTAGGTATCCTAAGTTGCTGTGGCAACATGTATGTTTGCATGAATATTGTGGCCTCAAGTTTAGGTTAGTGATGGTAGATAATCAACATTTTTGGCCGTGTTACGAACACTCTTACTTGGTCATTAGCCATTGGCCAGGGAAGAGGAAAAGAATGAATAGCTCCCATTCCTGGATGTCATGGTAGAATGCAGGGCCAACGGGGAATTCCTGATGAAGGTACACAGAAAAGCCACACAGACTGGCCAAGTACTGAACTTCAACATCAACCACCCCAACACCCACAAATGAAGTTGCGTGAAAACACTATTTAAATGAGCGACAACACACTGTAGCAACCCAGAACTATGCCAAAAAGGAGAGTACCTCCACCAAGTATTTAAGGACAGCGGATACCCGAACAACTGGATCCGACGATGCCTATCACACGAACAACAACAGGAAGATACTGCATGCCCTAACACACTCATCATGCTGCCATACATCAAGAATATATCCAAACTGACCACAAGGCTCCTATGATCATTGGGCATCAGAGTAGCACACAAACCCACATCAACCCTACGCCAACTGCGAACTCGAACCAAAGATTCCTTAACGACTATGGACAGAACCAATGTAATATACAAAATCCGATGCAAGGACTGTGTCAAACATTACACTGGACAGACAGGAAGAAAATTGGCCACAAGGGTACATGAACACCAACTAGCAAAAAAAAGACATGACTAATACTCATTCATCTCCATTCATTTGGATAAGAACCACCACCAGTTCGATTGGGACAACACCAGGATCCTAGAACAGGCCAAACAGAGACAAGCACGGGAATTCCTAGAGGCCTGGTTCTCCACAAACATATAGAACTATAGACGCTATATATACACCACTGCAAAGGAAAACTGGAAATGATATAATCAAATCCACCGGACATCTCAGTTTAAATACCAGGCGGGAAAACACAACAGCGCTTCATTGGAGGCTGCACTGATAATGTTACCCAGCAGGGGAATGAAACATCTGCAAACTAATGAACCAGCTCGACCAGCCAACCAACCACAACATCCACAATCCGAGCTACAAATCTACTCTAAAACCTTAGACATTAGCTTCTGACTCACATGCAGGGGCTATCCAGCTTCACTTGAGTTCTGGATATGGAGTAACTGCCGTGAAATCTAACAAACAGTAACTAAAATTGCTTTGAAGTAATGGTAGATTATGAATTATTCCTCTCAGTAAGTTGGATATTATATGATGATGGGAGTGTTGTCCATTTTTTATATATATTTGACTTAGTCAAGAGCCAAAGTTTCCAACTCTGCCACATTCTTGCTATTTTCGTCTTAATTCTGTTGGTCTTTCTGTCAATTGCACAACTCGTATAGGGCTCCCATACCACATATTAAGTGCAGTGAATGGGCATGTAACATGAGGAAATGTTCAGGTATTTTGAGGTCCATACATTCACACTTACAGCCTGTGATCAAAGTCCAAGTTCTATCCTTGAAGAAATGTTGAAAAGGCATTTTTCTCTATTTAAATCTGCTACTGTTACATTTTATTTTGCATTTTCTTATAGTTATGTAACTGGGTATTAAATTACATGTCTCTTATAAATGATGGGATAGAATAAAATACAGTCTGGCTGACAGATCCATCAGCAGAACTTGATACCATTCTGTGACATTCTAAACGACCGCAAGCCGTGTGCACTTTAAAGTGTTACAGTGTTTACATATTTACGACTTGCTCAAGGACAAAAAGAACAATAAAAACTGAATGTCTGGACTCCTAAAAGTACAGTTTGCATTTCCTTACATTGTTTTAGGAAGAGATGATGTAAGCATTCCGTATAATTAAGCAGCCTAATATTTTACCAATAATAATTTTACCTATAAATATATTTTACCTACATCTATTTTAAACGCTCATATCTTAGAAATTGAGAAGCAAAAATGACAACACAAAAATGTTCTCATTTCCATATAGTGCACTATATAAAATCATAGGTCTCTGCACCAGCATTAGATTGGTATGGAGGGTTTGCAATTTTGATTTTGTGTAGTAAAATTACAGTATTTTATTTTGTCACTCTTCACCTCTCCCACAGACTACCATTTTCTCTGCCACAAGGCATCTGTTAATGGTGCTTCTGACTCAGAGAATAAAGAACTGATGGGACCTGCTACTTAGAGGAAGCAGTGGACACAGATTGTCCATGCCCACCAACCCAATTTCTTTAGAAAGACCACATATCATAGATAGACCGAAGTAATCAATTCTGATGGAGATCAATACAATGACTTATTTGGGAGCTGTGATGCACCTAGCCAACTTTTATCTAGGGTACATAATTAATAGTTAAAGCAACTGTGGGCCACTCCACCCTCGCAAATTAGGTCTTGAAGGTAATGCTAAATTGCCTTGATTATTTAAGTGATCCCAGCTATGACTTGGACTGAGTCAGCGGATAAGCATGTGGATGGATTTTTCACCAGATTTCAATTAGTGGAATGTGTCCTACGGAATTTTCAAACCATCGTCTTAGATGCACCTCAGCTCCAGGGGTTGCTTAGGATAATATCCTAGGCTTAATGATTTCCAGCGATTTCATCAACCTTCCCTGCACTATTAGGTCACAAGTGAGGATGTTCAGATTGCACAGTATTTAGTTGCCATAGCAACCGCTTAGGTAATCACACAATCCATGCCTGATTGCAGCATCCAGGCTTGGGCTGTTAAGTTGCAAGTAACATGCAAGTGCCAAGCAATGGCTATTTCCAATCCAAACATCTTCTGACACTCAACAGCAGAGACATTGTTATAAATCCCAACACTAACGTCTTGGAAGTTATTGAGCAGAAGCTCAAACAAATCAATGCTGTTTTACGAGAGCAGATCAGAGAATGGATAATCTGTTATGATTAATTGACCTTGTGACTCATCAAAATGTTTTCAACATTTACAAGACACAACTCCAACAACACTTGAGAAATTCATCACCATTCAAGACAAAAACAGCCTGCATTTTTGGCATCCAATCCACCAGTGTAAACATTCACTCCCTCCTCCGCTAATGCAATGTAAATCAGCTACAGGATGCACTGCAACACCACAAATCTCTTTAATAATACCTTCCAACGCTGTGACCTCCATTGACTAGAAGTACAAGGGAAGCACATGCATGGGAACACTACCATGTGCAAATCTTCCTCCGACTGTCACAACTTGGAAATGTATTGCCATTCCTTCATTATTAATGTGTCAAAATCCTGGTAGAATTGTGCAAGTAATTTCACCACATGAACTGTGGCAGTTCAAGAAGATGCTTCACCTCCACCTTTTCAAGGAATGGGTAACAACTGCTGTATTTATCAATGACACCGCATGAATGAACTGAAAAAATGAAAGGTAACAGATCATGTTATCTGAAAAGGAAGAATGTACAGGTTTATGAAGAGAAGACAGATGAATGGCACTAGATGAATTGCTCAATTGGAGAGCTGGTGCAGACACGATGGGCAAAATAGCCTCTTTCCACACGATAATAATTGCCTTATTATATGATGTTGGGTACATTAGCAACGCTTCACACCGTCAGTGGCTAATCTTCAACGTTAGGAGATACTTCTTTAATCTCTTCAAAGATGGACTAAAAAAAATTGATGAGGCCACCATTTAAGCCACTTTATTTCCGACGATGTGAATGTACAAATAAACAGTTCTTTTTTTCCCATCACACCCCTGTCAGTGGCTTGTCACATATAAAAACAATTCCTAACCACTCACCTCCATGCAGTTCTGAGCTTGTTCAAAGCATGAACTCATGCGTTGCTATTTGAAGATGTGACTAAATTTGCAGTTTTTGCTGCACTTAACTACAAATCTGCCTCTCTATCTTTTTTAAAAACCTCTTCTTGCTCAGTTAGACAAAGATAAACTTCTCAATGCAATGGTGACTTTTTTTTAAATCATCAATTGAAAGAGGCTAAGAAACAGCTTATTACTTAGTCTATTGAGAAACATCAAAGCTTAACTTGTTGGTACTTAAATCATCTATTATCTCAGTTTCTTCTTTACAACTCATGAGATTACAGTTTGGTTTATACTTAAACTAACACTTAAAATCCTTTCTGTGGAACTTCCTTTAAAATTCTGAAAACTGTCAGCTACATAATTTGCAGTTAACCTGAAGTGGTGAGAAAATTGCTTACAGTGCATGTGCATAGGAAATGGCTGTTAAAATGATCATTGGGATCCAGCAGTGAAAATATTGCATAGGGATATCAGAGAGAAACTGAAAGGCTGTTACTGAAAATTAGATGAGAATTTATCAACAGATAACAGGTTATAAAATGACATACTGTCAATGAATGTGATTCACTATGTGCACTTAATGACATTTAGCAAAAGATATAATTTAGAACTTACTTGTTCCATTTGGCAGATGCAATGTATCAAGGCACAAGACAGAAAATAGACTTTTTTTTAAACAACATATACCATTAATTTTAAAAGCATACTCCTAAACAACAATGGCCTAAATTATTCACTTTTACTCCCTCTTCTCCTGTCATCATAACTTCTTCCAAAGTACCCATCTTGGGTACGCTGACCCAAATATCCCCAGCAAGCCCTTCAGCACTCCTTGACCTTCCAATTCACTTGGTTTCATCCCAGGATTGTCTTAAATAAGTCCTAAAAGTCACGTACTTTCACCTCTTATTCCTACTTTAAGACTCATTGACAAAACTTTTGACTGCCAATCCTAATCTGTGTATGGCTCAGTGTCAAATTCTGTTTGATAATGCACCTGTGAAATGCATAGGAGGTTTAACAAATTGATTCATAAACCTGTAAAAGATGACTTATAAATGCAAGTTGTGTTGAATTGACTGTTGCGAATTATCTACTCTGACAAACAATCCTTGATTACAACCATTTTGCCCGAATAAAGATCAATAGCAAATGAAATTAAATACAGCTAACTGTAGGGTTGATTTGAAATGAAAATAGGGGACATGCTCACTGTATGTGCTGAACTTGAAAAGGACGTTGTTTGGAATGATAACAGACTCAGCATTAACAATACCCAGTCATTGCACAGCAGCAATTACAAAATCAAACTGAATACTGAATTATATTACCACACCATCAGAATACACAGCTGATGCAACCTGCTGCGGATGTCGTAAGTCTGAAAAAAACAGAAAATGCTGGAGAAACTCAGCAGGTCTAGCAGCATCTGTGGAGAGAGAAACAGAGTTAACATTTCAAGTCCAATGTCACTCTTCTTTCAGACTGAGATGTGAATCATCGGTCTTTTTTCCTCAAAGGCAATGTTGCCACCTAATGGATGAAGAAGTATGGGCATGCATCATGCATTTTGTGATTAACTGCCTAATGTGCTAAAATCCGTAACTTGCAAGTTGTCGTCTTAAATGACCATAGTTTCAACGCTGGCATTTGTTGATATACTGCACTCATCCCTGGAACATCTGGACAACAAAGACACCTACATCAGACTCCTGCTCATTGACTACAGCTCCACCTTCAACACCATTATCTCCTCCAGTTTCATCTCAAAACTGTGAGACCTTGGTCTCGGCTCCGCCCTCTGCAACTGGATCCTCAGCTTTCTGACCCATCGGCCGCAATCAGTAAGGATGGATAACTGCCTCCTCTACAATAACACTCAACACTGGAGACCCCAAAGGATGCGTTGTCAGCCCCCTACTGTATTCCCTGTTCACCCACAACTGTGTTGCCAAATTCTGAACAAACGCCATCTACAAGTTTGCTAATGACACCATCGTAGTGGGATGGATATCTAACAACGACAAGTCAAACGACAGAAGGGAGATAGAGGGCTTGGTGACATGGTGCAATGAAAACAATCTGTCTCTCAATGCTGGCATATCTAAAGAACTAATCATTGACTTCAGAAAGAAAGGGAGGGAACATGTCCTCATCTACATCAACGGAACTGAGATTGAGAGGGTGAAGAGCATCAAGTTTGTCTGAGTGACGATAACCAACAACCTGTCCTGGACTTCCCACGTAGATGCAATGGTCAAAAAGGTACAATAATGCCTCTTCTTCCTCAGGCAGCTCAGGAAATTGGGTATGTCCATAAGGTCCCTCACCAACTTATACAGATGCACCACAGAAAGTATATTGTCCGGGTGCATAACAGCCTGGTATGGCAACTGCTCTGCCCTGGACCGTAAGAAACTACAGAAGGTTGTGTGCACAGCCCAGACCATCACGGAAGCCAACTTTCCATCCCTGGACTCTATCTACATGGCTCGCTGCCGTGGAAAGGTGGCCAACATCATCAAAGACCCATTGTACCCTGGTATTGACTTCCTACAACCTCTTCTGTCAGGCAGAAGATACAGAAACCTGAACACACGCACAAGCAGGTTCAGGAACAGCTTCTTCCTAGCCATTATCAGACTGTAGAATGGACTCACTCGCCTCAAATTACACTGATCTTGCTAATGTTGATTGAGCCTAGCGCATGCCCTGTGCAATATAACCTGTATGTCTCTGCTAAGTCTTTTCAATCTGTACATTCTTTGCTTACTAGCATCTGCCTGTACCACTCATAAACAAAGCTTTTCACTGTATTTCGGTACGCAAGACAATAAATCAATCAATCAATCAATGTAGACTCTTTACTCAAACATTAGCAAACCAAAAGATAAACTGAGTCATGCTTTTAGGAATATTAAAACTGAAACAGAAATGTCATACATGCGGACTGAAGAAAATGGAGGGTGGATGCAGGAGCTGAAATAGGCAACAGACAGTTGCTATATTTGTTTCTGTTAATGCAGATAAAATTGATGGATCCATGCCAGCAAGACTGGTATGAGTAGAACTGAGGAGCTCTATGGTGTGTCCCATTTTGATGAACACAACGCTTGTGAATCCTGAGTTGTCTGGTTGGTGCTGCTGATCATTTAAATCTTCAAAGAAAAGGTGCTGGTGCACTAACCAGAGAAAATTCAGAGCTTTTAAGGACTTTGTGGCTGAAATCAATGGCATGTAGGCTTGTGCGGATTTTCAAGTAAATCAGTGAAAGCTGTATCTGCTATTCAACAGTTAATTCATTGTTTAATTTATTTTGATTTTGGGTTAGACGGTGAGAAGAAAAGTTTTAAAAAGTGAAACCATGCTTATTGGGTTTCTCCTTCTGGATCATTTGGGAAGTTTAATTCTTTGATGTTAGTAGTTTCTATGGGAAGCAGAACAACAATACTTAAGCAAGGGTCTCAGAATGTGTTCCCGTAGTGTACAAGGACAGAGTTATCGAAAACCTGGCATAAAAATATCATGTCAGTTTAGATATTCAACTCAGTTCTGTAAAAGTTATCATGGTACCACTTGAATAAGAGCACAGAGCTCTCCCAGAATGACAGCCAACCTTTATCTCTTAAATAACTGGTAATTTATCTCAGCGCTGTTTTTCTGCAAACTAGAGAATACATTTGCCTGCAAAACACAAACTGATTACATTTCATTGGCCATGAATTATTTTGCAATGAGCTGAGGATGTGTAATGGACTACACAAATGCAACTCTCCCTTTCTATATTTAGTATATTTTCAATTCACTTTGCTTTGTTGCTTTCTTCTTTGACTCTCACTCCATATTATCATTTGAAATCTGTTTCTGCGACACTATTTTACATTTCTCTTCAGGTTTAATTTTATTCATTTTATGCTAAAGATTGAGGGGAGGTACCCAGTGAATTTCTTTGTGAGGCAAAGCTCAACCGGCTGGGGCCGCCAAATGTAATAACAGTTTAGAGGATTGGTGTTAGACAGAGACGTCAGGTTGAGACAGCTGAAGCACTAGTGTGCAGAATGCCGGAGCAGAAGAGAGAGTTGCAGGAGAGTGACACAGCAGGTTTGGAAATGGGACAAACAGAAATAATTTTTAAAAAATAAAATCAATTACCTGGTAACACCATCTACTCAACAACAATGGAAAAAATCCACAATCATCGAGGATGCTATATTATGGAAACACAGAATTTTTTTTTAACATGGATGTTGGTGACTGGTTTGATGTCATAAAAATGGTTTAAATTTAATTGCTTTTAAAAAATTAATGCTAACATTATTCATACATCTGCAAACACTGGTAATGTTTCAATTTAATAAGAAATACAAATTCTGTAACATCTCAATGTTGATTCTTATCTTTTAGGTCATGTTTATACAAGCAAAATAAATACTTCAGTATTGCCAAATAGAAGTGAATAAATTAATCCCAAGATATATAAACATCCATTGCAACCAATACTGTTTGGTAAAATCCACATCATATTTGTGAGAATTCCAATTACTTCCAATGCTTTTGGATCATACAAAATATGGAAATTCTAAGAATTAAAAAAAAGCAAAAATTAATAAATCTGTTCCCCTACGGTAGAGCAACATTTCATCTCCAGGAACACAACCATTATCTGATGTTAAAATGTGAACTAAAATATTTGTTCCAGGCAGTTTCAGTAGTTCTAAGTTCAACAGAAATTTAATCAAACTTTACAAATTTGGGTTCTGGAGGGAAAAAATAATGTAAAACTTTAGCCAGAAGACTGCTTTTTTCACAACCAGATGCCTGCTTGAGTTCTTGAAGACATTTTTCATGTTCATTCTCCTTAATGGCTGTCTAAAATTGAGATACAAATAGAAGATTAAATCAGAACAGACTGTACAGATTGTGATAGATATTTATCTCAACCCATTTTTGGCCTGACTGCAAGACATAGGCAAGGACTGCAGTGGCTAAAATGGGGAGTGGAGAAATTATCAGGGCTATACATTAAAGGACAGTTGAGGATCTCCTATTTCTCATTGCTGTATAGGAAAATTTTTCTTTGAAAGGTCATTCATAAAACATATCTTTACAAGTTAGGAGTTGCTTTTCAATGCATAACAACCAAATACAAACTGGGGCAGTTCCTGACACTTCACTTTTGGTCACTGCCCAATTTATGTTAGAGCACTTAAAGTAGCCATTTTAAGACATTAGCGCCAACCATGAACTTGTGTGGATTTTGAGATGAAAGGAGATTGAAAGTTGCAGTCGTTTTGTTTGGGAAATTCTGTAATCCTACTTGCCCTTTGCTTTGCTGTTTGAAGGTCATAGCATTTGACTTTGACATGCAGGCAGTTTCCTCATCTGGAACCAACCCTGAATGACAGGCTTTGTTCTCTGTTGGAGATGCTATCGGCCAGGAGATATCAAAAACAGGTCAGCAGTTGGGTTCATGATAGCGTAGAAGGGGGAAAGCGGGAAAATTAATTGAAACAAAATAATCAAACTGGCTACGCGATATGCACCTCCCTCATTGAGGTGAGCACGTAAATGTGTTGACAAAATCCTTACAGTAGCAGGAATCCAATCAAACTAATTGGGAGCCAATTAGTGGTAGGTCTTACAAAAATACAGCGATTTTGACACTGTTACCCAGTGTGCCTGCATTCTAGCAAACAAGGGGCTACATGGCAGGAGGTTGGGGCTGCATTGTAGCTGAAGGAGTTTTAAAGGCAATCATCAGAAAATGCCAAGGCTGCTGTCTTTGTGTCTGACAGGTCTGCCTTTGAGCAAAGATATTTTCTGACGTAATGGACCCAATGATAATACCCATATTGTACATTTAACCTGACACAGCCAACAATGATTTGCTTATCAGTTATTTTAAGCTGAGGTGCACAAAACATTTTGATCTAATTCTAGGAAAGGTTTGGAGGGATATGGGCCAGGAGCGGGCAGGTAGGACTAGTTTAGTTTGGGATTATGTTCAGCATGGACTGGTTGGACTGAAGGGTCTGTTTCTGTGCTGTATGACTCTATGACACTGTAGAGGGTGGTGGTGGTGGAGGGTTGTTTTTTGGACTGAGCATTGTCCCTTTATGGCAACTGCGATACAACAACAGCACCCAGGATGGGTGCAGAAAAAGTTTACCAGGGTGCTACCCAGTATGAGGGATTTTAGCTATGAAGAAAGGTTGAATAGACTGGGCTTGTTTTCACTGGAACGCAGGAGGCTGAGAGGCGACCTGATAGAAGTTTATAAGGTTTTGAATGGCATGGATAGAGTGGAAAGTATGACACTTTTTCTCAGGGTGGAGGGGTCAATTACTAGGGGAGACAGATTCAGGGTGCAAGGTGGGATGAGTTTAAAACAGATGCACAAGGCATGTTTTTCACATGAAGGATGGTGAGTGCCTGGAACACGCTGCCAGAGGAGGTGGTGGAAGCAGACACAATGGCAGCATTCAAGAAGCACCTGGGTGAATACATGAATAGGAAGGGAATAGGGGGATATGGATCCTGTAATTGAAGACAGTTTTAGTATGGAAGGCCAAAATGTATCACTGCGGGCTTGGAGGGCTGAAGGGCCTGTTCCTGTGCTGTATTGTTCTTTGTTTTGTGTAACAATTTCAATCCGTAGCGATCTAGGCTGCACAGTAACCACTCAGAAGACTTGGAATGAATTGTTAAACTGTTTTATCTTGATTGGAGGAACACGGAGAATAAGTGAGAAACAAATTTATTTCTTTCCATTAATACAACTTCCCTTTGTACAATGATACCATTGCAAACCTCATTTCATGTGCTGGCTTCAAGCTATGACCTTTCTCCTGCATTCCATACTTCTTGCAATCTCCCACTACAGGTAGGAGGAGGATGGGAAGGGAAATGAAACTTTAAAAGATAGGGAACACAACTCATTATTCAGAATATGTGCCCATTACCATTACTGCAATGGTGTGATTTGAACTATGCAAAGCTCCTGTCTTGGAAAGGCTTATTTAAGACAAGTTCCCAGTGAGCAATTTATCTGAACTGTTGCCAGTCAGGTTTTACAGAGCCAGTGAAAGGGAAATACAGTTCCTGTTCATGAAAGGAACTACACGGAGGGCCAGGGGAGGCAGAAATGCCCTTCCAGTACCACAAGGAAACCTTTAACCTCTAACCTCCCACTGGTAATTGAGGCTGCTTTACCACCCAGACAACCCTAATTCTATCCAAGTCCCAATAACTGACTGTATGTAGTAAATATGCTCACCTTCTGTGACCCGAACACCTCCTCTTTCCCCAAGCCCTGATCTGTTGCTTCCTTCCCCTCCTGATTGCCAGGCATCAAACCCAAACGTCTTCGTTTGTGGTCCCCTGTTGTTTTTCTACCCAGCAAGTGGCCTGTAACTTTGAGCTGCTGTCAGGAGGATCAGGAACCTCTTTTTAAAATAAGCTCCTGCTACTAAATTCAGCAGAAACCCCCGTCCTTAGCTTTGCTAGTTTTTCCCTGTGCTGGCAGCTTCTCACCAACTCATTCTCTGTCTTTTAAGAGTCATACAGCATGGAAACAGACTCATTGGTCCAACCTATCCACACTGACCACGTTCCCAAACTAAACTAGTCTCACCTGTCTGCATTTGATCTATATCCCTCCAAACTTTTCTTATTCATGTACTGATCCAAATGTCTTTTAAATATTGTAACCGTACCTGTATCTACCACTTCCTTTGGTTGTTCATTCCACACATGAACCACTCTCTGTGTAAAACCGTTGCCCCTCATTTCCTTTTTAAAACTTTCTCCTCTCACCTTAAAAATATGCCATCCCATTTTGAACTCCCCTACTCTAGGGAAAAGACCCCTGCTATTCACCCTATCTATGCCCCTCATGATTTTATAAATCTCAATAAGGTAACCCCTCAACCTCCTACACTCCAGTAAAAAAAAGTCGCAGTTTTATATCTCAAACGTTCCATTCCCAGCAACATCCCGGTAAATCTTTTCAGAACCCTCTCCAATTAAATAATGTGCTTCCTAAAGCAAAGTGACCAGAACTGCACACAGGAAGAGGCCTCACCAACATCCTGTACAATCTCAACATGACTCCCAGCTCCTATACTCAAAAGGTCTGAGCAATGAAGGCAAGTGCGCTAAACACCTTCTTAAACACCCTGTCTATCTGTGAAGCAAAATTCAAAGAATTATGTACCTGGACTTCTCAGTCTCTCTGCTCTACAACACTACAACACATTAATTGTACAACTCCTGCCCTTGTTTGCAATACCTCGCATTTATCCAAATTAAACTCCAACTGTCAGTCCTCAGTCCATTGATCCAATTGATCAAGACCCCTTTATAATCTTAGATAACCTTCTTCACTGTCCACTATACCACCAACTATGGTGTCATCCACAAACTTACGAACCATGCCTCCTACATTCTCATCCAAATCATTTATAAAATGACAAACAAAAGTGGACCCAACCCTGTGGAACATCACTGGTCACAGGCCTCCAGTTCAAAAAAAAAAACCCTCCACCACCACCCTCTATCTCCTACCATAAAGCCAATTTTGTACCCAATTGGCAAGCTCAACCTAAATCCATTTGATCTAACTTTACCAGTTTGTCTACCATGTGGAAGTTTGTCAAAGGCTTTACTAAAGTCCAAATAAACAACATCTACCGCTCTGCCATCATCAATCTTCTTGGTTACTTCATTAAAAAACTCAAACAAGGTTGTGAGACACAATTTCCCATCCACAAAGCCATGCTGACTATCCTAATCAGTGCTTGCCTCATCAAATGCATGTTAATCCTATCTTTCAGAGACATCTCCATCAACTTACCAACTACCGATGTCAGGCTCACCAGTCTATAGTTCCCAGGCTTCTCCTTACAGCCTTTCTTAAATAAAGGCACAACATTAGCCACCTTCTGGTCCTCCAGCACCTCACCCGTGATTATAGATGATATAAATATTTCTGCTAGGGTGTCCCTGCAACTTCTTCCCTAATTTCTCACAACGTCCTGGGAAACTCTTGATCAGGAATTGGAGATTTATCCACCTTTATGTTCTCTAAGACCTCCAGCACTTCCTCTTCTGTAATGCCAACTGTTTTCAAAACATCAATATTTGTTTCCCCAAATTCCTTAGTCTCCATTTCTTTCTCCACAGTAAAAACTGACATGAAATATTCATTTAGTATCTCCCCCATCTCCTGAGGTTCACAACATAGATGACCTCGTTGAGTCAATAATCCCTTTAAGGGACCCTATTCTCTCTCTCTAGTAGCTCTTTTGCTCTTAATGTACTTGTAGAAGCTCTTTGGATTGTCATAAAGATTAGTGTTCAGAATCAAGTGCCCAAAACAGTCACCTCTGTCATTTCTATTTTTGGGCTGATTTCCAAATTGTGACTATAGTTACTTACTAAGTACCTTGTACATTCCCTTCTCACAAAATGTATGCACTGATGCACAAGGCTGAACTCATGCTGTGCAACATTCATAACAAAGGTACCCAGCTGGTACATGTCTTCGCTGAAGTGGACTTTAATGAGTCCATTAATGTGTTTGTTACTAATTTGCCACAGCATGATCTCAGACCCTGAGAGCAGACAGGATGGGATGCTTTTAGCCACTGACTGCAACAACTGCTGCCCATGATGTTAGATGATTGCTCAACCTGAATAACTGCCCACCCAGCTCAATCTCCCTCATGTTAAAAGCAATAAAACTAACTTCAGCTGTATAGAACTACCGGTCACTCAAAATCACCAACTATTAGGTTAGAAGCTGAGACACTGGGCATAAATTTCTTTATGAGGGTTTCTAAGCGGGCCTTATGTTAACAGTGATTATGCACATTAGGGTTTTAGAATATTGTGCTCTGCAATTTGATGAAAGTGTAAATTGATAATGTCAAGGTGAGCAAAACAGAACCTCTGGGTTCTGAAAAACCAGGATAAGCAACTATGTATAATTTTAATATTGCTAACAAAAATGAAAACTTGATGCAATTGGATTCACTCTTGTAGTACACCAGTTTCAGAACTTGAGGGTGTGACTTGCGGCAATGAGCACTTAACAGGACATTAAATTTGTAACCTATGTTTGAAACGACAAGAGTCTTCCTTTTTTCATTGCAGAGCAAAGTATCGTTATATGAAGGTAATTGTGTCGTGATGAATCTTGGACAGCAACTTTTGGACTTTCCCGTTTTACATTCCCTTGACTGATGCTGCTGTACTATGTACACGCGATGGTAAGCATCATTAGCTTCACTATTACTCTGACAGCTAAGTTGATACAAATTATATTTCTGTTTCAAAGGCAAACTATTCATCTAATTTGAAGACAAAAGCGTTAACCTCACCTCTCTTCTTCTTGCAGTTTTTCCTGTTTTGATGGTCATTTTCGTTCAATTGCTTCCTTAAGTCTTCGACTTTATTGTCATCAATATATTCATAGTCATGTTTGTCAGACAAATCCATTTTTTCAAGATCTAAAGGAAGGCTTTTGGCTAAAGAAAAGATTTAAAGGCATGGTTTACACAAATGACTAACAAGAAAGCCAAGTCTCTTATGGTAGTAGTTGAAAAATTCACGAATATTACCATTTGATTGTTATGGCACCGCTTGGCAATTTTCTTTTAGTGCAGGCATCATAATGGAATTCAATAGCAATGATTCTCAAACTTTTTCAACAGCAAATCATTCTCCCCCCGACCCCATCTCTAGTATATTCTCGAGATTGAAAATGTCACTGTCTGTCACTCTCTCTCACACTCCTCTTTTTCTTCTTGCCTCCATTTCTGTTTCTCTTTCTCTGCCATTCTGCTTTTGTTTATCTGCTTTCTGTTTATTTTTTTGTTTCCTTCTAAAAATCGGTATCAAGGGTAGTTAAATGGAGTGGAGATACAGATTTGTTAAGAGTTTGCCTGCATGGGATATGAGGTTAATTGGTTGAATGGTTTATTCAAGTTCTTCTTTTAATTTCTATCTCTGTATAATCCCATAAGATGTAGGAGCAGAAAGTAGGCTATTGGGCCCATCAAGTCTGCTCCATCATTCAACGAAATCATGGTTGATCTGATAATCCTCAACTCCACTTATCCAGCTTTTCCCAATAACTATTGATTTCCTTGTTGATTAAAAATCCATGTACCTTAACCTTGAATATATTTAATGATCCAGCTTTGATGGCCCTCTGTGATAAAGAATTACATAGATTCACTACCCTCTCAGAGAAGAAATTACTCCTCATCTCTGTCTTAAATGTGTGGTCACTTTTATGCCTACAGGTCCTAGACTCTGCTATAAGGGGAACCAACTTCTTTGCATCTACCCTGTCAAATCATATACAAATCTTGTATGTTTCTCATTTTTCTACATTCCACTGAGTACAGGCCCAACCTACTCAACCTTTTCTCATAAGACAGTCCCTCCACCCTGGTATCAGCCTAGTGAAGCTTCTCTGGACTCCCTCCTTTGCCAATTCATATCTTTCCTTACAGAAAGGGCCCAAATCCATTCACAGTATTCCAGCTGTGGTCTGGTTAGTATCTTGTATAATTTTAGCAAAACCTCCTTACTTTTATACTCCATTCACTTTGAAATGAAGGCTAACGTTCCTTTTGCTTTCCCTATTACCTGCTAAATCTCAACATTGCATTTCTTTTCTCAGCTCGTTACATTTTTATTCTCATCCTATTCCTTCGTTTCTTTTCACATTCTCTTTTCTGCAACTTTTTGCTGGATTGGAAACTAAAATGGTGAACAGTACAAGGCTGTCAGTGAAGTTCAGGGAGCGGACCAGGACACTGATGGATGTCAGAGTGTAGAATCTAGCAGTCTATGGAAACTGAATGATCCAGCAAATGACAATTCATTTATGGGGCTAATGGAAAGTGAAGAACAGAAGGCTAGGGAAAGTTCAAGCACACAGTAAGTGGACCTTCAAAATTTTGCAGAAGGGAAACTTGGAGTTTAAATGTGCAAGTTTGCAAAACAGATGGGCACAAACTGTTTTACAAATTACTCTATCACCAACTACATCTCAATTCCTAATTAATGGTCTGAGATATAGGATTTCTTATTTTAATAGCCACTGTATATTTTTTGTGATTTATTTGATGTTATTGATAACTTGTTATCAAGTTATTTATTGTTATTCACTCACATAATCGAGCATATCCCTTTAACTCGTGGATTTATAAAAATGGATCAGAAACTTTCAAAATTAATGCAGTGCTGTATTTCTGTCAATTTGCTCGAGGAATAAAAAATACAAGCCAGGTATGTAATACATATATCTGTACATTATACAGCTCATCATCAACATGTCAGAGATATAGGTAATTAATCCACACCCCAGTAGCAGACCAGCTGAAAGTTACAAACATCTCTCCTGACACTGCCCTTACTGGCTTTGATTTCTTCTATAAAGGCAAAATATGCTGGATGCTGAAATCTGAAATAAAGACAGAAAGTGCTGAAAATACTTAACTGGTCAGGAAGTGTATTTGGAGAGACAAGCAGAGTTATGGTTTCAGGTCTATGACCTATCATTACAACTCAAAATGTCAACACCCTGCTGATGCTACCTGACCTCGTAAATGATTCAAAAAAGGCTGTGCCACCTAACAACCATGAAAGGTTCACATTGAGCATGTGCAAAGTTCTGCACATGCACACTTTGTGAAATGTTCTGCCAGTAAAATCATGGCGCCACCCAAGTAAGCCAATAAATATGAGCGGAACGGAGTGATGTCACTGGCAGGCCACTGTGCGTGCATGTTTTGCATATACATACTGACAGTGTCTTTGGGGTTTTCAGTAGACGTTCTTGTCTCAAATTTCTGCTTATATTTCTAGCTGCTTTGATTCTGGTTCATTCATTCAGATTTGGAGAGACAAAATCGATAATTCAGTATTTCATTGGTTCATGAGCTTTCTATCTGGGCAAATGAGCCAGATTTTATAGAAATTATGTTTGCTTGTTTCTGCAATCAGCATTGAACCAAGGTCAAAATTCAGGGAATCTTAGATCATTTCATCTCACTATTTCCCACCTAAATATGATTCCCAATCCCAACAGAACTCTGGGGTCCACTGTACACTTTGGCAATCACTGGCCTTGAAAGCCCTGGCTAATGAGCATCATAACATTTGCTGCTGGAGAACAAGCAGTAAACCATACAGCATAGTAACACAATCACTGAGAAAGGTGGCAGGGTCATACAAGGGAATAATTACAAGTAACAATGACATAGGGAAATGTTAATATCATGTTTAGCAGACATGCAGCACACATTATTATATTGCTACACAGAAGCAGAGCACAATTATAGGTTACATAATGCAACAATCTCAATATGTTGCTCATCATATGCACTACAGCAGCTTCAGACTTCAGCTAAATAATTAAAAAAGAATGTTTTGTGCAAGTCCTCATTGTTACATACAGTACCTACACATGCAAAGATACACAAATATTTTTATAAAATTGTATCAGGAATCAATGTGTCACTCACAAATTCAACTGAATACCTTAGCTAACTATTAGAACTCAAAATGCTGGATGAACCCGAGTGATTTCTTTCACCAGTATCAGGCATATTCTCATTTTATGATCAAAATAAATGCCAATTTCACTGCTTGGAGAATCAACACTTATATATAGATCAGTAGCTCACTGAGTTCATTCTTTCTGAAACTGAATTTGGGAACTTCTGATTTATCTTCAAATTCATCTAACCCAAACTGGTCACAGCTGGTAACTGCAGTTTAATTTAATAAATATGGTTTAAATTTAAAACCATGGCCTTGTCTTGAAAGAAGATCAGTTGCTTTGTAAGGAAGCCTAAAACAGAATCCGAATACTGGATGTGAATTCATCTGATAGTGTGCATCCCTCAAATTATACCAACACATTCTGACTTTTGACTCCTGAAAGTGCAGGTGCAATTCACATATTACATACCTTTCAGCAATACCGTGTCTGCTTCTGGTGAAACGTAGTCTGTTCTTTCTTTCAAGTGGTCTGTAATTGTTACACTTTGAAGAATATTTTCTGGCTTTGCAGTAATGTTAGGGATGTACTTCTGAGATTTAGCTTTGCTTCTTGGCATTTCCATTGGTGAATGCTAATTTAAAAATAAAAGACAGTGGTAAGCTGTACCAAAAAAACCCCACAGAATATTATAACACTGAATAATCATGATGTAGAGGTGCTGGTTTTGGACTGGGGTGGACAAAGCAGAAATCACATGACACTGGGTAAGAGTCCAACATGTTTATTTGAAAACACAAGGGTAAGGCTCCAAAAGCTTGTGTTTCCAAATCAACCTGTTGGAATATAACCTGGTGTTGTGTGGTTTCTGACTGAATAATCGTGTAATCTATAAGTAATGATTTGAAAACTACATGTTAGTTAAATCATGTCTTTCAATGCTCTCTTTGCACCCTGTTGAGTTCCTCCACCTTCATCCAACAGGATGTTCATTTTCTCATTAGTACTGTCTTCAGTAAACTTTACTAGGCTCCCTGTTCTCTAAAGCATCAACTTAAAAATCCTTTTCCTCATTTACAAATCCATCCATGATGTCTCCCTTCTCTACCTTTGCAATATTCTGAAGCTTCATATCTCAGCCTGTGTACTTCAACCCAAGTATGGCCTTCTGTGCATTCTTGTCCTTCATTTCATCAGTAATGGGAGAAACTGCTGTCTCAACCAATTACCTGGAGGTCCCTCAAAAAATCTTGATTTTCTCCCCTTTAAAAACTGCTTTAAAACACATTTTTGAATGATGGTTCTAAAAAACAAAGGTCAAAGCGAACCATTTGATTGGCACCCCATTTACTACCTTAAGCATTCACTCCCTCCACTACTGACACACACAATGCACTACAGCAATTTATCAAGGATCACTGAACAGCACCTTCCAAACTCTCAAATCCTATCACCTACAAGCACAAGGGCAGCAGATGCATTGAATCACACCATATCCTGCAAGTTCCCCTCCATGTCATATACCATCCTGACTTGGAACTAGATTGTCATTCTTTCATTGCTGCAGGGACAAAATCTTGGAACTCCCTCCCTAACACCACTGTCACATCTCTAGACTTGTAGCAGTTCAAGAAGGCAGCTCACCTATTTCTCAACAGCACTTAGGGATGGACAATAGATGTTAGCCTAACCAGTGAAGCCTGCATCCCATGAATGAACGCTTTTGTAAAATTCCATTCATGTCTTGATGTAATTTTCTCTCCTTTTTAATCTATTAACATGCAATCATTTTGGTCTTGTATAGCTTACAAGTATTATTAACTTTGTCTTTATAAATGCACTAAAATTTCATACCTCATTCATGTCTTGGTAAGTTAAAAAATCTCATTTTAAGAAACTGGATTAAAAGGTTTTAGAGAATATGAGATAAAGGTTTAAACCCAGACTGGACTGAAAGATTATAGTCTTATTATTTTTCTTTTTGTCTGACAGTTGCGTGAAATACATTTGTGTCATGAATCCAGCTACTCAATCAGCATGTGAACAGAATATAAAAGTGCCATATTTCAGCACAAATTGCCAGGCTAAGAGGTTGCATTAACAGTTGGAATTTTGAGAATTGACTTAAAGTAAATACTGTTTGAAGTCACAGGCTACACAATGTATAACTAGCTACAAGTTCACATTAGATTTGTTTAGAAATTAGGGATAGTAGGATTGTTAAAGTGCCAGATAAATAATTTTAAATAAAATTATTAATTACATTATACTGGATAGCATTACTTTAATCTGTTTGTTGGAGAGGTATAGGTGCACCGTTACTACATATTTGGCTATGTTTTATGCAACATAGGATTGATAGGGCCTGATATTGAATGCAAAAATCTTCAAAAGTGCCACAATTCCTCAACTTCCATCAAAATTTTCAATACTGTATTTTCATCAAAAATGCATGTTTTTTTTTCAGTTGAGCTTGAATTAGTTGATGATGGTCAATAACAAGGGGGCATGGTTTTAAGGTAAAAGGCAGGAGATTCAGAGGGATTTGTAGGCAAAGGTTTTCACCCAGAGGGTGGCTGGTATCTGGAATGTACTGGTGGGAAGGTAGTTGAGGTGAGAATGCTCACAACCTTCAAAAATTACTTGGATGACCACTTGAAATATCATAACATTCAAGGTCAAGTGCTGGAAAGTGGGACTAGTGTAGATTTAGAGTAGTGTTTTGTCGATTCAGACTTGATGGACCCTTGGCATTTCCTGTACTGTATGATTCTTTGATTCTATAAATGGATCTGGATGGGGTGGAGGTGCGGTGACCAGACAGCAAGGTGAAGACTGGAGACCCTATTGCCTGACTGCATTCTGACTTAGTTCTGAGTAGGAAAACTTGATAATGCCTTCCCACCTGGAGGCTAATTGCAGCCATTAAAGTCTGGCATGGGGTGGTAGAAGCACCCTGTTCCACTAGAGGGATCCAGCAGCAGCAACAGAGGAACCTGCAGGGAAACTGCCCCCTTCCTACTCCCCTCAACATCACCTTCTCAGAGGTAACTAACGTCAGGCAATGAAGGGTCTAGGCCTGAAACGTCAGCCTTTTTGCTCCTATGATGCTGCTTGGCCTGCTGTGTTCATCCAGCTCTGCACCTTGTTGTCTCGGATTCTCCAGCATCTGCAGTTCTTACTATCTCAGGCAATAAATGCTGGCCAGCCAGCAATACCCACATCCCACGAGTGAATAAAAAAAATCATTTAATTCAATTAAATCTCCCTTTTGGGTCCTGATGCAACCTCTCCAAATACCTTTTCCTTTTGCTCCATCATTGATACCTGGTCTAAGCTGAATTGTAATACCAGCTGTAGCCACCACTACTGGTGGCACTGTTGATAATAGAGCACTGCTGGCTTCTGCCACCCCACAACAGGGTTTCCAGGGTGAAATTCTCCTTACAGGAGTTGGAAATGCAACGACAGGTGAGCACCTGATTCAATCCCATCAGACATCCAGAAAATGACCATGGTGAGGTTCTAACTGGTTCCAAATTGAGGATGGGCTCCCCTCACCCCCGAACTAACCATTCAATTCTGCCCTATGTAATTGCATTATGCTTTGTTCTTAGTACAGCTTAATATATTAAAAGCTATATAATTATTTAAGAAATGGGAGCGTGTTCTTCACATATTTTATAAATATAGTAACTGCAATATAAAATATTGTCACACTAAAACAATTTATTTCTGGCTTCTTGAACTAAAGAAAAAAAACCAAATACCAGCAAATACCAAAAAATATCCTCCACACAACACTTTCGATTCAACACATGTTTTATAAGCTTTCCAAAGACAATCTTGTGTTTGAGTTACGATTTCAACTATCATCCCCACAACCGTAAATTGTCCTCCCTCCCTACTGAACACATTGCTAGGTATGTTCCACAAACCCTCCTCTACTTTACCCAAGTAACAATTACTCAAGCTTTGACTTCTGCAAGAAAACAGAAATTCTCTGCAGCTATAGGCCAGATGGTTCCCCCAGCCTGTTCACCATTCAGTAACATGATGGCTGAACTTTCCTGCTTTATCCTTGTGTCCTGCAATTCCCTTCATGTCCAAAATAAAATCAATCCCAGTCTGAATATACTCTTTGATCAAGTTTCCATACATCACTAGGGTAGAGAAATCCAAAGATTTACATCACTCTTAGTGAAAAAAAAATCTTTATCTCAGTCCTAAATTACCTCCTCCTGACCTTGAGACTATGACTCCTGCTTCCAAACGCTACAGTCTGGGGAATCATCCTCTCACATCTATCCTGTCAACTCCTCTGAGAATTTTACACCTTTCACTGAGATAAAGCTACTCAACAGGTGGGTGAGGGATGAGGCGGTAAAGACCCTCCTTGCCCCATAGCTGGCCAAATACACTTCCAAAATCATTTTTCTGAGTAGAAATCCAGAATAATTACTGAGCTTTGCTTCTCCTGAGAAACAAGACTCTCAGACCGTGGTACTTTCATTATCATTCTGCCCTGACTCACCCCTTGGGATCTTTCTACTCTGTACGTCTCAACTACATAATTAACAGACTTTCTCAGCCAAGCTGTTTTTTCTAATGGCCTTCTGTGGAAAGACACTGGCACACCAACATGACGTACTCCACTCCAGTCATTTTAAAGGTTTGGATTTTCATTGCTTTTGCTTTTAAATGGAAGTGACTGCTTCGTGTAAACAATTTTAAATCCTCAATATTGCTGTCCCTCTTTGATAGGAAGAATTGCCTTACCTTTGGAGACTTATGGGGGTTCAGTTTTCGAGGTTGAGGTGGATACAGCCTCAATGTTTTTGTTGATGATATAGGTGACTGAGGTTTCTTTGGAGGACGGGGAGGAGGATGCAATGTGGAATTTTCATATCTCCGCATCATGTAATACAAGTCTTCGCTGATCTCTTCGACAATGGTTTTCGGAGTAGAACATGGAACATTTACTGCTGGCTCCTGTAACACTTGTACAGACAGATTTACTCTGTGAACTGGAATTTTGAAACATTCTGATGGATTGTCCAGCATGCTCACCAGTAAGCATGGATCCACAATTTCTTCCTCAATTCGTAATGAAGGCAAGGCTGCCAAATTGTCATTGATTGACAAATCTCTTACGGATACTTTAACATTAAAGGGAAGGCTAAAATGTTCGCAAATGTCAGAAATATTGTATTGCTTTTTATCATGGATGACTTCAACAAAGCTTCCTTCCATGTATGTAGGAAGAAGGACTTGTTCATAGTCTTTTCCCACAATTTTTTCACAAGCCAGTGCTTCAACTATCCGTTTATCTCCTTCACAGCTGACTTCAATGCTCTGGCATTGATAAACGAGAAATTGGTCACCCACTTCCACAGGTGAAAACTCTGCATAATCAGATTCAAACATCTTTGTTGCAATAACATGCAAGTGGTCATTGCTGTTTATAGCAAGCTTCAGATCATACACTGTAGGGAACTCTCTCGGTCTTCTTTTGAATCGTCCTTTGTAGGTTTTAGGAATTAAAAAGTGCTTTTTATTCAAATCGCTCCTGTTCTCAGATGCAATCGCTTTCTTGGCAAAGTGTTTCTCGTGAATAACTATTACTCTTCCTGCTTTCAGGGAATTGTAAATGTGCTGGTGGTCAGGGCACTCAATTATTTCAGCCAACATGGGGAAGTCTTCATCTGGTCTTTTAAAAACGTCAATTAATGACAGAGGCTGTACAAAGGAGTTAACATCATAAAGTTCTGTCACATCTACAACCTCTACATCAAGGTTAGATGGTATGTGTACAATTTCCTTTCGGACTGAAGGAAATAATTAAGAGAAAAAAAATCAGTTTTTCATCTTCACTGAAACACACAAGATTATTTGTCACATTTTGGATTCAAGAAGTGCATTCTAGAAGCCACATTTTAATTACACCCTTCCCAACACCTCTATTTTCTTTCTCTGAAACATGCAGCAGAAGCCAAATGGACAACTGCTGATGCTGGCAGATGCACAACAACAATGCAAAGGTTTTCCAAAGCAACACTTCCCTTGCCCACTAAATACCTTTCCACTTTTAAAATACAACTAATAGAATAAAAACAGAACCACAGGTATTGAACTTGAGCATTGCCACTTCAAAACATTGATACTCCCCTGCATAACTACTGGTTACTTTGTTGTTCTTTATTCAGCTTCACTTTTTCTCTCTTTCTACACATAGTTTCTACAATTGCTGAAAATCTTTTATGGTAGCAAGTGACAGATGTGTGAATCATAAGATAAAAATGGGGATAAAATGTGATATTTGTGCCCTGACACTGGTGGGAAATAAATGACCTTAAAACAAAATGGTCACATGTGGAACAACTTGTCAAATTCTACTTAGCTGCTCTGTGCAGCCACGGTGTTACATTTAATCTACAATTTCTTCCTGCAATTTTCCTGCTTTCCAAAGCGAGAATCATTGCAACACTAATCTTATTCTTTTGACTCATCTTTACATAAATAAATCACAGATCTAGATATCAAATATACATTTATTGAACTTTCAACGTCTGCATCTCCAAGTTAACACAAGGATGCAGGTTTGCCTGCGGGAACTTGAGGAATTACTCCTATACTTGTACCAGACAAAAAGTTACAGCACGTCTGTGAGCATAATCCTGAACTTCTGCTCCTAGTGGGTACTGCTTTGAGTTCAGAGTACAAAGCATAGAAAGTAGTTACCCATTCACAAATGAACCAGTAACTGGGAATTACTGAAGATCCAAAGATCATGCAAGGTCAAGCAAGCTCATGCGTAGATTGTAGGTTTATTTGAAAACGGGTTCAGATAAATCAAGATTCATATAGGTGACCAGAATGAGCTGTGCACCATTTAAATTTTTAAAAATTTATTAAGTTGCATTTGTTAGATGACCCAAAATCTATATGTGGGGGAAGGATCTCAGCAAAGCACTTATGAAATTCTACAAATTTTTAATGCTTGCCTGATTAGTAATTACCTTCTTTTAAATTGAGAATGGAAACAGCAGAGATTCCACTAACTTTGTCCATCTTAAATGTCTACACTGTTCTTTTTGTCGAGAGCAGATTTTAGATTTTGCTTGGACACTCCATCCTACATTACAACTGACCTTTGTTATAGCAAGTGTTCACTTATGATTTTGTAACAGAATGACTGTGATAAACCACTAACAAATTGGTCAGTATTTTCCTTTTTCTCATTCTTAACCCACATTTTCTGTCTGTTCATCATACTGATCTCTAAATTGCAGGGGGGCAAGTGCAAAAGCAGAAAATCTCCAACCATTTGTTTGACATAATAACTAGAAGATAATGGACAAAAAATACAAAGTTTTGCTTACATTTCATCACTGCTTGTATTTCATACACAGGCACCAGGCTCAGGTCATTTTGAAGATACTCATTATAAGGATTTGGTTCCCAAGCAATTAATGTTTTTGCTAGCTTCACAACTCGCCTCCGGTGTTTAGGCAACTTCCATTCTATAATCTCCTTCAGTGTATAAAACTGGTCATCTTCGCATTCGTAAAATGTTCCTTCATATGACAATGGAAGCCTTACTGTCTCATTTTTATCTCCTCTGTTAACAGTACAAATCACATACTGCTCTCCATCCACTTCGGCCAGAGAGTTTATCACTATATGTTCGTGTTCGCTTATTAAGATGTCATCCACCTGAATATCCACATTGCTGCAAAAGTGAGGGTGGCCCAAACGGTTATGCCCAATTCGTACTGACTTTGTAATATCACCAATACAACCATAGGGGCATGGGTCAGCAAGAACCTTGAAGAAACCTGATGCAAGAATCATTCAAAGTTAAATGTTACATGTTAACTTTTATATCCAAAAGCATGGTATAACTGAAATGATTTATGAGTTTCTTTCCTTCACGTGCATTAGATGTTGCAGCAAACATATATAGATGATCTCACATATTGGTGCAACTTTGCTTGAATTTCCATGTAGACCCAGATCAGATCAGATCAATGTAATGGGTATTAATTACGATTTGAAGCAAAATTTAAAACACTACTGTTATGCATAAATTGTTGCTATATTAAACATACCAATTTTGAATTCATTATTTTAGTTGTTCACTAATTATAGATTACAGCCAAAACATTTTAAGACATTGTGTAAACTAAATCATCATTCGCATCATACTAATCATTGTTGCATGCCCAAATATTTGCACAACAGTCCAAATGCAGACTTTGACAGCATTTTTATGATTCTGAATGTTATACATCTTGTTATAAAATCAGTACAATTGAATTCAAGTTTTTCTGTGCAAGTTGCACTTCATTCAACAAACTACATTTACCAACATTTTTCTCATAGTTAGAGCAGAAGTGGGGTTTTAGAAATGTTTCACAATCACTTTTTTTTGTGGAAATAGTATGTAATAGTATATGGGATACTGACTTCTTTTTGTCTAAAATGTGATGTACTTGCTCATATACATGTGCAAATTACACCAAATTTACTTAATCTGGTAAAACATCCCAAAATGCTTCTTGAGGTCTTATCAAACAAAAATTTACAGAGTCATAAAAGGAAAACATGATTAAAAGCTTAACCAGAAGCATCTTAAGACCAGAATGAGGTGTCAGCAGTTAAATGATTAAACCTGGGGAGGAATAAAGGACCAAACTGGAACATTGCAGGTATCCTAGGGTGTTGTGGAGTTGGAGGAGGTCACCAAGGGAGGATTGTTTAGGCTATGCAGGGATTGGAAAACAAATGTAAGAAAACTGAAGTCTTGCAAACCAAGAGTTGACGAAAGTCAGGAGACAAAGGGTGACAAGTGAAAAGGACTAGTTAATTTCAGTGTACAGTACAGGAGTGGAGATTAGCCATTTTCAGTCAAAATGTTGTGTCAAGTGAGATTCTTGGTGCCCAGTCTGCCATGGTTCGGAGGTGTTAACATGTAGGAGACAGTGACATTGTATCAGAAGGTTCGGGATGGTGTTGGAAAATGACATGCTACAATCTAGAGTAAGAAAAATCAATCGGCAGACAACTGACTTTAAGGGGATAGAACAGAGCTGACTGAAGAGTAGGGTTTACCAAAACAAGAGGTTTTAATGAAAAAGAGGAGCCAAATGATGGGCCACTTTCAAACAGCAGGTGATTCAGTTACAGTTGAAGTATATTCCCTATCAGGGAAATGGTAGGACGAACAAATCCAGAGTTCTCCAGATGATATAAAAGGTAGGTGCAATTGGGAATCAACAGGAATCCCAAAGGTTTGAGGGAGTGGGGCTGGAGGTGTGAAAAAGCAAATAAGAGAAACAAAGAGTAACAATGAAAGGATGAGCAGCTAATACAAAGGGAAATTCCAAACTCTTCTATAGGCATATAAAGAGTAAGAGAGTGGTTAGAGGAAGAATAGGGATGATCAGAGACCTAAAAGGGAATTTACAAATGAAGAAAGGCACATAGCTGATGTTTTAAATGAATGCTTTGCAGTTGTCTTTATAAAAGTGGAGGATGCTATCCAGACCATGGTGACAGATGGAGAAAGTCTGTCACTATAGGAGTTCAAAAGTAATAAGGAAGAAGCCTTGGATAGAATATTGGCACTTAATGTAGACAAGGCACTAGGGATTGGATAATATGCATCAAAGGATTTGGAAGGAAGTAGAAATTACAGCAACAGTGACCATAATTTTTCAATCTTCCCCTGACTCAGAGAAAGTGCCAGAAAACTGGAGAATTGCAAACATTACAGCCTAGTTCAAGAAAAGTTGTAAGGATAACTCCGGCAATTACAGACCAGTTAGTTTAACTTTGATGGAGGGGAATTTTCTAGCAACAATTATTAGTTATAGAATTAGTAATCACATGGGAAAAAAAGTGGGTTGGTTTGGAAGAGTCAGCATGGATTTCTAAAGAGGAAATTGCGTTTAAGTAATTTGCTGGAGATTTTTGAAGAGGTAACAGAAATAGTGAATGAGGGTAAAGCTGTTGATGTAGTACACATGGATTTCCAGAAGGCATTTGATACAGTGGCCACACAAAAGACTTGCTGACACTTATAGGTCATGGAATAAAAGGGACAGTAGCAATGCAGATACACACTTGGCTGTATGATAGGAAACAGAAAATAATGGTCAACGGATTGTTTTTGGACTGGAGGAAGGTTTGTAGTGGAGTTGACCAGGGTCATTATTGGGACCCTTGCTTTCCTGATGTATTTGGATCTTGGTTGGCAGGGGACAATTTCAAAGTTTCCAGATGACACTAAACTTGGAAGAACTATAAACTGAGAAGAGGACAGTACAGAACTCCAAAAGGAGTTGGTGGACTGGGTGGATAGGTGGCAGTGATGTACTTTGGTTGGAAGAACACTGAAATATAAAATAAAAACAGTGAAATAAATCAAAATAAACAGTAAAAATACTGAAAGAGTATAAAATAAGGGGTACAGTTCTAAAGGGGTGCAGGGGCAGAGGGACCTGGATGTTTATTTGCAAGGATCATTGAAGGTGGCAGGGCAGATGGAGACAGCAGTGAATAAAGCATACAGCGTTCTTGGCATTAGTGATAGCAGCATAAAGCACAAGTGCGAGGAGGTGATATTGAACTTGTACAAGACACTTGTTAGAACTCAACTAGAGCATTGGGTACAGTTGTGGGTGCCGAATTATAGGAAAGATATGAATGCATTGGAGAGAGTGCAGAAGCAACTTAATGTGATGGTTCCAGGTATAAGAAATGTCACTTATGAGGACAGATTGATGAAAATGGGACATTTCTTCTTGGAAAGAAGAAGACTGCGAGAAAATCTACTTCATGTTTACAAATCATGAGCAGGCTAGACAGTGTAGTTGGTGGAAGTGGTTTCCAATTGTAAATGGAACAAGAATGCAGGGCATAGATTTAAAGTGGTGTGCAAAAGAAGCCAGGATGATGTGAGAAAAAGCTTTTTCACTCAGAAAGTAGTAATGGATTGCACTTCCACTTAAGGCTTGAGCAGAAAATCACAAAAAGTTTCTCAATGCTGAGATACAGATTTTTTTTATTTTCTACATATTTTCCCATCTTTCTCACCATTGCTCACACCACACCAGGAAGGGGAAAAATCCACCCATAGAATTTTGGAGGTGACCATAAAATATACAAGTGAAATACAAAAATACCTGGGTAGTCCAGTGGTAACTCCACGGTATTTGTGAAATCATTGCTTTCAGTACCATCACAACTTTCTACATTAATTTTTGCGATTTTGAAACCAATGACTTTAATTACTTCTCCAGTAGCCAGGCAACACTCATGTCCATGCATTTCATATACAGAACCTAGGAAAACATTTTCCAGAATTATTTTCAAAACTTTTGACTCATTAAAGTGTGCTTACAGAATCTTGGAAATGGAAGAAATTGGTTTGGATATGTTGTTTAAAGATTCTGAATCAGCATAAAAGTAGGAAATGGACTTCATGTAAATATAAACATTATTGAATAAAACAAAATGCTGATATTAATTATGGGGAAATAACATCTCTGGCTAGCAATTAAAAACTTACAATATCAGACTGAACTATGATATTGCAAATAGGCCATTACATTTTAATTTTACACCGCTCATAAAAATAAATCATGTATATTATGACAGAATAAATCACATTTTTTCCAAAACTCAATTTTAGAATTTTAAAAATGTGAACAAAGGTGGCTTTACCTCCAGAAATAAAGTGCAAAAATACTAATATTCTATAATGTAATGTATTACAATAATTCTAGTAAAAATCGTTTCCAGGCAGTTCTTGCATTAGTAGGTCATTATTGTAGTAGCACAGATAAATGTTTCACATTGCGACAACACAGAAATCCTGATGCAGCTGACTTTCAGGAATTACCTAGCACTTGGAACCTTCTAGAAAAAATCTCTTAGAAAAGTTAGAGTTGTAGATTTCATAAGGTTCCAAATGACTTGAGTTAATAGCAACCCGCAAAAGGTAAGACAATTAAAACTTGCTCTAAATGTGGCTGACTATTAATCTCCCCCACCCAATTAACGCACCATTGATATCCCCCAAATCTTACATGGATACCTAATCCACCACCCTGGACCCCAGCACCCACATCCTGAAAACTCTTACCTGGACATTCCCTACTAACCTCACAGCCACCTGAACATTCCTGACCCTCCAAAAGTATGTGGTTTTTTAATATCCAATCAGGGTCAGAATTCAGGCCATATTTCAAGAATCATTTTATGTAATCTTCCAAGGTTGACTGTAATGAAATACATAGAAGAACTGGTAATTCAAAACAGAATTTCTTTCGTAGCATCTATCTTATTCGCACAGTAGGCAACCTTGAAGCTAATATGCAAAAGTTTAATTTAAATTTCAAACTGAATTTAAATTAAGATTCCGAACGATTTACCATTTTGGCCAGATTATGTTGTGCATTCTGTGCAACACAAAGGGCAGTTCAAGTTATATTGAAGTTCATAAAGGAACAGTTGTGTTTCTAAGAAAAGATTTTGGCTTTTCTGTACCTTTCAGTTTCTCTTTGCCTTTTTAAAAAAAATTGCTTGTTTTTAAGTAGTCTTGAGAACATTTCACTTGTATGGCATGGTAATTGTTAAAAATCCACTTAACCATACGTAGTTCATCCATCTTGACTGGCTTCAAACTCCTTCCACTGCAGCATCAATTTATTGTTAAGTAATTGCAGGGTTTTTACCTCCATTACTCTACCAAAAACTCTTAATGTATAACATTTGTCACTTAGTAAAATTATCTGCCCTATTGACTACACAGCAAGTGTTCTCAATGTACATTACTAATAATGCCCTACATACCTGAAAGCAAGGAACACATCTGTAAACAACATCATGGTCATAAAGCTAACATAGCCTTTTAAAAAGGCAAAGAGAAACTGAAAGGTACAGAAAAGCCAAAATCTTTTCTTAGAAACACAACTGTTCCTTTATGAACTTCAATATAACTCGAACTGCCCTTTGTGTTGCACAGAATGCACAACATAATCTAGTCATAATGGTAAATTGTTCCGAATCTTAATTTAAATTCAGTTTGATATTTAAATTAAACTCTTGCATATTAGCTTCAAGATTGCCTACTGTGCGAATAAGATAGATGCTACGAAAGAAATTCTGTTTTGAATTACCAGTTCTTCTATGTATTTCATTACAGTCAACCTTGGAAGATTACATAAAATGATTCTTGAAATATGGCCTGAATTCTGACCCTGATTGGATATTAAAAAACCACATACTTTTGGAGGGTCAGGAATGTTCAGGTGGCTGTGAGGTTAGTAGGGAATGTCCAGGTAGGGGTTGGTACAATTATCATTTTAGCCGTGCCATTATAGAGGAAAGATTGCTCAACAAGACCAGACGTTTCCCTACGAAGAAGGGTGATACGGAGTTATCTTACGTTGCTCTTAAATACCTTACAATTGATTTCACAGTTGTGTTTCTGCACGTAGTAGAAAGTCTCCTTGGAATGTTGCACAGTAACACAGGAGAAACCAGTTAAGTCTTAGGTCTTCTCAATGATCTGTTTGTTTCATCTCAGTATGTATGCTTACCAAATAAAATGGCATTTCAATAACAAATCATTCTGGTGCACACAATTAGATGTCAGCAATGTATAAAGAATACATAAAGCACAGTTTATCTTTTCTACATGTTTGGTTAAAAATGCTTACAATCTCCTTCCCACAAACTACAAGAATTATAAAATTAGAAGTGGCTTGAGTTCCTCTTGAATTGTTGCATCCATTTTACAATTGCTGTTACAACAGTCATTACCTGGTGATAATAATTCAAGGCAAACTATCTAACTTTGATGAGGCACACAGGATAAACTGCAAAATTGCAGAAAAAGAAAAGTGCACAATGTACTTGAAAATATTTGTTAGCTCGTATAAAGCTCTCTGCTAATAAGCTTGTAAATTACACAAGTTATTTTCTGCAGTCACGTACTGTAGATAATTTACTTCTGTGTATAAGGCATCAAACAGAAATCTAGAAAATTTTCTGTAGTTTTCACATAATTACTCAAACAGGAGAGTGAAGTAAGGCTTGATGCAATTAGTTAAACTTGAACATTTTTTTAATAGACTTTAAAAGAATATATAACCTCACATAGAAATTGCTAATTGCAGTAGAAATGCAACAAACATTATCCCCCATTAGCTGGATTCACAACCATTTGTCTAATCACGCTGAAATTTTGTACCATAAGGTGTTTAAAAGTGAAGATTGATAAAGTTGCAGCAAGTGTAAACTTCATATTTTTATCATATCTACCAACAATTAAAAACCGAGAGAATTAAACCATACTTTTATAATCACTACATTTCAGTGCCAGGAAACTTGACTGTGTATGTAACACATTTAGTCTTAAAAAGGCACTTGAACTGAAACAAACAAGGCTGAACCTTCTGTAGCAAGTTCCGTTCAGATCTGCTCTGGATATGCTTCAAAGTCAGCCCGTTCAGACAGCAAGATGATATTTTCTTAAAACTACTGGCAGATGTTTCAGAGAGTAACTTCTGGATTTCTGTATTTAAGCACACCACTGCCTTTTGCTTGCTGTAATATTAGTGTATAAGCAATGATGAATGCCATTAGCCTCATCGTTATTTTGATAGCTGATTATAACCTTGTAGGTCTGCCACTATTAACTTTGCTGGTAGTGCAGCAGAAGCTTTGGATAAAACGGGCTGGAAGTTATAGTGGCAACAATAAATGTAGCTCAAAGCAAATTCCTCATTATAGAATCACAACAATAATAACTATGAACCACATCCTTAACCCATTATCTTCGTACTGTTGCTAGCTTTTCAAATGAGGTTACCTTCTCTAATTTTATTTGCCGTGGTCTCAATCCCTCCTGCTAAACTTTTGCCTCACTCAACCTCCTCCTATAAAGTAAAGGTAACCACAAGTGCATTGTTCTCCTGTCATTACTAAGCAAGTTGTGCTGTGATAAGTCATGATTTGAATTCTCCACAGCGCACTTATCCAGGCCTTTGAGAATTGTAGATACAGGTGTAGCTGCAGTGATAGCTTCTGCAAAGAATATCAATTGATTCCCCAGACATTTCAAAGGAACTGGGGTCACTAGGTAAAAATGATAATGAAGACATTCAGACACAAGAAAGATTAATTATACTTGGCTACACACATTATAAATTATATATTTTTTGTTCTTTTGAATTTCTCTTTACTTTGCTAAGACATTTATTTCTTTGTGCATATTTTAATGTGGCACAGAAATCTACGTATGAACTAATAGAAAATATGCACTGAAAAAATGTTTTCATTATTAATTTTCCAAGTGTTCAAAGTGAGGGCAGCTGTCGCAGGAGCACACTATTATTTCCATTTTCCACTTCCAAGTTATACACTGCCATGATTTGGATGTAATGTGACTTCCTTTACCGTCACTGTATGAAAATCCTACAATTCCCTGCCTGACTGCATTGTCAGAGTATTTGAACACCACAGTAGTTTAATAAAATGGCCCAGCATCATATCAAGAGTAGCTACTTGGTATCCTCTTAAACTTCACTGCTATAAGGACTACTCTCCTTCCAATAGCAGTTTTGGAAGGGCCAGAAAACAGAAACTTCCTTCTAATAAGTTCTTGCACAACCAGGGGTGTAGTTATTTTGCCTTTTTTTTAAGTCTAAAGGAAAAATAAGGAAATATTTCTTCACAGAAAAGGTTTCTGACATTTGGAATACACTGTTTGAAAGAATGAGGGGATCATATTCCACAGGAACTTTCAAAAGACTGGAAGAGTAGCAATTTGCAAGATTGTGGGATTAAATAGAATAGTTCTTTCAAATCCAGCACAGATGACCAGTCGAAGAGCTTCATTTTTGCTAATGGCTTCGAAGATTCTCACTAGGAAAGGTCAACAAATGGTAGCCTTCTCAGCAAAGCTTATATCTGTGTGATGAATAGAAAAAAATACAATACTAAATGTCTACCTAGTGCATGAAATAATGACTTTGAGCAATTTGAAGTACGGGTATGTAGTTGTGAATAGCAAAATGTTAACATATGATCAAATTGATAAATAGAAAAACTATAATACTAAATGTCTACCTAGTGCACAAAATAATGACTCTGAGCAATTTGATGTACAGGTATGTAGTTGTGAATAGCAAAATGTTAACATATGGTCAAATTGGTTCTTAACACAGGAATTTAATGTTGAAACATGTTTTTGAGCTTATACATTTTTCCATCCTATATTCTTATTAATAAATGCGTTCTCAAAGGATTTCTTGTCTAATTTATTCATTGGCGTTTTCTCTTTACTACCACAGTCCATCTATCATTATAAAGATTTTCAATTACACCACTAACCTGGTTAATAATACTCCCATTTGTTTGAGTTCAAGTGTTCCTTTGATTTTCTGCTACAGGCTTCTAGCACTCAAAAATAAAGGATGCTCTAATATATATTCTGTAATCCCTTCCTAAAACATTTCAGTTTTGTGCTCTTTATTTTAACTATTTGTGTACTGAATTTCTCAGCCACACTTATTTACATCATACGTATGAAATTTGAATACTATTGTCAATTAGATTTAAATAAACATATAAAAACAGACGTCACTTTTTACAAGAGATCAGATCTTAATATTTTGTACCCAAAATGTGACCAATTTTAGACTTCAGCCAAAAAAATCATGTTTCTTTTCTCAGACTGGTTAATTTAGCAACACCAATTTCAAACAAGAAAAAAGATTGGGACATAATATGACTATGCAACACAGATAATCTTCATCTTCTCGTTGCTGATTATGTCAATGTTTTGCTTTCTAATGAGTCAGAAATGTTTTTCTTTTTAGTGGTTTTACAAAATCTCCATTTTATACAGTTGTTCACAGTCCGATTCATAAATCATCTATTAAGTGTCAAGTTACATTTACAAACATTTTTAATATTAATTATGTCCCGCAGATTTATTTTTTGCTTCTGCTCAACAAATGTCTAGAGCCCATCCTATTTAATCCTTTATTGATTTTAGAAACATTAAGTTTTTTTCCCCCAATATTTTGCTTTTAGATTATTTTCAGTCTTGAATAATTAAAATTGCAGTGTTGTCTTTACTTTTAGAGAGATAGAGAAAAGCATGGAATAAGATAATGGCTCCAAATCAAGATGTAGAATGTTGCATAGATTTCACCCCAATGTTAAGTTGTTGTACTCATTGGTGCATCAGGGAAGTATTTCCATAAGTGTTCCCTGGGTCAGGTCATTTGCATAGTGACTGGAATAGTAATTGGCATAAATTGCATGTGAAACAAGTATAAATAGCTAAGGCACATGGAAATTATAGTATAGTGTTCAAAATGCAGATCAGTCTCCGCACTTGAGATTAGGAATAATGAACAAAGGAACAATGCTTGGCTCATTCGCCTCTCAGTTAATTGCATGACTCACAATATTTTTATAATAATGACAACATAAACACCAAGCGTGCAACAACGTTTAGCTCAAAAGCAAAGGAAAAAAACAGAACGTCAGTGGTTTAAATCGCCAAGCACTCCATGAGGCAGCTGAATTCTAGCACAGATTCCAGGTGTGGGCATCAACAGGTCACCCAGGAAATTCACTTGTGCCTCCTACAAGAAACAGGAAATATTCAAGGATGTCACCCAGACAGCAAGGCATTAAGGGGAGCAGGTGGTGCAGTGGTAAAGCCTGGACTGGAAATTCAGAGGCTCAGCCAAATGCCATGAGAACATACAATCAAAACCATGCTGCAGGCAGCTAGCTATAGGGAGAGGCTGGGTAGGCTGGGACTTTTTCCCCTGGAGCCTAGGAGTTTAAGAGGTAACCTTACAAAGGTTTATAAAATTACGAAGTGTATACATAAGGTGAATACCGGTGTCTTTTCCTCAGGGTGGGGGATTTCAAGACTTGGGGGTATATTTTTAAGGTGTATAGAGAAAGACTTAAAAAAGACATGACAGGCAATTTTTTTACATAGAGCATGGTTCGCGGGTGAAATGAACTTCTAGAGGAAGTGGTGGATGCAGGTACAGTTACAATGTTGAGACGACATTTGGATAAGCACATGAATAAGAAATGTTTGGAAGGATATGGGCCACAGGCAGGTGGGACTAATTTAGGTTGGATCTATGGTTGGCATGGACTGTTTGGACCGAAGGGTCTGTTTCTGTGCTGTATGATTCTATGACTTTAATGGGATTTAAATTCAATTAATAAAATTCTGGAATTAAAAGCTCATCTTGGTAATGGTGAAGATAAAACCATTGTCCACTGATATAGAAAACCCATCTGGTTAGCTAATGTCCTTCAGGGAAGGTAACCTGTCATCCTTACTCAGTTTGGCCAACATGTAATTGCCAATATGACTTGACACTTAGCTGTCCTCTGTAATGGCCTCGCAATTCATTCAGTTCAATTAGGGGTGGGCAACAATGCAGTGATGCCTACATCCCATGAAGGAATAAATAAAAAGGATGGCCTTTTTTTTTGTCCTTGTCCAGCCTGGATACCACTTTGTGCCTTGCACTCTTAAGACAAATGTGCTTCATTACGCATACAAGGTAAAAGGAGCCTCTAGTGCCCTTAATGGCCAAACTTACATTCATAATCTTATCATTTTCTTCTACCACTTTAAAAATGCTCATAGAGGCTCATCTTTCCAACATAACATGACAAACAGTTAACCATCAACATTCTCCTCATCAAGACTATTCGTTGGTGGACAAACTAGTCTACATGCCTACCAGATGAAGCCAAGTGAAGAGGAGATTTTCAGTATGAGGCTCCTCAACCCTCTACAGAAGGTGGTCATGGAATTTTTGTAGAGGTGCTTAGCTCTGTCAAAAAGAGTAGGCTGTGTTCACAATTGACCAACAGCAGTGAGCTAGTGACTGAATTCCCAAGTGGTCATTAAGTCACCCTGTGAAGCAACACTCGACTATAACCCTATTGTGTTTTCTTCACCCCGAAGAGGTAATGCTATCCATTCATAGCAACTCTTTTCTTTTGATTGTGCACTCTGCAACATGAGATCAAGGAAAGGAGTGAAAATGAACCGCAAGATTAGCCAAAAAGTGATTTCTTCCTCATATCTTATGAAAATTATGATCAGGAGAAAATAATGAGGACCAGTCTGCCCAGAAATCTCAATTGTTCCTCTGAAACAGCACACAGCAAGTCTCTGGTCTTCCCTCTTATAGCGTGATGATACGTGGGAGGCAAGATCAGGCTGCTCAGAAGCAAGATTCCATTGTACTTTTGAGAGCACAAAGAGACCACATCATAAAGGAAGCCGTAGATAAAAGAAAGGCCTACACAAGTATGTGGGGAAAGTACGGTGTTAAGAGAAAGTAGGTTCATAACATTATTATTACAAAAAATGCACTCATGCAATACTTTGTTATTGACAGAGGTTAGATTCATACAGGAAATAGAGCTGACATCTGCCATCAGGTGATGATTAGCACACTCAGATAGGGACAGAAGTGTGATGTTGTGATAACTTCTGTAGGATTTGCAGAGAATGTTGTTTTATTTCAAAGTGGGACAGAAGGAGCACCAGCAGCTATTTTAAAGGTAGTCAATGCAGTATTGCAGGGAAAGGCAGCAAGCAGTTTGCAAATAGCAAGATTCCACAAACATAGCCACGCAATAAACGGCTAAAAATAAATCTGTTTTGAAGAATGTTGATTAAAGGATAAATAGTATTGGCAATATTCTTTGATTTATGCAATAGGATTCATCACATCTTACAGCTGACAGGCGAGGATTTGGTTTAATACCTCATCAAAAAGATGGCACCTCAGTACAGGTGTGATGCATCAGCCTGGATTATATGTGACTTAAATCCACAAAGTTCTGACTGAAAAGTAAGGCTGGTACCATTCAGCTAAAGTTAACAGCCAAGGCGTGTAAGGTCAGCAAATCATTGCGAGAAGCTGTAGGAATCAATTCACGTACAATTAACTGTTCGCACAGCACGTAGGAGCACTATCACATCGCCTTCATGTTGTACATTGAATCTGAAAGTTTAATTAACAGTGGTAAAGCATCTTCCATGAACCAAACCCCAAATGAAGATGAAATAGTTCTTTGTAGTCGTTTTCAAATTATTTGAATTGTCACCCTTACATGCAGTCCTTCCTGCAAAAAGATTATATTGCTCAGCAATTAGAATCAATGAGCCCTGAGTGTGCCTTTTTCCATCTGCTTTTGCTGTCCTTTAAATTGCTAGTTCTTGTTCCAATTTTGCCTTTATTCATTTTTCTTATTTTGATCCTACATAGGAAACATTGAGATTACATAAAAAGCAAACATTTCTGGTCAATGGTAACACTCCAGATGTTGATAATGGGGGATTCAGCTGTCATAGCATCATTGAACTGCGAGCAATTCTCTCTTGTGGAGATGGTCATTGCTTGGCGCTTATGTTAACTACCAGATGTTAACTACCATTTGCCAGCCTAATTCTGGATACTGTCCAGGTCTCGCTGCACATGGACATGGACTGCTTCAGTACCTGAGGAGTCATAAATGGTGCTGAGTGTTGTGCAGTCACAGTGAATACCCCACTTTTGTCATTAGGATGGAGGGAAGGTTATTGATGAAGCAGCTAAAGATGGGTGGACCTGAGGAACTCTTGCAGCAATGTCCTGGAACCACAACTATCTTCCTCTGCACCAAATAGAACTCTAACCAATGGACAGATTTCCCCCTGATTTTGACTGACCAGTTTCACTTGGGCTCCTTAATGCCACACTTGTTCAAATACCTTGTTGTCAAGGGAAATTACCCTCACCTGGAGTTCTGCTCTTTTCACCATGTTTGAATCAAGGCTGTAATGAGGTCAGGAGCTAAGTGGCCCTGGCAGAACTAAAACTGGCTGTCAAGTGAGCAGTTTATTACTTTGCAAATGCTGCTTGATAGCATTTTTGATGACCCCTTTCATTACTTTGCTGATGATCAAGTACAGACTGATAGGATGCTAATTGTCAAGGTCGGCTCTGTCCTGCTTTTCGTGCAGAGAACATACCTGAGCTATTTTACATGTTGTCGGGAGATGCAGTGTTGTAACTCCACTGGAACAGCTTGGCTAGGGTCACAGCTAGTTCTGAAGCCCAAAGAAATGAAAGGAATGTAGTCAGTGCCTATAGCCTTGCTGTATCCAGTGTGCTCAGCTGTTTCTTGCCATCACGTGGAATAAATGGAATTGGTTGAAGACTGGCAACTGTGATGCTGGGCACCCCTGGCAGATGCTGACATGGATCACCCGCCTGGCACTTCTGGCTGAAGATGGGTGCAAATACTTCAGCCTTGTCTTTCGTTCTTTTGTACTGAGATTCTGGGCTGCTTCATTCATCATTGAGGAGAGGCATATAAAAAGAATCAGTTGTTTAATTGTCCACCGGCAGTCACAACTGGGTGCGACAGGGCTGCGAAGTTTAGATATGATCCAATGATTCTCTTATCCCTGACTGCCAGATACTGCTTCTGCAGTTTGTACACAAGTAATCCTGTGTCATATATTGGTGAAGCTATATCCACTGCTACTCCTGGCACACCCTCCCGCACTCTTCATTGAATCAGAGATTTTCTTCCGTCTTGACTGTTATAATATGATGGGGAAGTATGCTGGGCCACAAGATTACAGATTACAGCTGAATACAATTCTGCTGCTGCTCATGGCTCACTGCATCTCATGGATGTCTAGTTTGAGTTGTTAGATCAGTCTGAAGCCCAAACTATTTAGCTTTTTGGTACTACGACCCAACATGATGGAGGTTATCCTCAATGTTAAGATGAGTCTTCATCTCCATAAGGATTCTACGGTGGTCATTTCTTGCAATAGTGCCCTGAATGAATGGATCTACAATGGCTATGTTGTGGAGGATGAGGCCAAATAGATCTCATGTTGGTTCCTTCAATATTTGTTGCAGACACACTCCAGCAGCTATATTCTTCATGACTTGGCCAACTCAGTCAGTAGAGCTACTGAGCCAGCACATTCAGTGACTTTGTCATCCTGAGTGCTTCCTCCATCTGAGTTCAACATTGAGCAGAAAGACTCCTCATGAAGGGGTGGTGGTTGTGGTCGTGGTCGTGGTGGTAATCATCAGATTTCCTTGCCCAAATTTGACCCGATGACGTGAAACATCACAGGGCTTGGAGTCAATGTGGAAGACCCCGACAGAAACTCCTTCCCGACTGTATGCGACTGTGCCGCCACCTCTAGTGGGTCTGTTCTGCCAGCGGGTCAGGAGGTTTTCAGGGATGGTGGTGGCAGTGTCTGGGACACAAACCTAATCACTGAAGCATAACTTACAGACAGTGTGAGAGAGTTGCTTGACTAGTCCATGGGACAGCTCTCCTAATTTTGGCATAAACTCCTGATGTTGGTCAGGGGAATCTGTCAGGGTCAACAGGGATGTATATGTTGCAGTGCCTAGGTTGATACCAGGTGGCCCCAGTTTCTTTAGATTTTGTAGCATTCTGATACAATTGAGTGGCTTGCTAGGGCCATTCAAATTTATTTAAGTTTTACCATTTGCCATGGTGGGATTCAATCCCTTGTTGATTGAGCCTCAGTTGGCAGCACGCTTTGAGTCACTAGGTTCCGGGTTGAATTACTAGTCTGGATTTAAGCAAAAACTGTGTTTCAAGTCAAAGCTGCGGGGAAGTGATGACATAGTAGTATTATCACTAGACTATTAACCTTGAGATCCAGGTAATGTCCCACAATGGTGGGATTTAAATTCAATAACAATCTGGGATTAAGTCTAATGAAACAATTGTCAATTGTCAGAAAAACCCATTTGGTTTGCTAATGTCCTTTAGGGAAGGAAATCTGGTTTCCTTACCCAGTTGGCCTATATATAACTCCATATCCACAGCAATGTGGTTGACTCTAAACTGTCCTCTAAGCAATTAAAGTTGGGCAATAAATACTGGCCTGGCCAGTGATGTCCACATTCCGTGAATGAATAAAACAAAAGCCTAGTACAGTACTAAAAGCATACTGCTTTGGTGCTGTGTTTTGCTGAAGTACCTAACCCATGGCCTTATCTGGCTGCTAAACTGAATGTAAAAGATACCATGGCATGAGTAAGAGCAGCCAAATTGTACCTAGTGGCTTAGCTAACATCTATCACTCAATCTGCATCTCAAGGAGAGACTCTAGTCATTATCACATTGCTGTTTGTGGAAGTTTGCTGTGTGCAAATTTGACACTGCATTAAAACAGTGACTACAATTAAAATGTTAAGTCATTGACTGTAATGCACTTCTATATGTCCAGTGAGTGTGAAAAATGTAATATCAAAGCGAAAATGTTTATCTTTCAATAGAGAGACTAAGTCTGCAGCAAAACAAAAGTCTTAACAAAAGTAATAAATACTGCAATTGTTACGGTCTCCCATGACTGAAACAGCACAAAATGGCTGAAAGTGGTTCTCAGTTGATATAAATGGCTGGGGAAGATTTTAGCTGAAACAGCAGCTTGCACACTGTGCTGTTCCAAATCAAGCTATAAGCAAGAATAATCAGATGCTTTCATTAAGGGAGTGAATCCAAAGTAACTAGATACTGTGGGTTCTGTTACAGAAAAACAGATGCAGGTGCTTGTATACAGAACCTCAGCGGAACTACTCATATTGTAACATGTTTGTGTGAATGTAGCAAAGCATAGCCATGTATTCTATAAGCAAAGTTAAATGTCAAGGTGTAGCCACCTATCAAACATCAAAATGGCATTTTAAATATACAGCCATTATAACTGTATTCCAGTGAAAGTTCAATTCAAATAAAAAACAAAAGAACTGCAGATGCTGTAAATCAGGAACAAAAACAGAAGTTGCTGGAAAAGCTCAGCAGGTCTGGCAGCATCCGTGAAGAAAACTCAGAGTTAATGCTTCAGGTCCGGTGACCCTTTCTCAGAACTGATGGCGGCTAGGAAAATGAAAACCACCCAAGTGTGGTTGAGTAAGATGTACTGCGACGGCCCAAGGATAATTTATAAGAGGGCCTGGTAAACATCATGATTTCAGGAGTTGGGAAAAAGCTGTCCATGCACTGATTAAGTAGTCACATGATTAACTTGATTGGATGCACAAGTAATCAATTAATAATATGATTGGTTTGTGACAGCCAAAGGCAGACTAAAAGCAAATGTATAAGAAGTGTATGTCTTCCTCTGTTCACTGGAGAAGCCCCTGGCTTGCACAGAGGTTTTCTGTGCACCAGTATAAAACACTAAACTCTTTAATGCTGGAAGTGGACATGGGTGTCAAGTGAGTCATTTAGTCATTCCACCCCAACACAACTGTACAAAAGCAAAGTATACCGGAAATCTGAAATAACAACAAGAAATATTGGAATTATTCAGAAGGTCTGGCAGCATCTGTAGAAGGAATAAAGGAGTTGATGTTACAGATTAATGACCTTCCATAAGAGCTGTTTGCTGCCACTACTTTTTGTTCTACTCCAGGAACCAAGTTCCTGTTGGATTTTCCCACTGAAAACAGAGAACATCACAGGATACAAAGTCAGCTCAAGCACCACATAATAATACAACAAAGCAGGTGAAGCTGCAGAGTATCTTTTTCGAGGCTTCTCTAATCATTTTGCCTTAAATGTGACACCACACGTTATTCAAAAGTACCAAGTGATCAAAAGGACAATAATCAAAAACAACTTGCATTAATATAGTACCCTTAATGTGTAAAATATCCCCAACTCATTCGCAGAGACATTAACAAAGAAGATTTGACAACAAGCCACAATGAACAAATCAATACCCCACCATTTGTAAAACCCTGCCCAATATGCTTGGGTGGCACACCAGCTTTCACATGCAGTAGGTGGGATCTGAGAGATTTGGGTATGGGTTAGCAATGGTAAATGTGGAAGCATATAAATTTTATGCGTGCATTCTGATTGCTAGAGTTTGTTCATAAGGATGAGGTACATTGCTAACACATAAAGCTGCAGTTCCAGTCACTGACTTTGGCCACTCCAGCGAGGTCAGCGAACTCTTTGGAGCACTGTTGCCCAGAGCCTTCAGGCCAAACTCCTTACACTGTCCTTCATCACAACCTGCTCCTTTCCCTTTTGTACTGTACGCTTCAAGGCCCTCCTGACCCCTAAGGAATCATGTCTCTCCTTTCCATTTTCTGTACTAAGGCCTGCAGGGCTGCCATAGAGAACTTATGTGAGCCTCTGTTTCTAGTCTATCGCTTCATTGGTTGTTTTGAAATCTTCTTAGAAATACTTTCGGATGTATTTCATTATCTGCTGCAGCGAAATGTACCATTCCTTCAAAGAAAATGGGTTTCACCTTGACCTAGCATTGGGCAATCACGCATTGCCACCCTCTGCCCAAAACATGACTATCGAACTTTACATTCTTTTTGAATTTGATACACATCACAAACAGTCTATTTGGCCCAACCAGGCAATGCAAGTGTCTACACTTCAATTGGGTATTGGCCCATCTGTTCTCATCTAAATCTAACATTGTAACCATCTATTCCCATCTCCCTCCAGCAATGTCCAGTATCCCCTTAAATGCATCTATACTTTTAGCTTTAGCCATTCCAAAAGTACCGAGTTCCACATTTTCAGCATACATTGCAAAGAGAATTTCATGGTGATTATCTTATTTTGATGATCTCTGATTACAGTCTTCCCCACACGAGAAAACATTTTCCCTGTACAACGTTACTGCAACCCTTCATAATTTGAAGTTTCTAAAAATCACTCCTCAGCATCTTTTTCTCAAGATCGCAGAGTCAATTCTTTGCTTACATGTATATCCATGCATTTCTGTCGTGGTCAGGTGGCTAGCAGCAGAAATGTCTACAAAACTGGTTAAGAGCTACAATCAAGCATGCTGGGAAATTTGGTCAAGCTAGTTTAAGGTCTGTCCTTGGTTAAAACTGTAGCCAGGACATTTTTTGACTTGTCCTATAAGCTATGACTTGCGGTTTCAAATGCTGACCAAGAAGGTGTCATAGTAGTCTGCTGGACATACCAGCGCTATTATTACCTTGTACAGAGCATGGTATGTGGCTGTTTGCAACTTGGGATAAACATTTGGGAGTTGTTTACCAGTAAACCCCATTGGCTGGATTGAAGATTGTGATCAGGTTTGGTCAATTCATTGGTTGAGTACCAGTGAGGTTTCTAGAAGAATGAGCACATTTTGGGATAAAAGTCAACAGTACAAAGGATTTTGAGGAACAAGCACTTGACACACACATCTTTAAATTATGTTGCCATTGCGTTATCTTCAGAGAGACAAAGAACCACGAGGCAAGATCTACAACAAGAGCGAAAGTTGTCTGCTTTGCTTCAATTGGGGTGGTGGTGGTTTGAAGCCAAACTTATAGAGTTTAAAGAAGTGGCTGTGTAATTTAAGTTTGAATTGATTTCCTGTCCTTTGTCTATCGCACAAGGGAGAAAGTTGAAGTATTCCTTTCAGCTAACACTGATATTTTCTTATAAATCTTGTATTTCCTCTTCAGTGTCTTTACATCATTTTTTTTTGCTCTGGAAGAAAACAGTTGTGGCTCGTTAGACGGTGGACACTAACTTGAACTCTAGTAGTGATGTCCTGGGCTGAGGTGATAGGTCTCCAACAGCCACAAGCATTTTCCTATGTGCTAGCCAAGATCCCAACGAGTGCAGAGTTTTCTGTTTGAATTTCATTGACTTCAATTTTGCCAGAGTTCCTTAATGCTACTTTCAGTCAAGGGTGGTTACACACACCCCAGCAGTAAGACACAATAAATGTTAAAACAAAGATTGGAAAAGTAAAAGTAATCTAAGCTAATGTTAATCTTCACAAACATACCTGATTGATAGAAAGAAAGAAATAATAACGTTATGATCTAATGTTGGGTGTGATTCTGTGTTTTCATCACACTTGCTGAACAATGCCAAATGTGCCAAGAATTAAATGAACAACCAATTTAAGGTCATCAGTAAGGCACACAATGCAGCTCACTTGTGTTTGCTAAAAGCTGCATACATTTATACACAGGGAGCTGTCTGTTGCAGGAAAAATAAATATATTTAGGAATTGCACCATTTTTAAAAAAAAAACAGATAAAGGTACGAAGCTCAATAATTTTCTGATGTATTCTCTGCAAGACCTTGACCAATCAGAGCCACGACTTGCTGCTCAATCAGCATCTTTGCTTCATGTAGTAAAATTATTGCTCCCTATAATAAGTGCCATTCTTGTGCCTGTCCTGGTCAGTGCAATTTGACGAACTTTGACAGCATGTCGCTTTTTTTTAAAGCAATACTGAAGATATATATATATAAAATCACAAAACTACACAGCTAATTTTCCAAACCTTCCTCCCAGAAGATGCCCACAACCATTGTATTCAATACATTTTTGTCAGATGGCCTTTCCTTTCTTGAAAGCAGTAATGCCCAATGATTTTTGGAATCCTGTACACAGCTAATCCATTGGTGTTAAAGGATTGTTTTTACAAACATATTCATTTTAACAACAGTTGCAGTGAGCACCTTATGTTAAAATTGTAAGATGTAGTATTTTGGTACTATTATATAAATATTATAATTATATATTTGTTCTCTATGTAAAACTAGTCAATTTTTAGGAATAATTTTGTTTCATTGCAGCCTCAGCCAGCATTGGATAGAAGCAGTTGCAAAGAACACTGCTCCTGATGAGCTTCAGAATCACTGAAATTTTAAAATGGTATTAATTATTTAAAAGTCATGGGGAGTAGCTCCAGTACAGGTCAAGCCATCCGCAAGGACTCACGCTGGTTAGGGCACTGGAAAATTAGGAGGCTTTTGATCAGTGACCATGGAACTTAAGCTTTTTAAGCTAATCCCACGTTAGTATTAGTATGTCCCAGGAATTCCACAGACCCTCACTTAGTGGGAGAAAGTTACTTAATACTATGTTCTTTGAGCAACCTTCCTCTGGGGTTTCTGGCCAATCATCACACTGGAGATTGAGGTGAAAGACCTGTAACATCTCTTTTCAATAGATCTGTTTGACTGTAGGTGTGAGCTAAGCCTTATAACCAAAGTGAACAGCAGAAAGGTGTCTCTGTATTTTTTCTTAATTTTTCCATCCAGGAAACTGTCCATTCCTCAGGATGAATGGACCAGAAAATTGTTCCTGTCTTGTTTCCCATTTAGAGGGTTGTTAGAGTACGGCTTGTTCTGTACAAGAAGTTGCTTACTTGGCTAAAGTGATTAAGAAGTTGTGACAAATACTAACTACAATGCAAATATTTTGTCAACTTTTATACAACACCTAAAGCTGTCTCATCAACTCTGCAAAACCATTTTCTAAATAAGGCTCCAATTTAAATTGGTTAGATAAAATTTTAGATAAAGAGAGGTTATCTTGACTATGACAATTTTGTAGATTTCTTGAGCTGATGATTTAAAGTACATATATCCTTTCCATAGTGTACTTGTTGTAATATGAGGCTAGAAATATCAGTTGGCACATTAGCAGATAAGTGCCTAATGTACTCAAATGACATTCACCTGTTAGTTGAGCATTTTTCTGCTCATATCACAAACTGTAATCTCCAGGCTGTTCATTATCTATTCCATTTGAAAGATGTATTTTCCTTCATATTCCACTCTTCAGTCTTGGTTTTTCTTTAAAATGCGGGTTGGGTATCCTTTATCCAAAAATCTCAGAGCCAACTGTTTCTCAGACAAAAGATATTTTTGGATACACTAAGTCCACCATCGGGTCCATTTGAGTCTGTTCGGGCCCTTTGAAAAAAAAACTTCGCTTAATCTGAATGGACCCGAACAGATCCAAAAATGAAGCCCTTTTTTTCCCTAAAGGGTCTGAACGGACCCAAACTGACCTGCAGAATTTTTTTGGTGCTCCAGATTTTCAGAGGTGCGAACAAAGGATACTTGGCTGTATAAGCTTTCTAATTTTTAAAACCAGTATTTTTTAAAATTTTGTTTCCTTTTATAGTTAATCATTCTGTTTCACGCAGTATTTCTCATTTAATAGATCAGCATTTTTGGTGAATGTTTGTGCCGATTGAAAACAGCACAGCCCACAAGGTCAGTGGGAGGCACATTCGATAAAGTTCAGACACAGCCAGATGTGCAGTAAGACTTCCTTATTGTGTCTTAACCACAAATTCAGGCTTCTAAGTGTATCAGATTATCAGTTTCTCCAAAGCTGTCGGAATTTCTATGTTGTAACTACAGCTCTCACTAGGAACTGAGACTATTTAAATTTATTTTTCATAAGGATCTTGTGATAATGGAAACTTCAGAATTTTAATAACTGGTTACGAATTGGAAAAATTAACAAAGCTAAACTGTTACATATGGATTGGAAGAAGCAGCACTAATTCTTTTTGGAACAAGCTGTTTCTTGAGATGAAAGAGAAGAGAAACTGTTATAAAAGGAGTTACAGCAACATGCAAATTAACCGTTCCTGGGAAGGAGTTACAAAAACA
>NC_063336.1:61452067-61516465 GCF_021869965.1 Rhincodon typus
TTCTGATTTTTCTGAAGAAGGGTCTAGGCCCGAAACATCAGCCTTCCTGCTCCTCTGATGCTGCTTGGCCTGCTGTGTTCATCCAGCTCTACACCTTGTTATCTCAGATTCTCCAGCATCTGCAGTTTCTGCTATCTCCTAAACAAACTGTTTCCCGGGGGACAGGAGATAGCACTGCTTGATAATTTGCTGCCTTGTGACAAAGGGGCAATTAGACCTGCTCACAGAAGCAATGTTCTGTAGTAAAGGGAACAATTGCAGGAAAAAGATGTGTTTTAAACAGACAGCTAACCCCAAATATAACAAAGAACTAAGGAGCTATTTTTGACAAGGGGGCAAGCTACAGATTTGAGGACTCCAAAAAAGTAATCAATGTTGGGGATGAAAGAATCTAAAGGATGTCAATAATGCCACACTACAAACTTTAAAGAGAGAAAATTGTGTAAGAATCCAACACCAGAACTTTGAAGAACAACGCTGCATAAAGACCGAACCCTGGAAACTTCCTGACACAGATCACTGTTGGTTGAAGTCCTGGCCAGATTTCACAATTAATCGAGTAATAGTTAAGTTGGGTTCCAGGCTTTCTTACTTGAGGGTCATATTTTTGGTTGTTACATGCAATAAAGTTTGAATTATTGTTTCAGTATTTGATTGCCTATGAAATGCCGTAATAAGTAGCCGAATTAAACATAAATTGTGGTGATTAACAGTTGGAACAAGATAAGAGAAAGGGCAAGTGTACTAATTCACATTCACATGTTAAAAGAAAGCGTACTTTTGGTCCATTATGCACAGCGCAAAAGCAAAACTATTTTGTTCAAATTAGTCCTAAATGGCGACCACAACGTGGCTGGCAATGTGCACCTCTAAATACAAGCCAGTGAATACAAATGTGCTCACTAATGGTGTAGCCCAAGTTACAAGTAAAATTAGCATCAAATTGTTGTTTACACATGTTATACATATATTTTTTGTGTACTGCATTAATAGGTAAAAAGGTCTATCAATCACCTTAAATTAATTATTTGTAAATCATTACAGTACTCCACATATGACATTTATAGCTTCATACAACTGAAGATACTAAGGGTAAAAATCCAACTATCCTTCAGGCTCTCCCACCAACAATCAGACTGGAAGTCAACCCCCTGGCAATTTCAGGAGGACTTTGTTGATGACAAATTTTCTCCACCTAAACTAAAAAAAACAAGTGTTGGAGGAAGGATCAAGGCTTTGCAGAAGACACCCTTGTCATCTCCCTGGCAATCGATGAACAAACATACTTAGACAGACTAGGCATTTTGACCTTCTGAAGTCTACACATCCAAGTACATGCTGAATCATGACTCAGATCACGGAAGATCTGCATAAATTTATTTTAAACATGCTAAAACCCTACCCACCACGAACGTGACCAGTGGGATCAATCTTTTCTGGATGCAAGGGCCACCAGACATCCCAATGAATGTGGAGCCAGGAATATGCAGAAGCAGGTACAAAGTCTAAATGACTGTAAATTTTGGCAATCACTGCTGCAATCACCAACATGCTGACTTCAATATTTACTCCGGGACAAATGACCCATGAATTTCCAGCATCCCTCTTTTAGTTTGTAATGTTTAACTGTCAAAATACATTGATAACTTACATATTTAATTCAGCAATCTCTTCTATTCAAAAGAAGCATGGATCAGAAACTCAGCATTATAACTTAGTTGCCCATCTCTGATCCATTCCCTCTTTTGAAAGTGTTTCTCCAACAGAAGCATCAGCCATGAGTCATAGAAAATAGACTCTCAATCCAACACGCCCATGCTGAACAGGTTTCCCGAACTAAACTTTTCCCACTTGCTTATATTTGGCCCATATCCCTCTAAACCTTTCCTGTTCATGTACCTGTCCAATTATCTTTCAAATGTTGTAATTTGCTCACAGTTTAGGTTTCAGGTGCATAAATGCTTGAAATAAGATTTACATTTAATGTTTGCGCTTTTCAACTTCTTTGAAACTAGTTCCAAATGCGATATAATGCGTAGCATAGTTAAGTAAAACTATCACTTCAAGCACAACTGAACATTTATTTTTCCACTGTGAAGCATGAAGAAGTAAATCATTGAATCGGACTTTATTTTTGCATCAGATAAACAAATGCTTTTAGAATTAAATGCAGAAACATAAAATAGTTGTGTGGGTGGGGAAGGGAAATTTATTTCTTCGTTTTCTTGTAAACTTACTGTTTTTCAGTCAAATGTTGGGGAAGAGGAAACAAAAATAAAGCCCAATGGAAAAGCGACAATGATTCACGAGCAATTTTGTTCTACTTTAAACTGTAAAATTTAACTCTTTCAATTTATTTGCATGGAAACTATCTTCCAACTTATACATATTGCATAACAATAAAATATCATTGCTAATAATCTGAAAACTAATTTTGTTATGGATGTGAACATGTTGGAGAGAATGCAGGAGAGGTTTAGTAAATGGTTCTAGGGATGAGACACTTTAATTATGTGGCAAGATTAGAGAAGTTGGGAGTGTTTTCCTCGGAGCAGAGAAGGCCAGGAAGAGATTTGATAGATGCTTTCAAAATCATGAAGGGTCTGGTAAGAGTGGATAGGGAGGAACTGTTCCTATTTGTAAATAGATTGAGAAACAAAGGGCACAGTTTTAAACTGTTTTTCAAAAAAAACAAGTGCAATGAGAGAAAAAGTTATTTTTCCTACACTGAGCAGTTAGGGTCTGAAACATACTGCCTGGAAGTATGGCAGACATAGGTTCAATTGAAACATTCAAGAGGATATTGAGTGATTATTTAAATAGAAACAGTGTTCAGAATTACAGAGAAAAGCGAGGAGTGTGGCACAAAATTAAATGCCAAGAGAGAAACAGGATGGGCCAAATGGTCTCCTTCTGCACTGTAACAATTCAGTTACATTGCTAAAAAGAAGTTGATGCTTTAATATTTTCAATAGCAAAACAATTGAGAACTGTCTTTCATTCTGTGCCCAGAAAGTATTGCTTCTTAAAACTTGAGTTTTTTCAATTCACATCTGTTTAAGTAAGTATCTTATATTCTGTAAGAGGTTATTAGAGGAATAACATCTCACAAAGGCCAAACAACTTGTTTCAAACATACATCATAGTTGTAAATGTCGACAATAAACCAGGATGCAATTTACACAACAAGAACATCTGGAAATCTGTTGCAATAGCAAAGTGAACTACTGAGACTGAAGGAAATTATTGAAGTATATGCAATCAAAATAGTACAGGAAGCCACTTGGCCATCAAGTCCATGCTTTATAGAGCAATTTAATCAGTCGCATTCTCTGCTCTACCACCTTTTAAGTTTATTGTGAAATCCTCCTCACAAAATTACATTACTTGAGCATCACGATTTCCTTATCTAGACAACTCCCGTAAGTATAAATATTCCGTGTCTGGTAATGTTAAGCTTGCAGTTGTCTCAAATTAACAGTCAAGTAAAAATTGGAGAATCAGAGGACATGTTGCAGAGAAACAGCAGACAGAAGGTTGCATGCACAATACTATTAGATTAGTTGGTGAACAGATCATTTTGAAAAATGAGGGAGCTGTATAGAAGGTCACAGAGAAACATCAAAAACTTCTCAACAATTTGTGCAGAAACAGTGGAAGTTGGCTGCACTTAAAACTTTGGGTGCTGTACCTAGAAAATCAGTTGTGTTAATTACTAGCAAGTCAGAGAATAGGGTTAGATCAGAAGCTTGGAGGTCAGCCATTGTGAAATATAAGGGTAGTTTAGAGAATCCTCAAGAAGCTGACAGGAAGCTCCACAGAAATATTAGTTCCTAGAAAAAGCACACAGAACATAAACAGCACGGATTCAGACAACGAACAACTCTATTTCAATTGCAAAACTGTTGATTTGGAAATGCAATGGTTGCTCTCACTGGTTGACCATAGTTGACACACATTTGATAGTATATGCACTGGAAGAAGATTTTCTCTGTGCAGAATGAAGAGAAAATCCATTAAAAATGGATTTGACAATTTGGTGGAATGGGCAGAGATATGGCAAATAGGCTTCAATGCAGTGAATTATGAGGGGATGCAAGCATTATGTTCCTGTTAGAGTGAAAGGCAAGGCTGGTAAGATTAGGGAACAATGGATGAATAAAGATATTGAAGCTCTAGTCAAGAATAAAAAAAAATCCAAAATAGATACAGACAACTGGGATCAACTGAATCTCTTGAAGAGTAATAAAGAGTGGTGGGGCATTCTTAAGAAGGAAATCAGGAAGGCAAATAAGAGCTATGAGATAGCATGAGATAGCCTCGGCAGATGGTTAAAGATAATTCTTGACAGCGAGAGCGCAACTGGAGAAAGAATAGGATCCATTATAGATCAATGAGGTTGTCTTTATGTTGAACCACCAGGAGATGGGAGAGATATTAAATTAATAGTTTGCATCAGTTTTTACTGTTAAGAAAGAAATGGAAGCTAGAGAACGCAGGGAAATAAATATTGATGTACTGAATATCGTTCACATTACAAAAGTAGTAGCGTTGGACGTCTTAGAAAACATAAAAGTAGATAAACCTCCAGGACCTAAACAAGTGTATCACAGGACATTGTAGAAAGTTAGGGAGGAAATTGCAGGGCCTCTAGCAGAAATATTTATATCATTTATAAACACAGGTGAAGGAGCAGAGGACTAGAGGGTGGCTAATGTTGTGTCTTTATTTAAGAAAGGCTGTAAGGAGAAACCTGGAAAGTATAGACCTAGTCTGACATCAGTGGTGGTTACGTTATTGGAGGTGATTGTGAAAGGTAGGATTAACATGCATTTGGGGAGGCAAGGATTGATTAGGGATAGTCAACATGGCTTTGTGCAAGGAAAATAGTGTCATACTTGATCGAATTTTTTAATGAAGTCACCAAAAAGGCTGGTGAGAGTAGAGTGATAGGCGTTGTTTACTTAGACTTTAGTAAAGCTTTTGTCACAGTTCCACATGGTAGACTAATCTGTAAAGTTAGATCACATTGGATTCAGTGTGAGCTTACAGAATTCTTTTTTATTCTTGACTAGAGCTTCAATATCTTTATTCATCCATTGTTCCCTAATTGGATACAAACTTGGCTTTATGGTAGGAGACAGAGGGTGGTGGTGGAGAGTTGCTTTTCAGATTGGAGGTCTGTGTCCAGTGGTATTCCTCAGGGTTCGGTGCTGGGACACTTTTGTTTGTCAGTTATATAAATGATTTGGATGAGAATACAGGAGACATGGTTAGTAAGTTTGCAGATGATGCCGAAATTGGTGGTGTAGCGGACAGTGAGGAAGATTATAAAGAGATTTTGATCAATTGAGTCAATGAGCTGAGGAATAGCAGATGGAGTTTAATTTGGGTAAATGTCAGGTATTGCATTTTGGTAATAAAAACAAGAACAGGATTTAAACAATTAATGGTAGGGCCCTAGGCAGTATTGTAGAGCAGAGAGACCTAAGGGCTCAGATACACTATTCTTTGAAATTTGCATCACAGTTAAATAGGGTGGTTAAGCAAACAGTTAGCACGCTTGCTTTCATTGCTCAGACCTTTTAGTTTAGCAGAAGGGACGTCATGTTGAGGTTGTGCAAGATGTTTGTGAAGCTGCTTCTGTAGTGCTGTGCGCGGTTCTGGTCGCCCCTGTACAGGAACAATATTATTAAACTAGAGAGCATTCAGAAAATGTTTACCAGGATGTTGCCAGGAATGGAGGGCTTGAGTTATAAAAATAGGCTGGAAAGACTGGTGCTTTTTTCACTGGAGCCTAGGAGGTTGAGGGGTGATCTTACAGAGGTTTATAAAGTCATGTGGGGTATAGAATGGCAAGGGTCTTTTCCCTAGGGTGGGGGATTTTAAAACGAGGGGGCATATTTTTAAGGTGAGAAGAGAAACATTTAAAAAGGAGAGTCGTTTGTGTGTGGAATGAACTGCCAGAGAAAGTGATGGATGCTGGTACAGTTATAACATTTAAAAGACATTTGGATAAGTTCATGAATAGGAAAGGTTTGGAGGGATATGGACCAAGCTCAGGCAAGTACCGCTAGATTAGTTTGGGAACAAGGTTGGCATGGAACGGTTGGACCGAAGGGTCTATTTCCTTGCTGTATGATTCTATAAGAATATAAAATAGGTGGTATAATCCAAAGGAGGGTGCAGGAGCAGAGGGACTTGGATCTCCTTGTGCATAGGTCTTTGAAGGTGGCAGGACTGGTGGAGACCAGCAGTAAATAAAGCATGCCTCAGCTGGAGTACTGTGTACAGTTGTGAGCACCATATTATCGGAAGGATGCAAACACATTGGATAGAGTGCTGAAATGACTTACAAGAAAGGTTTCAGGAGAAACTTCAGTTACAAGGACAGATCAAAAAGTTGGGACAATTCTCCTTGGAGAGAAGGCAGCTGAGAGAGTTGGTGAAGGTTTTCATAAATCCTGAGCAGTCTGGATACAGCTGATAGGGAGAAGCTATCCCCATAAAAGAAGAAGAAGGGAGCATAGATTTAAAGTGATGTGCAAAAGAAGCAAGGGTGATGTCAGAGAGAAAAAAAAGACTTTTGCATTCAGCTAATAGTTAAGGTATGAAATGCACTGCTTCAAAATGTGGTAGAGGCAGTTTCAATTGAGACATCCATGAAAACGTTGGATGTATGGATAGAAACAGTGCGCAAGGCTATGGGGAGAAAGCAGGAGACTGGAACTAGATAATAATACTCGTTTAAAGAGACCTTTCTGAGCTGTAACACTTCTGTGAAGGTATGAAATAAACTACTGATTTTGTTATACATTGAAGCAATCCATCATACGTATAGAAACATCTCTCAGGACAGGGATTCATACATAATTTCGTCTAACTGAAATGAAATGTTGTGACATTAGTGAAATGGATTGGTTTTTTTTTTAATAAGAACGATTTCCAGATCTAACCGAGCGCTCAACAATGGCGTTGTTTAAACCGGTACTGACTGCATTACATACAAACTCCCAGTGAACGTGGTTTCCAATAACGTTACAATCACCCTCTTCCAAAAATTGACCGAAATTACTGGATTTACTTTAGTCAAATAGTAAATATTCAAACAAAAGATAATGGTAGCCTTCTTTCCTAATTTTTCAGCAAATTAAATCTCAAATAAACTCCTGAGTCAAACTCCACAGAATTTTAAGCATTTATGTTCGCCTTTCAGAGGAAAGCTTATTTTTGTTTGAAAAACTTGGATTTGCACTAAGCAATGCATTTGAACGATGCAAAAAGTCAAATGCATCTTAAAGTAAGTGTAAACCGTCCAATGTGCTCACATATTGTTCAGTACTGTAACATTTTACTCAAACTGAGGGTTTCACTGGCCAACTATTTGATAGAGAAATGGATCGATAAAAAAAAACGTAATAGTAACAGGATTCAGACGACACGTGGTTTTGAAGATAACTGAAGGTGCTGCAAAACATCTGAAAACTCTGCAAAGTTCCAGCGCCGTGAAGTTTATTGCATTGAAAAGTCTCACGCTTTATTCAGTTAAATAGACGCCAGAAATGATGCATTAGGCAGAAAGGATTATAAAAATAAATAAAGTTTTACAACAAGCTCCAATTGACCGGAAAATCGCACCGTCTAAAATCCAACCTTTACCTTGAAAGTAAATCCCAGACTGGATCTGTAGTATCCTCGGAAGAGTCAAGGGATCGAGCGAGTCGATGAAACTCTCGAGAGTTTGCGCCATTGCATTGAAATTTCCTCACGAAATTGCAGAGCATTAGCGTCGAAGACTGCAGTCCATGTTTCAAGGTGCTCCTGGTCAGTCAGTCTCCCTGTCCAGTGGAAGACCGGTAAATATCACTGCCCACTATATACAGGTCAGTCCCTCTGTCCAGTTTAAGACAGATCAATCTCCCTGTGTAGTGGAAGGCAGGTCAGTGTTCCCAGACAGTGCAAGGTTAGACTGCAGTTCCTTGTCCCATCCTACTCCCACTCACGGTCTGAGAATAGTTTCACAAAATGCTCCAGCATCAGAGGTTGCTTTCCAAATCTCAACGAATGAGTCAGTTCATCACCACGACACCCGAATGTGCAAAATGCAGAACAATAGTGGGCGGCAACCCCGGAAACACAATAGGCAAACTCGCATATTGTCAACATTTGCAGCCTTCCTCAAAAGGTTGTTTTTTTTCACACTCTTAAAGAGATAGGTATCCCAGTGTGACCGTAACATTTGCGTTCACACTCAGACTTGTTTAGCTTTTATGTTACTTGTTGATTCTAAGGAGTGGTTGGCGATTTCCAAACAGAAATTAAAGACTGATTTTTCTAAAATAAAATCAGAAATGACAGGAGTCTTCATTTAAAATGTAATCGGGAAACTTAGAAAAGAGTTCCACGTGTGCTGACATCTCCCACTATATGTCAAAACACTTCGGACCAAGATGTTGGGTGCGTAGACTTCAAAGTAATAACTGTGAGTAAGATATGCTTAATGGAAATTCAGGAGGAGTTTGACAATTTGAATTGCAAGTGAGGTGGGGGTTGTGGTTTCACTTTTGTGCAAACACAGATCCCACGCGGTTTCATCCATCGATGCTTCCGCAAATGGTCTCCTTCCTGCCAGAGCCTGCGGATTAGACAAAGCATATGCATGGTGCAGGACGGCAGAAGTGTTTTGATGTACCTCAGCTAAAAATGCAAATACAACGTGGCATTCCTAAAACAACAACTCAATTATGGGAAAGAGAATAACACAGGGTGGAGCTGGACGAACACAGCAGCATCAGAGAAGCGGAGGACAAAAGTCTTTTCTACTCCTCTGATGCTGCCTGGCCTGCTGTGTTCCTCCAGCTCCACACTTTTATCTCTGACTCCAGCATCTGCAGTTCTTACTATCTCTGAGTTAGTTATGGGAAATGTGTGACTTATGCATCCAACAGATAGCTATCTGGAAAGGCAGACTGATATCTAAATATGTTATCTCTTCGGAATGCACTACTGTTGCCCCTTTGCCACCCTCCCTTGCCTCACAAAATCTTCAAGGCTCATTCGATTTTCCTGGGATCAACTCAAAATGTACATCATCCATCTCCTGAATTTATTTCAATTTCTCTAAAGTGTTTTGGCTAGTCAACAAGATACAACATTTTATAGGGGTCTTTCCATTGAGCATTAGCTAAGCAACTCTCTAACTTAATCTTTATAGAGCTAATGACTTTGGATTCCATACCTGACACTGTGTGTTAGCTGCTTCTCTCAATCAGCCTTATGGACAAACTGAATTCACAGAGATAAACTCAAAGACTAAGAATTTCACTAAACTCCACCCATCTGCATGGCATAACGACACACACATCATACCCAGGTAAAAATGCAAGTTACCTACCTTTCACTTCCAAGATTTCTCTGAGGAAACCACGCAGATAACTTATGTTTACTGTAATAACTGCAAATGTTATGCCTCAAGTTATTTTCATCAGTGAGTGCACCTGTTTTATGATTTTATCTTGCTAGCTGTTAATCTCTAAATTAACATGACTCCATTTTAAGTGTTGAACTCCAAGCTTGTTTAAATTGCATTTATTTCAGTGTTATTACAAAATATCAGGATTTTTCATTTATTTTACATCTGAACTAGAAATTACATTCTAATGCGCATCAACCATAAACTAGATATTCAACACATAACTGTGTACACTGTGGACCACCTCTTGCATTGACTTTAGAAAGGGTAATGCTCATGCCCAGTGGTACGCAGCATTAGCTTACAATGTTAATTTGTTGAGAAGAGAAATTGTTGTACATCCCTGTACATCACTCAGTTGTTAATCTCTCTTAATATAGTAGGGATTTTGCAGAGTTTAACAGATTAGGAAAGAGGTTTTTAAAAAATACAATTTAACGAGGATTTGGGAAATTGAGGGGTCTGGAAAAAGGCTATCTGGCATGAAAGAAAACAACTTAAAAGTGAGGAAAGAGGATAAAAGGGGGTAATCAAAATGGGTTTACTTTATGTACAAATGAATGGAGAATGTATTCAGTTGGTTAAAACAGCAAACAGATATCACTGAAACTAAATAATTCTAAATGGATCAATATTTCCATTTTGTGGGCACAGATCCAAAGGCCTACCTGCAGTGACCAATGACAGACTGACATCACAAACTACCAAATGAAGCAATAATGAGGAGGATAAATCTGGACCATCAAAATGAAACAACTACCAAAACAAACACAGAAAAGTTCTGGAGAAACTCAGCAGGTTTTGCAGCATCTGTAGAGAGGGAAACATAGTTGACCCTTCAAGTGCAATATGACTCTTCTTTGGAACTAAAAAGTATTGGCAAATGATTTTTCAATCCCTATGACAAAGGTGGAGGAGGATCAAGGGGGTGGTGCAGAGGCCTAGTACAAAAGACAAAGAATTTTTCAATGGTTGTGACAGAGAAAAAGAAACCAAATGGATGTCAAGAAAACTTTTGTGCTCACAAAGGAAGGTAGCAGAGGAATTCAATAGGCAATTTTAGGAATTAGATGTTATGGAACAAATTGATATGTTTGTCTCAAATCCATTCCTTCAAGTAAACATCAGTGGATTGGCTACCAAATTCCATGGTGTTTGATTTACAGCAGTAGAGTTGATATGGAGATAATTACTATGAGAAATGATATTCAGATGAAAGTCAGGACAAGGGACAGTGATTTTTGGTGACTTGTAAACAGGAAAAAAATACCCATACCTATCATCCTGTGCTTTTAAAGTAAAGGTTTACATTGACTCCACATACCCTTGTTAGCTAGTATTCTCCTAAATGAAGATAATCAAGTCCAAGCATTGCACCCCCCCTTTACAGATAACCATTTGATGCACCATATATGACAAGTAATATCAAAGTACAACCCAGATTCAAGGCACTGGTAGATATTGTGCAGTCAGAGGACAAAGAGACTTGTTGAGTAGAGGCCAAAATTATAAACAGTTGGTTTTAGACTTATACAGCACTGAAAGAATTGTTTGTTCTATATTTTCACTGATTTTGAATTAGCAAAGTTCCTAAAATTTTAGATTATCTCAATTGATTGGAAGTCAGCCAACGTATTCAAAAAAATTTGGGAGGAAGTATGGGTATGTTAACTTGATATCAGTATTAGAGAAATGCTAAAATCTAAGATAATGAGGCATTTAAAAAGTGATGATTAGGTGCAGTCAACGCAAATCTATGGAAGAGAAGTAGTGATTGACACATCTGCAAAGAAAGTATGAGGCTGTGACTAGCAAGATGGATAAGGGAGAATCAGCAGATACTGAATGTTTGATATTCAGCAGTTCAGTCAGATGGTGATAACTTGTTATCTCATAAAATTAGGGGATTATCAGATCCGGGATAGTACTTTAGGAAAGGCTGAGAATTAGTTAAGAGAAAACAGAGTAGGAACAAACGGGTCACTTGTCAGTTGACAGACTGTAACTACCTGGGTAGCACAAGGATCAGTGTTTGCACTGGACCCATTTGCAATCTATATCAATTACTCAACTGGGGGATTGAATGTCATGTATCCAAGTTTGCTGATATTAAAGTGTTCGGTGGAAATGTAACCTGTGAGAAAGACTCACTAAAGGTTGCAATATGGACAAATTAAATGAGCGGGCAAAACTAGGAGTGGTAAATGAAGTGTCATGTGGAGAAATGTGAAATTAATTACTTTGATCTGAAGAATTGAATTTCTTTAAATGAAAAGAGACTGGCAGACGATGATACTTAAAGGAACCCAGTGTCCTTATACACAACGTTGTATGCACTTACAGTACACCAAGCAGTTAAGGAAATAAATAGTCAGTATTCATGACAAAGGAATGGAATTATGAGTGAGCAAATCTTTTTGCAGTTATGCAGGGCCTTACTGAGAAAAAAATCTGTACAGTTTTTGCCTCCTTACGTTAGGAAGAACATACTTACCCGAGGGGGAATGTAAAAGTTCAATAGACTGAATAGTGGGATGAGGAATTGTTTATTCACAGAGATTGGGTAAAGTAGGCCTATATTCCCTGTAATTTAGAAGGATAAGAGGGAGCGCAATTGAAACATAAAATACTTACCAGGTTTGACTGGGTAGATATTGGAAAGAGGTTTATTCCCCCCAGTTGGAATAAGGATTCAGTTATTTAGGTCTGCAATTAGGAGACTGGCCTTCACTCAAACTATTCTGATCTTTTGGAATTCTATAGTCTAGAGATCTATAAATGCTCAGCCTTTGAATATATTCAAGTCACAGATTGCTAGGTTTCTGGATACTACCCACTGACATGGGGAGATTGTGGAAAGTTAACTAAAATCAGCCATGATCTTATTAAGCAGAGGAGCAATTTTCTAACCACTAAGATATCCTTTTCCTGTTCCTATGTTTTATATCCTGAGATATAGACTGTGACTGACTTCATCTTATCTGGAAATCTTTCTTTCAAAACCTCCAAACTCAGGGCTTCTCAAGTTCACAAAGCTGGCTTCTACCTCATTCACTCGATGCATAGCCTGTTGTTGGCCCACAGAACCAATTTCTTCCAATTCCATGTCTTTAATTTCATCCCTTGTCAGATCTTCCCCTACCTATCTTGACTGCTCAGTTGCCCTTTATCTTTTAACAGTTTTCTGGATCTCCATCTCCTTTGCATAATGGGTATTCAATCTCTCTACACCTCTATCCCCCTACCCAGTCAGTTTGAGAAATCTCTGCTTCTTCCTTGAACACATAATACTACCCTCCTCTACCAAGCTGAACTTTGTCTCACATTATGCGACTTCTCCTTTGATTGCACACACATATTACAAATACAAGTTGTTGCTTTGGGAACCCAAACAGGTCCGAACTACTCCTGTCTTGTGTCAAACATGTGGAACTTTGCTTCTTTCAACCCTATCCAAGTCTTCTTTGTCACTTCTTTTTATAATTCTCAGATGATTGTTTCTTATTCTCCCCTGAACAGAAATTTTTCTCAGCTTGCTGTCTAATTTCTACCCTTTTCTCAATCCAACCCTCAACTTATATGCCTTCATTTCTGTGTATAAGCTTTTGATTAATGGCTACTGCCACTCCCATCTACTTTGACACCACTGCCTCCCACTCAATTGCTGTAGGAACTCCATTCCATTCTCAGTTACTCCATTACATTTGATGGTACCACTTGCCATACTGATGTTGATATCATTTCCTATTACCTGAAGAGAATTCTACTCCACTGACTTCAAGAATATTGGTTCCATTTCCCGTTCTGCATTCACCTCTCTCTGTCCCATTTCGAACCATGAAAAGGTTCCCCTCACCCAATCCCTTCACCTGACTAATCTTCACATTCAACACATGCTCTGCCATTAAAAAAAATTCATGAGATGTGGGCATCACTGGCTCAGCCATCCCCAATTGTCTTTGAGAAAATGGTGGTCATCTGCCCACTTGTCCCATGATAGCTCATGTGGTATATATATATATACACCAATAAGACCATAAGATTCAGGAGCAGAGTTAGGCTTGTGGGTGATCGAGTCTGCTCAGTGATTTGATCACGTCTGCCCCATTCTTCAGCCTTCTCCCATAAACTTTGTTCTCCTTACTAATCAAGAACCTATCTATCTCTGTCCTAAATACACTCAATGACTTGGCCTCCTCGGCCTTCTGCAGCAATAAGTTCCACAGATTCACCACCCTCTGTTTGAAAAAATTCCTCTTCATCTCAGTTCTAAAGAGTCATCCTTTTACTCTGAGGCTGTGCCCTTTGAGTCCTCGTCTCTCCTACTCGTGGAAACATCTCTATATCCACTCTATCCAGGCCTCTCAGTATTCTGTAAGTTTCAGTGAGATGACCCCTCATCTTTCTTAACTCCATTGAGTTCAGACCCAGAGTCCTCAACAGCTCCTCATGTGACAAATCCTTCATTCCCAGGATCATTCTTGTGAACCTCCTCTGGTTGCATTCCAAGGCTAGCACATCCTTCCTTAGATTTGGGGTTCAAAACTGCTCATAATGTTCCAAATGTAGTCTTACCAGAGTCTTGCACAGCCTCAGCAGTACATCCCTACTCTTGTACTCTAGCCCTCTTGAAATGAATGCTAACACTGCACTGGCCTTTCTAACTGCTAACTGAACCTTAAGAGAATCCTGAACCAGCACCCCCTAAGTCCCTGTGTGATTTATATTTCTGAATCCTTTCCCCATTTAGAAACTATTCCACACTTCATTTCTTCCTATGAACATTCATAATCTTGCACTTTCCCACATTGTATTCCATCAGCCACTTTTTTGCCCACTTGCCTAGCCTGTCCAAGCCTCCCTGCTTCCTCAATATTACCTGATCCTCCAATCTTTGTATCATCTCCAAACCTAGCAAGAATGCCCTCAGTTCATTCATCCAAATTGTTAATATATAACATGAACAGTGGTCCCAACACTGACCCCTGCGGAATTCTGTTCGGGATGGACTTTCAGGATTTTGACCCAGTCACAGTGGTATAGTTCAAAGTCAGAATTGTGTGTGGCTTGGAGGGGTACCTGTGGGTAGTGGTGCTCCAGTTACAGTTGGATGTCGATTGTGGTATATTTGGTGATGGTAGCCCTGCTGAATGTCAAGGGTTAGATTCTCTCTTGTTCGAGAGACACCTTCTCCTTACCTCCTCTTCAGGCAGAAGAGGCCATGCACTCCACAACATCCTGCTTCACTGCTCAATCACTTTCAACCTCTTCTCACAACACCTTCCTGTGCAAGCAAAAGAATGGACTAATTTAGATTTCTTTCAATTTAGCATGCAGTATTTTCTGCTCATAATTTGGCATTCTCAATGCTTGCAAAGCCAAAGTCAAATTAACTGAGTACTTTTTGGATCATCTCTAGTCATTTCAAAAGTGAGACAAAACCTGTGGCTGCCTGTCACTACAGTTCCTAGTTTCACTGTCACCATGACCTCACTGCCCTTATTTCCTAAATTGTTCCAATAGAACTCAACGTGCCTTATAGCACCTCATCCACTGATTAAGACACTTTATAATCTTCAAACTCTGCTTATAATTTCTGCTTCTTTTATTTTAAACAGAATCTGTGGGTAATAAGTCTTTAACTTAGAACAACCTCTTGTTCCATTTCTATCGCTTTATTTCCCTTGCATTCCTTCTATTTGACCTCTCGGACTTCTTTGTGTTCCGCTGTACCATTTTCTTAACACTTTCCAGTTATCATGAAGGATCATCTCCTTGAAATGTCAACTGTTTTCCCCCTCCACAAACGCTTCTTGTTCTAACTAGCATTTCCAATGTTATTTTGTTTTTATTTAATTTTACCAAGACCTGAAGTATTTGGCTTTGGTGAAACAGTTGTGCAAGGAAGAAACCACCGATCTATTCAGATTGAAGTGTCTCTATGTTGAGTGGGTTTCTCCGTGGATTTTGTAATTACGTATAGCTTTCACAATATCCATCCAGTCTATCTTCTTGTTCAACAAAAGTGGGTATTTGTAGCAGCTGTACGTGTACTACACTTTCCCATGGTTACATTTGAACAACCATTATTAAGTCTTTCAGTTGATAAATGGACAATGGTTCTTGATAATGCTTGAAATGGCATTGTCATAGAACGTTCAGTAGTTCCCAGCTTGGGTTTGTGTTTGGGTGGACAGCCACCACCTATGAATTGCATACAAAAGTGAGGAGTATACTTGCCTTTGCTTTGCTACTGATAGCACCAAATATCTTCCTAGTTAATAATGGCTCCTTAACTACGCCACCCAAAATAATTTATTCAATGATCATTCATTCATTTGGTGTGCAAATTAACTGCTGTATTTAGTCAGGCAACAGTGATCTCATTTGAAAAGTAAACTCTTTGAATGCCACGGATGCAGTAAGTCACTCTCTAGAGTTATTGTTTTCCATTGCAATTTTTATGAGGATGAGGTTGACTTGCAAATCTGAAAAGGGCTATATTTCGACATCTCCAGCCATTTATTATCAAACACAGTTGTGGTGCTCATGTGTCTCTGCAATGTTGTTGAGAACAATTAGACCAACATCATAAGTTAAACTGAGAGCCTTTAAAAATTGTTGTCTTGCCAAGTTGTTGTATCCATTTTGCAAACTCTCTGGGCATATTTATTGTTTGGTAGCAACCTATTCATATCAGAGGATGGATTCCAAATGCAAAATATATCACAGCCTGGCTTGTAAACTGCAAGCCCAACCCCTATTTAATAACTGTATAAAACCAGGATAAAACTGTATAAAATCTGCTGACAAATATAAACATTGCTCATAACGTCCCTCAGAAGAGTACACTTGGTCAGAAAGGTAGCTGTTCTATTCCTATGAAATAAAAGTGTCATTTGGTAACACAAAACTTGAGAATTGTTCAAACAAGGAACATTTTGTCAAAGCTTTTCATCTTATACGCATTTTATGCTTTATGGGGAAACACTGCTCATTGGTGCACAATTGGACTCTGATTGGTGGACAGACTTGCACAGTGAATGCACAATTAGACGATGAATACACACAGTTAGATGGTGACTGCCAGTTAACTACCATGCTTTGTTTAAATGAGATAGGCTGACTCTGATCAAGGCATTGTCTGAGAAATGAACCAGAGAACAACTCTCATCACTTTTCTGGAGTTGAAACAGATGCTGTGAGCATACATTTTCTTTCTGTCTGCAAAGAGGAGAGCCTTGTGTGTTAATATGTCAATTGCAGTCCATATAGGAGTGCACGTCCAACTGACAGCCCGCATAATTCTTAGAATACCAGAGTCCATCTACCAACCAATCAGCACTCTTCTCATACAGCATAAAATGTTGCTTTCCCTTTACGTTAGTATTTGTTACAAATTGTGCTGATGAGTGCAAGATAAAAAAAAATCCAACAAAATGTCTTTTTCAGAAAATCCTATGGTATAGTTGATGACAGCATATCCACCAGAACTTGATTAATTCAATCATCATTTGCAAATATTGGATTTGAAGTTTTCTTAATACATGATGGCAAGACTTTTTTTTGTAAATCCCCTGCAATATCAATGAGCAACTGCTAATCTTTCTCAGTTAACAGGGCTGCTGGATTGACAAGAAGAGCTGCATTCATTGTTTGTAAGGTGCTCAAATGATGAACAAGCAGAAGCGTCACACTTTGGAAGAAGAGATCAATTTGTAATGATTAAATGAATATCAATTTGTTGCTTTTTCTCAGTTATGAACTTACATATTTGTAAAGATAATCAATTAAAAAAGGATTAGTGAAGAATGCATAATTATCAGACAAGTGAAGGACGTTTGCTGCCTGTCTAATTACCCATGACTTCAGCATTAATGGGAAGTTTTGAAAGATGTTCTTTTCTCAAGGAAATATCACCCGTCTTTTCTGGAGCACAGTATATGCCTTGTACTTTTGAGAAAAGCAGGATTGAAGCCTGAATTATGCATGTTGTTTACCTTTTCCAACCTCAGAGTCTTTTCAAAGATCTTAATCTTCCGGAGGGTAGAAAGTCAGTACTTTTGCAATGTGTGCACTCTCAATCTAGTTTATTAAATCTTTGACTCATAAGGCTACTCAGTGCAAGACAGAAATGTGATCCAGGAGTTATTGAAAGTATCCTGAATGGAATCAATTGCATCCACAAAGTCATGTGTCCTTTCCCATAGTGAGACCTTTTTTGAAAGAGTACTGCTGTACAGTTAACCAAAAAGCCTTTTGCTAAAGGCAAGTGACTTGGAGGGGAAGTATTCTCATCTAATGTTGACATAATCAAAATATGTTACAAGAGACTGTCATGATTTCTTCAACATTCCCTGAGGTTATTTTTCATCTTCAGTGTCCCAGCACACAGCTTCCAACATCAGAAGTGCACATTGAAAATTTAGCATGACACTCATGATTTTCAGTTCATTAATTTGATATGCATATTAGTGAGTCATGTTTGGTTTCAATTCTTCTAGTCACTCGCCTAAACAATGTTTCGTCTGAGCCCTGTTTAGCTGACACCCAAAAAAAGTCCATTACCCTCAGCAGAGATCATTTGATAGTCAGCGATGGCAGAACCTCTGGATGATTTTTTTTTTCTCTTTCCTTCTCTGGCACAGTATGGTCAAATATGCTCAACCAACAGCATGTAGCAAAAGGATATGCAAAGATCTGCAAGTTGAGGAAAGTGTAGCAAAATTCATGTTGCACTCATCTGTGATGCAGACATATTTGCCACAGCAAAAGGATTTTTTTTTGGTGAGAGGCATTGGATTTCCATACACTCCAATATTCATGAAAGCACACTTTGGAAGCAAGGCTTTATGACAGCTGGGAAGTAAACTCACAGCTCTGCGTTGTGGGACATAGTTTGTTCGGCACAACTTTTACTTTAATAATATTGTGTGACGATGAAGGAAGGGAAGTGTTAGCATTATGTTCTCTTTAATTATGGTCAGTTATGATGTGGAGGTGCCAGTGTTGGACTGGGTTGGACAAGGTCAAAAATCACACTACACCAGGTTATAATCCAACAGGTTTAATTGAACACACAAGCTTTCTGAGCATTGCCCCTTCCTCCTGGCAATAGTCAATTATGTCACAAAGAACAGCCTTTGTGGTTATATTTTTGCTGTTCACTGAGTTTTACCAACGACTCAGGTGAAAAGTACATTCATAGGTTTATTACTGCTTTTGTGGCCTCAGGCTAACATAAAGCTATTTTCAAATGAAATTGCTTTAAGCTGAGCCACACAGTTCTGTTCCCCAGACTTTCTTTCTGTGCATATAACAGGCACATACAGAACATAGAACAATACAGGCCATGATGTTGTGCCGAACATGATGCCAAATTAAACTAATCCCTTCTGACTGCCCTTGGTCCATGTCCCTCCATTCCTTGCATTATCATGTGCTTATCTAAAAGTGTCTTAAATGCCCCTAAAGTATCTGTCCCCACCACCACCCCCTGGCAGCATGTTTCAGACACCTACCACTCTGTGTAAAAACTTGCTTCTCACCTCTCCTTTGAACTTACCCCCCTGTCACCGTAAATGTACGTCTCCTAGTATTAGACATCCCTCTGCATCTCATAATTTTACAGACTGCTATCACATCTCCCCCAGCCTCCACCACTTCAGAGAAAACAAGCCAAGTTTTTCTAGCCTCTCTTTATAGCTCATACCCTCTAATCCAGGCAACATCCTGGTAAACTCTTCTGCACCCTCTCCAAAGCCTCCACATTCTTCCTGTAATGTGGTGACTAGAATTGAAAGCAATACTATAAGTGTGGCCTAATCAAAGTCTTATAAAGCTGCAACATGACATCCTGAATCTTGTACCTAGTGCTCCAACCAATAAAGGCAAGCATGCCATATGCCTTCTTTACCACTCTCTCTACGGGGCCACTTTCAGGGAGCTATGGACTTGAACTCCAAGATCCCTTTGTACATGAATGCTGTTCAGGTTCCTGCCATTAACTCTATACTTTTCCTTAATATTTGATCTCCCAAAGTGCAGAATCTCACACTTGCCCAGATTAAACTCATCTGCCATTTCTCCGCCCATATCTGCAACTAATTTACATCCCACTGTATCCCATTGTATCCTTTGACAATCTTCCACGCTATCCACAACTCTACTAATCTTTGTGTTGTCTGCAAACTGACTAACCCACCCATATACATATCCAAGTCACTTATATAAATCACAAACTGCAGATGTCCCAGTACAGATGCCTGAGGAACACCACTAGTCACAGACCTCCAGCCAGAGAAACAGAGAATCCTCTGCTTTCTATGAGCAAGTCAATTCTGAATCCAAGTGGCCAAGTCACCACGGATCCCATGCATCTTAATCTTCTGGATGAGCCTACCAAGAGGGACTTTGTCAAAACCTTACTAAAATTTGTGTGGACAACATCCACTGCTCTACCGGCATCAATTACCTTTGTCATCTCCTCGAAAATTTCAATCAAGTTAGTAAGACATAACCTGCCCCGCGTAAAGCCAGGCTGACTGTCCCTAATCAGGAAACGCTTTTCCAAATGTGCTTAAGTTCTATCCCTAAGAATTCTCGCCAATAGCTTCCTAACCACTGACATGAAACTCACTGGTCTATAGTTTTGTGGATTATCCCCGTTTCTTTTTTTTGAACTGAGGAACATTAGCTACTCACCAATCCTTCAGGACCTGTCCAGTGGCTAACTAGAACACAAAGATCTTGGTCAAGGCCCCAGCAATCTCTTCTCTAGTCTCTCACAATAGCCTGGGGTAGATACCATCAGACCCTGGGGACTTACCCACTTTAATTCTCTTCAAGAGACCCAACACCACTTCTTTCTTGATCTTAAAATGCCGTGGCATATTAGCATGCTCCACACTAGTTTCACTATCCTCCATGTCCTTCTCCTGGGTGAATACTGATGTAAAGTACTCATTTAGGATCTTGCCTATATCCGCTATCTCCAAGTACAAGTTCCCTTCTTTATCCTTGAGGGGTCCTTCCCTCTCCCTAGTTCTCCTCTTGTTTTTAATGTGTGTATAGAATACTTTGGGATTCTCTTTAACCCTACTTGCCAAAATCATTTCATGGCTCCTCCTTGCTCTCCTACTTCCTGTTTGAGTTCTTTCCTGCTTTTTATTATATTCCTCCTGGGCCTTGTCCGATTTAAGCTTCCAAAACCTTACATTTACTTCTTTTTGCCTTTTGACTAAATTTACAACCTCCCTCGTTATCCAAGGGTCCCTTACCTTGCCATCCTGGTCCTTCCTCCTTACTGGAACGTGCCAGTCCTGAACTCAGATCAGATCTTTAAAACAACTCCCATGTCAAATGTGGACTTGCTGAAAAACAGCTGCTCCCAATTAACTCTCCCTAGCTCATGCCTAATACTGGTATAATTTGCTCTCCCCCAACCTAGCATCTTCCCGCAAGATCCTGACTTATCCTTATTCATAGCTATCTTAAAACATGAGGGGTTGTGATCACTTTTCCAAAATGCTCTTCCACTGAAAGGTTGGTCACCTGCCCAGGCTCATTAGCCAATACAAGGTCCAACACAGCCCCTTCTCTAGTTGGACTATCCACATAATTTTTCAAGAAACCCTCTTGGATGTACTTAACAAATTCTGTTCCATCTCAGCCTCTTGCAGTAAGGAAGTCCCAGTCAATACTGGAGAAGTTAAAGTCATCCACTATGATAACCCTGTTGTTATTGCACCTTTACATAACCTGCCTATATATTTGCTCCTCAGTGTCTTGGTGGCTGTTGGAGGGGCCTATAGTATAACCCCATCTGAGTGACTGCACACTTATTTTTGAGCTCTACCAAATTGCCTCCGTGGATGAGCCCTTTAGCATGTCTTCTGCAAGTGTGGATGTGACAGTCTCCCTGATTAGTAATGTAACTCCTCCACCTCTTTACCTCCCTCTCTGTCCCATCTGAAACAACGAAACCCTGGAACATTAAGCAGCCAGTCCTGTTGTTGTAAAGTCACAAAAAAATGAAGGGGGCTAATGCAGAAAGTTACATAGATGCATGAGGTTACATAAGTAAAAGCAAAATACTGCAAATGCTGGAAATATGAAATTAAAAACAGAAAATGCTTAAGAAACTTAGCAGGTCTGGCAGCATCTGAGAGTTAATGTTTCAAGTCCAATATGACTTCTTCAGAACTATTAGATTATACAGTTTACTTAGATTTGTGGAAACAATGTAGGACTAACAGACTAATTATGGTATGGATTAGCAGACAAATGGCAACCTAAGGGAGAAGAGTTTATCTGACAATGACAAGTATAATGTGAGATGAACTGGACATTTTATTTTGATAAACTATCATTCTTGTTCAAAAGACGACCAAAAGAGGGAAATGGAAACTGGTGAAGCTAAGAGTAAGTAGGAGACAGGATTTTTTGGTGTGAGGAGGAGGAAAATGATGGAAGAATAAATATGGACATGCAAGTATGGAATCAAAAGTAAAATCACGGGCATGTGATCCAATGCAAACTGTTGCCCATGAAGTGATGCTACTGGAAATGGTATAAGTGGACTAGAGATGCATTGAAGTTTTGAAATGTCCCTTAGAATTAATTTACAGCACTCTCTTGTATGCAAACTAGCGTTGATCAATAAATTGCTGCTTGATTCACTGCACTTCTAACTCCATAATAACACAGGTCTTTTAAACAAATTGACAATGTTCATTTGGATAGGACACTACATATCCTTCAAGCAGTTATAAATTATCTTGTAGTGCCTCATTATCTTCGTTTAATAAGCTCATTGCTCCTTACTAACAGGGAAAGATGTAATGATGGTGATGATCCCATCAATTACTGGCATCTTAGGGAACAAGTTGGGAGACAAGAAATGCTATCAGTAAGATGACTATTCTTATGAAATTAATTAGAAACTATGCTCACTACACCTTCCCATTTTGAGACTGATCGTCTACCGTTCATGTGCTGGAAAACCACTCAGAGCTCTGAGACGTCGCACAGCAGGGGTTAATAAACAGTAACTCTTCATAGTTGAGTGAACAGAAGGAAGAGAGGGTAAAACACTTGAGAAAAAAATGACATGCACCCAATCTACTAGCAGTCTTGAGTTTGTGTCCCAATGTGGATAAATTGATCCACAGCCTATGCCAAGTATCATTCTTTTGTAATTATTAAGATATGCTTAATAAATTACGAAATGTGAAAATATATAAGCCGAGTGGTCTTGTATCTAAGCAGATCTGATCTGGCTCTCTTGTCTAGTGTATAATTGTGATTGAATAAAGTCTTACAATTCATTTTAAGTTGAACGCTTCAGATGTAACAGAACTGCTGTTCACCATTAAATGGGATTTCAGGAGTACATCAATGGATTAGGGAAGATTACATAAGCTGCTGTCTCATACTGAACAAAATAGAGGGCCAATTTGCACAGAAGCAAAGCAATAGTTTACGTGGCGTACTTCAAAGTTTCACTCTAGTGAAATCAGTACGCTGTTTCTCCAAAAGTCATCCTCTTGTTCACCTATAATTTATGTGGGAACCTTAGAATATTATCTTGCATCAAAAAAAATAAGATCATGCAGAAAAATTTTCAGTTATTCTTGTGCTTCAGATTCCAAATTTTGGGACACAGAAATTCAAGGATCTGGCTGCTGAGTAAGGCTTCTTAAAGGTATATTTTTACATTTTTAAATTTCATCTTCTTTATTTATTCATCACTGCAGCTTACTCCATAACCTCCTTTTTAACATTCCAATCATTATTCCCACAATAGTACATGGCTTTTTTTAATGATTGATACTGACATTATCTCAGTTGAACAAGCAAGGATATATTGGTATTCCATGGTGAATATCTGAAAATACTGTATAATTGAGTTTGGGAAAGGGAGTTCATAAAAAGTATGTTAAGCATGTCTCATACTACAACTGCACAAAACAAATGAAAGGATGCTACCTGCCTGTTGCTCACTGGGAATTGCCCATTGTGGGGAAAGGGAATGGGAAACAGAAATTGGCTGTGAACACCATTTTCCCCTCCAAACCTTGTATTCACCTGGACATAATGGGAAAATGATAGGCTTCTGTACAAAGGAATACTGGCATCAATGCCTTACAGAGGATATATAGCACATAACCAGGACTTTTGACCCAACCTGTCTATATTCGATTTGAGCCTCTTCCTATCTTTTCTCATCTAAATCTAAAATCATAACAATCTATGTCCTGTTCCCTCACATTTTTTGTTTCACCCTTAAATTTGTCTACACTATGTGCTACAGCCTGTGATAGCTTGTTGCACATCCCAGCTACTTGTCATCATATTGTCTGCTTAACTGTGTCTTTTAATTTTTAACCTAGTATGGTCTTTGTGTTTTAATCAAGATTGCTCAGCTCATTGTCAAACAGGTACCTTGCCTCACTGGACCATTTCGGTTAGTTACATATTGATGGGGTGGTTGCTACTTTATCTGGAATTTCTACATGTCACATTATTTTCTTTTACATTACATAAGTAGTGAAATTTAACCTTGTTATCAGAAGACAAAATAGTTGCTGCACAGGCAACATGGAAGTATCAGAATGGCAATTTGTGCCTACATTCAATCTCATCATTAAATTCCTGATCTCAGCTCCATCACTAGGTGATGCATCAAGCAGAGACAAAATGCTTCCTCAGGCAAAAGAAAACGGCAAGACCAATATCTCAATTCTAAATGCCTAAATGGTGAACTAGGTACTTAAGTTGAACTTTAAGAAACTCCCTTTTGCACATCTCTTCCATTCTTAGCATTATTTTGTGGTCAAAATTGAAATTATTATCAGTATTAGAAATCATGCTTCAATGGAATGAATGCCAGAAAGTCACATGTTTATTTCTGATATAAAATTGTTTTCTTTTTCAAATTCCATTTAGTTTTACAGCAAGAGCAATCTGTTAAATAGCTTGAATTATTATAAACCAATGCATAAACTTCATATTCATGTTGATTTTTAAGGCCTGTAAATCCAGTTATATGCCTTCTGCTGTAGTTCAGTGTTATGGCAGGTAACAAATTAGAGGCACTTTGTGTCAGACAACTGCATCTCCTGGTCTAAATAAAACAGAATTCATTTTACCTATCATTTAACCCTTTTTAGTGCAAAGTCATCATTGGTAGTTCAATTTTGTTCAACCATGTACTGCACAGTCAACTCTGCAAATTAATGGAAACAAATGATAAATTTTATCTGTATCAAGTGCTCAAACAAAATTTTGATGTCTCATCTGTTAAATGAATAGACTTGATAAACAACAAAAAACAAATAAACTTCTTCAACATAGTGAGATGCAGAATTCAATAAATAAATGAACTGAACATATTCAAGATATGTAATGTAATAGGTATGAAAAACACATACTTGTTTTCTATCATGACAAATCGAGACAGCGATAAAAAGCACATTCATTAAAATTGCTTACAAATTTATGTAGTGAAGGGAAACGAAGGAAATGTTTACAACAAATTTTAGAAACAATTCTTAAAATATAAACCAAAATACAGAAAAATAAAATTTATTGCAAGGTTAAACTATAAACATGACTCAAAATTTGTGGACTAAAGACTAAAATGTTGCATCTGTTTATGAAGAGCATTGCTAAACTGAAAGCAAAACTTCAAATAAGATTTACAGAAATATTTTAGGACAAGGAAAATAATTCTTGTTAGAGCAATGGAAGATAGATTTCCTTACATAGCTGTGATGCAATTTGTTATCTGGCTGTCAGAGGCAAGTTGCTCAATCACTTAAGTGGGAACATGATCCATTTGAAGAGCCTGCTCTCCTTAACAAACATCCTGTGAATTGTACATCCTGAATGGGCCTCCTGCCGTCAGATGGCTTTGTACTAGTGCAGTTTAGGGGAGTAAGTTCAGTTGGTAGGGGCAGGGAAGCCCAGAGGGGCATTTCTACTTCTCTTGGCACCACAGAAATAATTTTAACATTTACACTTTCAGGCTTCTCCTGCAGATCCATTAAAGCTGCTGAACAGAACCTCCATCGTCTAGATGTCCCATTAACCTGATTCCCACGGAATAATGAGGAGCCTGCAGGCTTAAAAATTTAAAAAGCAAAGATGTATCTGAGATGAAGCCCAAGTTTATGCAAGAAAAACATTTTACCAATGAATATAGAAAATCTTTATTAATAGAATTTCAAACATAATAGCATCTTCAGCAATAAATCTATAAAATCTTGCATTTAGTGTCTGTCATGCCCTGCCTTTCAATCTGTGGTTTTACTGTGTCCTAAATATTACACTTAAAGCTACACATAGTAGTAATACAAAAATAAATAATTGATTGAAATGAATTCTCCACTGTTAATAGATAGTATTTTTTTTGAAATTGGACAAATCGGTACAAGTCTGTTCACTCAGTAGGTATAAAATAAAGAACAAATAAGCAAAATAAATCTAAGGTTTTCGAGTAGATCTGTAGTTCGGGTTGTTGGTGTTGAGGTTGGTTGGCTCGCTGAGCTGGCTTGTTGTTTTGCAGACGTTTCGTTACCGTGCTTGGTAACATCCTCAGTGCAGCCTCCGATGAAGAGTCGGTGTGTTTACCCGCCTGGTTTTTAAACTCTGGGGTCCGTTGAGATGGATTGCCTCACTTCCAGTTTTCCTTTGTAGTGGAATGTATACGGGTTCGAGTTCTAACAACAACAGTACATGAACACCAACTGGCTACAAAAAGACACAACCAATACTCACTCACCTCAATCCACATGGACAAGGAGAACCACGACTTCGACTGGGACAACACCAAGATCCTGGACAGGCTAGGCAGACACAAGCATGAGAATTCCTAGAAGCCTGGGACTCCACGAAGCATGCTATTAATAAACACATTGAACTCGACCCCATATACATTCCACTATGAAGGAAAACCAGAAGTGAGGCAATCCATCTCAATGGACCCCAGAGTTTAAAAACCAGGCGGGAAAACACACCGACGTTTCATCGGAGGCTGCACTGAGCATGTTGCCGAGCATGGTAACGAAACGTCTGCAAAATATCAAACCAGCTCGGCGAGCCAACCAACCTCAAAGCAAAATAAATGTTAGCAATTCACCTTGTCATTGTGTTTTCCAATTAAAATTCATTTACAATTATAGAAAGTGAGCCAGCAAAATTACTAAAACACATGGTTGCATTTGATTTCCAAATGATAAACATCTGAAATCAGGATAACCGTAGCTGCTTAGGGATTTCATACTGCAGTGGTAGTGTCCCTACCTCAGAGCCAGGAGACTTGGATTCAAGTCCCACCAGCTCCAGAGGTGTGTAATACTGTCTGGATGGATTGATTAGAAAATATAACCCTAACTGTTTATATCCATGACAATCTGTTTAATCAATCCTGTCCTTGCCATTCTACTCTCATTTCCAAGAAAAACGGTTCAGTGGCCATGGGTATTTTGGTCTTTTGAGACCATCATTCAATTACCTCTGCTGCATTCTTTAGTCTAACATCCAAACCAACAACGTTCCGAATCACCCCAAGCCCTCCCTCAAGTTCATCTTATCCATGATAACAGACATGAGTGTAATAAAATTGAAATCGGAAATCAATTTGAAATAATTACCCCAAACTTGATTTTGAGTTGAATGCTGTTTCCTGTGTTATGACTGTTGCACCACATTGTCTCCTCATTGTCTGTAGTCTGTGTCAATCATTGCAGCCTTACTTCAGCTCCAGAAGACTATATTTGAAGTTTGTTTGGAGAGGTCTTGTGTTCTTACCAGTGTCTCGGACAAAAAAAAACTTGTACAAAAACTGATGAAAAATACAGCACTGCAATAGGGTACTATGAAATATGGTTTTATTATTTTAGCACTAATACACTGCAACAAATCATATCGTTTAAAGTCTCCTGCATCAATCTGGAAGTGCATTTAATGACTGAGGGAAAATTACAGTTATAATGCAAACTACAACTTAATATATTTTAATGCCTATTTTGCTCTGGATGCATCTCAATGCATGGGAAGTAAATAACTTCAAAAACATCTGACAGAATGTTGAATAAGGAAATAATAATGAGAAACTCCTTCTAAGGACTCAATTGTATATCTTAAAGCATAACAAACAGCAAGAGCGCTATTATATTTAGCCACAGGGAATACTGCACTATGTAGTTTCTAATGCTCAGACATTAAATACGTTCTATTAAATGGAATTCTGAATGATTTATTATTTCATCATAATACACCTCGTTATTCTAAGCCAATTACAGAATGAGAGCTATGTTCATGTAACTGGTATAAAAATCTCTAAAGGATTTTCTATCACACATGTTTTAACCAGAGGAAAATAAAATGTCTTATGTCTGTAATTATTATGGCTCTCCTACGTAATGCAATTTCTATGTATTCTAACCAGTCAGAAACTAGAGCTATGAAACCCTGTGTTTGTCAATCTCACAGAAGTATGAATTATAAAATATTTTTTCAGATGACACTTTGATACATCTGGTGGGAATTTTCTTTTAAAAATGAACAAAACAATTACAGTGACTGTTAAGATCAAGACCTCTTGCTGAATAAACTAAATACAATGAAATCTCAGCCACAAGGGATTTTAAAAGAAAGATAGCAGAAAATTTCTTCAAAGAATTTTCAGAACGCTCACATCAAGTCCTTCTCATATTTTTAAACCTTAAGATTATTTTAGTGCTAATTATTTAGTTTGAAGAATATGCTTGTTTTGCTCTTGGAATAATTTCCATGACGACATCCTGCTGAGCAACAATAAATCATGGTGCTTTTCTGAACATATTCTATTACCTAACTTCAAAATTATGAAATTATTTAAAACATTATATTCATTATGTTATTATCTAGTACAGCAAGGAGCTGCAGAATGCCAGATTTATTTTTAAACTTTGCACTCTTGTGGTAGAGCTTCATGTACAAGGGACACATACCAGAAACTCAACAGACTTTAGCAGGTTCCTCAAGATTTCATATATGACTAAGGTCTGTTACATTTCTTGCCCAAATTTTCAGCATTTGCTCTTACTATGAAATGTTCTGTACAGCACAGATTTCACCTATGTTGCTAATCAGAAGCTTTTTTTTAAACTAATAACTGCTACTTTGAGTGTGAGCCATATTTTGCATCACTACATTGGACACAAAGTGGGTTGTAGCTGAACCATCGAGCTTTATTTTTAAAAGTTTACGGACTTTGAATGCACTGAGCAGCTGCTCAAGCAATTAAATATCTATTTAAGTGTTATACGGCAGAGAAAGAGGCCATTCAACTCATTGTGTCAGTGCTAATTTTGAGAGATCTTTCAAATTAGTCCCACTCCCCTGAATTTTTCCACAGCCCTGAAACACATTTTCACATATCCAATTCCCACTTGGAAGCTCCTGTAGCAATATAGTTCCACCACTCTTTTGTGCAGTGCATTACAGAACAACTTCACATGCAAAACCATAAGCTAAAGAGTCAGGCATAGAAGAATACTGTTCATTTTCATTGGCTCACTGGAGGGGTAAAAGCATGGTACAAGTGATTGTGTTCAAAGTGCATTGCCTTGGCGGTAAGCTATTAATGACACCGTTTGTTTCAATGTAAAGCTTGTTGCAGCTTATACACACAGTTAATTGCTTCTAATGTTCCTTTCTAGAGGTTTTAAAGAAAGCTTTGATCAGAAATAATGATTTCCCATTGAGAATAGAATCAATATTGATTTTTTTTCAATTTATGTTTACCAAAGATGATAATATACTTGATGTCCAGTGCTCATAACATGATAAAGTGGCTAAAAGTACTCTAATATATGGGGAGGGAAAGATAGACAATGACTATTGTTTGCTCTTCTAATTAAAGACTGACAGAACTACCAGTACTGAACACAAATGGTTTTGGTTTAGAGATCTAAATAACACACCCCAGAAAACAGATTTTTAACTTCAATACTTATCCTGGGCAAAAGATGATTGGTTTACTAATGGATATTCAATCAAAACCATACTTTGGATCAGACATTATTAAATCTCATTACTGTGGCACAGGACAACTTTCATCACATTGCATCATTTTCTTCGACTGACACCATCGAAATCTCATTCCCAAACAGATTGAGATGTGCCATTCTTGGATTCTTGTTGCAAAGTAAAACTGGAGACTGGAAATGAATAAAAGGTAGAAATTCCACATCAGTGGATCCTGCCCACTCTGCAACCTAATGCCAATTTTTATCCTCAGGATTGATGGCTTAAGAATATCCACCTACAGCAGCGGTTTCTTCATGTGTAGAGTAAGGAGAGTGTGCATGTCATTTGCTGCCATGTGAAAGCAGCATCCAACAATCCTGGTGATTATTAGGTACATTGAATAGACTGAAAAGAAGTATCATACCCTGAGGTAGTAGGAACTGCAGATGCTGGAGAATCTGAGATAACAAGGTGTAGAGCTGAATGAACACAGCAGGCCAAGCAGCCTCTGATTCTGCTTCGCCTGCTGTGTTCATCCAGCTCTACACCTTGTTATATCATACCCTGAGGTATATTTCAACCATTCTAAAACAGTTCCTCATTTATTTTCTACCGTCATTCAGATTTTCAGACGTATTGGAACAACTGTTCTGGTGTTTCTTTTTCCTTCAGATAGCTCTCAGTTGCACTAATGGTCTACCTAATTTGAATCCTCCTATTTGTTCCAGTTGGAAGAAGGTGACAACCAACTGAGATCTCTCAGTTCTGTCAGTTGCAAGGAAATGCACTATGCATGCTTATCAGAAACCAGACAGTCACATCTACTAACAGAAGTAAATCTATCAACTTTGGCAAATGTTGCATTGGAATATCTTTTGTTTCACAAAATAACATACACAATAGCTCTACTGAAATATATCAATGCTCAAGTATTTTGAATGCTTCCTTGGACTCCCTTCTTCCAATCACAGCAACACTGCAAAAAATGAATGGCACAGGATCTTTATTGGTTGAAATTACTAAGAAGCATCAACATTTTCCTTTGGTTTGACACATAAACCTGCAATGTTGCTTATTACCCAGCCCTCAAGCAAGCAATCATAGGAGGCCATTTGGTCCATCAGACCAATGCAAGATTAGCTCATCTAATCCCATTCTGCTGCATCTTCCTAGTAGCCCTTAAAGCTAATGAAGTCCTCTTCTGAAAGTTCTAATTGCATCCGTCTCAGACAGTGCATGCCAGATAAAACTACATGCTGTATAAAAATAATTTTTACCTCATGTAGCCTCTGGCTCTTCATCCTTTTGCTAGTGAGAATAGCTTCCTGATGATTTTGAACATTTCTGTCAAATTTCCTGTCAAACTTCTTTTCTATAAAGAAAACACTACTAGCTTCTGCAATTGATCCATATAACTCAAGGCCCTTAGCTCTAGAAAATTTCTGGGCCATCTTTTCAACATATTCTAAATCTTTCATGTCGTTCCTAAAATAAGTATACAGAAGTCCTTCAGCCTCCAACTGAAGCGAAACAAGAGGTTCACAAATGTTTGTCATAATTTCTTTGCTTTTGCATGCTAAGCCTCCATTTATAAAGTTCAGGATTCCTTCTAATCACTTGCTCAACCAGACCTCCCACCTTAAATGATTTGTGCACATACACACTCCCACTCTTGAGGTATCTGTATTCTTGCAACCCTTTGGAATGTTACATCCGTCTGATGACTTTTCTTGCATGTGTGGATCTCCAAAATGAGACATTTCTTGAAGTTCCGACATGGAACAGGATATATGCACTCTTGGACGGAGTCTATTACAGGTTTCGAAGGAAGGTTAAATAAACTGGACAGAAATAAAGTAAGGCTGTGTTTGCTGACACCTTGAATCATGTGACATCCCTGAATTAACTTGAAATAAAGAGCATTTAAAACCTTATTAAACATAGAAATGAGAAGAAAAGAATATGGAAAAATCTGAAACAAAATGCAATATTTTTGTTTTAAGAATTAGCATGATATTGTGCTTCCTAATAGGAATTTATCATTGTACTGTTGGCACCATCAGACACTTTCATAAAGACTTATATAATTTAAAAACCTCTGACACTACTCACAGATCGTTTCCTCGTGCTGATGATACCGATTTGTTTTCCTCTCTCTCCCTGACTTTCACCCTCACTCTGCACCATAGCTTTATTCCCATACTTCTAACCTTCAGCTCTCTGGTCAACCAAACACCGATTGCTGCACTACAATACTTGCAACACTCTCTCTATCTCCCATTAATTCCTAAATTGTATTGAATCTATACAAAAAAAATTGAAATAATTACACAGGTTCCCTGACTCTCAATGAACAGGAATTACATGTTTTCTAACTCCAACAGGAAGAAGTGCACATCAAGGAGCGTATTGCCATGAATTGATGTTATGTACAATCGTCAGGGAGAAATTTGCATGTGACATGAGTTAACCAGTAAATCCACATGAATTTCCAGCTGAGGTACAGTGTTTCAGTTAACTTCATAAGTAATAATCATATAAATCATTTAAGATTCATTTCTTATTTGTTCATATTCAAAAACAATAGTCAGGTTAAAAAGAAAAATAGTTTCACACAAGCAGGTCCAATCAGGATGCTGACATGGCAAACAGAGAGAATATTGCAGCACTGCCCTGAGGCCTTATTTGCAAATGGAATGTGAGGATGACCCCAAACCACACCAAGAAAGATAAAGCAACGGGATTTGGTCAAGGATGGGAATAAAGCACAGACTTCGGAGAGGAGACAGGATGGCACCTAGAAAAATAGGAGTGGTGGGATCAGGGGTAACAGGTGCCCTGCTTCTTTTGAAGCATGTGAAAAACCAGGCGTTTATCTAAAATAGACCACTTCAGAATTCAAATAATTTACTGCCTACTTGACTGACAATGTATAATTATCTGACGAATCTTCGTTGAGTTACGGTGCTACCTCAGAGTCTTTTTTGTGGTTTACTCTCCCATCATTGGCTCAATAAATAATCATTGACATGTACTTCAAGATTGCTGGGATTATTTTGTAAAATATTCTAACCAAACTCAGCTTTCAAACAGATTCTGCCCTGACAAAGGAACTCCTTTAGTTCAACAAATTTTGAGGTGACTTTGACTATGGTTGCTGTTTCTTATTCTTCCACAGGATGTGAGCATCACTGATAAGGCCATCCCATCCCTAAATCACTTTGAAAAAACGGTGGTGAGCTGCCTTCTTATTTCATCTGGTCCAAATGCACACTCAGGGGAGTCAAGAAGGCAGTTTCAAGTTTTTGACCCAATAACCATGAGGAACAATTGTGTAATTCCAAATCAGAATGGTGTGGGGCTCGGAAGGGAAGTTGCAGGTGCTGGTCTTTGCAAAACCAGCAATATTAATTGAACTGCCCATTAGGAATCTCTCCCAATTCTCATCTGCAGTGACTTCTGCAAAATCTGTACTGTTCGTCAATCAAAAAACAAGTTTGTAATTCACACTTATCATACACTCTTCCACATTGACAAAGGTTTGACAGGAAATATTTACACTAGGTAAACGTTTACACACCATGTTGGGAAAAACAGCAATTTGTAAAAGGTACAACTTTTGACTGTAATGGATAGAACGATTAGAATTTAGTCACTCTGATGCTTCTATGCATTTCTCATCAGTTGATTACAGAGAGAAGAAAGTTTCCAGCCTGAACTATCAATTAAGAAGGGAGTTATGTTGTGGGACATACTCCAACACAAAGGTAACTAGAAAATGTTCATAAGCATTCATCAACACTTCAGATCACATGATGCCTTTATTCAATCACTTGTTTTGCTAGACCATAAGTCATCTTGATTCATGTTAAACAACATTTAAATGGCACAGAAAATACATCACAATAACTAATTTACTATACCATTCATCCTAAACTGAAAGACTATTCTTCTGTTGATTGCCCTGCTAGATTACCCTTAGACAAACTCAGAACACATTTTTACTTTAAAATAGTCATCTCTCCAAGTACATTATCGCTAATACTGCTTCAGCTATCAGCAGTAGTGATTCATCATTTAAACTAGATACAAGAAGTTGCAAAGCTTTATTTAAACTAGCTGACTAACATTTGTGGAAGGAATTTTTAGAATGTCCCATTTAGCATAAAAAAACTGTATTTGGTCCTGATTTATATATTTCCCAAATATATCAATGTTCTATTACTGAATGGGTGTAATGAACTAATTTACATATCGTAAACATTACTAATCCTTACTTTTAAAAAAAAATCAGTGATCTACATTGACCGTTACATACAAAAGTAAACCACTTAAAAACATCTGAATGTAAAAGCTCTGGCAAAAGAATCAATTTTGGAAAAAAAGGGATTGTTCAGCTGTCAACAGAATTACAAGCAAACAATAAATACAATGTGCTTTCTTCATATTGACATATTTACACTTGTCTTTGGCTTATAACAAAAGTTACACTTCAAATTATCTGGTGTGATCCAGCAGGTTGCACTTTAAACTTTAATAAGCCAGTCCAAATATTTGCACATTTACTGTGGCAGCATGCAAAAGCAGTTCACATTGCTGCACACATTTCTACTTTTTCAAAAAAAAACTTGATTTAAAACAAATTGTAGCATCAATGTGTACAAATCTGTGCATGCAAACCAACAGATTGGTAGTACTAAAAAAAATACAAAAAAAAACTGTTGTTGACTAACACTGAAGTATTTTTAACCTCTTACTGAACAGTGAAATCTGTACCCAGATTACATTGTTATGACGGTATTGAATGCTTTCTGGTTAATAGTTTGGATAAATATTGTGTTAAAACAGAAGCAGAATATTTAAGATAATGAAAACCAATTCCCTCACTTAAATGTATACTCTTCATGCACAGGTTCAGTGACAATTTACTTCTTAAAAAAAATGCACAATTTTTCAAAGATGTAATTGTAGTCACTATGAAGATTCAAGATATTCCAAAGCAACATCATAACAGAATCGATATTGTTCCTGAGGGAGGGTGGAGGGAAGAGAAAAAAAGGAAACAATCAGCTTTCTCAATTCTTAAACTTAAACATAACAAATAAAATCAGCAGAAAATGCAGTTGTTTAGGTTACATTTGTGTCTTAAATATCCTAACCAGAAAGATCATAGCTACCTTACTGCTATAAGTTCGATAACTTTCAATCACATTTGCTGGCGCAAGCTGCATATTTATTTCACACAAATAAGGCAGACAGCATCAGACTTGCCAACACTAATGAGAGCTATGTATAGTGATGTTTAAATTGTGAAGAAATTTTAGTGCTTAATTACAGCAATATTATAAACATGTAATTTTATAACTATGAGCCGAAAAATACATATTTAACAATTTGCTAAACACAGCCACTAAGAAATCATGTTGATTAAGATATTCAAATTCATTTTTAAAATTAAACTATGTCTAAACAATACACTTCAGCTGCAGAAATGTTAAGGCAGTTTATGATCACACAATAATCTTTAATTGTTGAGTCAGTCCCTGAGAAACCACTTCAAAGTGTTCATTTTCTTGGGGCCCATTTTTATTTATCTCATCTCCCATAAACAAAAATGCAGTCTTTCTCAGTCACTCCAATAATGTAATAGGATTGAACTTCAACGCTCAGTCTCATAACTAATTAGTAAACTGGCTATTGGAAGCAGTTTTCAACCAATCAGGGACCAGATTTTACAGACATGTGTTTTTCTCTCCAAAATGGGCAAGGTGATAGGTGACAGGTGACAGCAAAATTAGGTGACAGCAAAATTGGTCAGATTTAAGTTGAAAATAGCTAATCAAAGAAATAACGTAAAAGAAAATCTAAAACAGTAATGTTCCCGATGAACTGAACAGAAAAGATGGGAGAAAAGGGCAAGAAAGTGGATAGATAAAAGTGGAGTTATAAAAGTTTTTAAAAAGTCTTTTTCAATAACTAATGGTCATTTATTAGAATATTCTGGTAACAGGACTCTGTTTAATTCCAACAAAATCAATGCAATATGAGATGCAAAACCAAAATACTGCAGATACTGGAAATCTGGAATAGAAGAAAATGCTAGGGAAACTCAACAATATGCCAGCATCTGATGGAGAAAGAAATTGTGTTAGCATGTGAAACCTAATATGCCTCTTTTCCAGAACTGAAGAACAAGGTGGAAAATTTATGGAGCTTACACTGTCAAAAAAGATGGGAAGGAGCAAGTGAAACAGAAGGCATATTGAGGGGAAGGTTAGAGGGTGGGGGATTAGAGATAACAGGTGTCACAGAAGAAAAGGCAAAGGAAGTGGTAGTGGTTACACAGAAACATGAGAGGTCCAGAGAAGGTGTTAATAATTGGTTATAATTACAGAATATAGGTCATGTCTGCTGAATGCAAAAATTTAAAAAAAAATCAGTAGGGGAATCGCATATTGTAAGGCAGGGGAAGCAAAATGAAGTGCAGAATTCAGTGTTGAGCTCAAAAGTCTGCAAAGTGTCTAAACAGAAAATTACATTTTTTTTAACCAAATTGCATGGGGTTTCACTGGAACACAGCAGCAGACCTTTGGCAGAAACAGGAGCATGAGTGCGAGAGAGTGCTCTTGAAATGGTGATCAGAAGGTCAGAGTCAGGCTCACAGAGTGAGCAGAGGTGTTCAGCAAAGCAGTCAATGAATCTGCATTTAGTCATCTCAGTGAAGAGAAAACCACATTTTGAGCAGTAAATACAGTAGACTAGATTGAAGGCTGTTCAGACAAATCAATGCTTCACCAGGAAGGGAGTATTTTGGGCCTTGGACAGTGTGGAGGGAGGATCTATAAGAGAAAATGTTACACGCCCTGTCATTGCATGGGAAGATGCCGTGGAAGAGGAATGTGTTGTTCAGGGTGATAGAGGAGTGGACCATTGTGACATGGATGTAACAGTTCCTTTGGAATGCTGGTGAAGAAACAGAGGATTTATTTAGAGCAAAACAGAGGAGGGCAGAAGTGTGGCAAATAGCTTGGATACTGTTGAGGGTCCGGTCAACCACAGTGGGTGGGAATCCTCAGGTGAGGAAAATACAAGCTATGTTGTAAAAGGTAATGTCATCAGAACAGGTGTGTTGGAGAGATACAGAAACTGAGAGAATGGGATGGCGTCCTTACAGGAAACAAGGTGTGAGGAAAGGTAGTTGAGGTGCCTGTAGAAGTCAGTGAGTTTGTAAAGATTGTGAGTAAACAGCCTATCCAAGGAAATAGAGATAGAGAAGTCAGGGACAGGAAGAATCAGATTGATTAGATGAAGGTGAGAGTAGGGTAGAAATTGGGAGCAAAATTGACTATTTCCAGTTCCGGTTGAGAGCAAAGCTGCACTAACACAGTCACAATGTACCAGAGAGAGGATGTGAGAGGATGCCCAAGTAGCACTGGAATCAGCGGAAAGGAAAGTTCCAGAAACTCCCTAAAAAGACAGGCATAACCAGGGCCCATCCCAGGCACCCATAGCAAACCTTCCATGTGGTGAAACTGAAACAAGTCGAAGAAAAAATTATTCAATGAGAAAACAATTTCAGCCAGGCAGAAGAAAGTGGTAGTGAATGAGGACTGTTTGGGCCTCTGTTCAAGAAAGAATCAGAGAGCCCTCAGACCACCACTAAATTTGTCAAATCATCACAATCTCAGATTAGGATCTGGAAATCACTACCTGAGATTGTGATGATTTGACAAACTTAGTTGTGGTCTGAGGCTCTTTCTTGAACTGAGGTTCTGAGGAAGGGGCACCGGACCCAAAACGTTAACTCTGTTTTTTCCTTCACAGATGCTGCCAGACCTGCTGAGCTTTACCAGTAACTTTGTTTTTGTTCCTGATCTGCAGTTCTTTCGGTTTTTATTAGAGAATCAGGGGACCTTGGTGTGTATGTCCATAGATCCTTGAAGGCAGCAACACAAGTAGATATAGTAGGAACTGCTGATGCTGGAGAATCTGAGATAACAAGGTGTGGAGCTGGATGAACACAGCAGGCCAAGCAGCATCAGAGGAGCAGGAAAGCCGATGTTTCAGATCCAAAACGTCAGCTTTCCTGCTCCTCTGATGCTGGTTGGTCTGCTGTGTTCATCCAACTCTACACCTTGTTAAGACAAGTAGATAAGTTGTTTAAGAAGGGACACTTGCCTTCATTAGTAACAGCATTGAATATAAAAACAAGGTAGTTATGATGGAGCTGTATATAACATTAATTAGGCCTGTTTGCAGTTCTGGTCACTGCACTATAGGAGGGACAAGTCTGCACTAGAGAGGGTGTTGAGGAAATTCACCAGGATGTTGCCTGGGCTGGAATGTATCCACTATGAAAAGAAATTAAATAGACTGGGGCTGTTTTCCTTGAAGCAGGAAGGCTGAGGGTGGGAGGGCCAGGGTAAACTCTTCTCCTTAGAAGAATGGTCATACAAAGGGGCAGAGTTTTAAAGAGACAGGAGGTTTAGAGGTGATTTGAGGAAATCCTTTTTAACCCAGAGCATATGGGGTATCTGGAGCTCCATGCCAAAAAGAGAGGTAGAAACAAGTACCTTCAAGACATTTCAGATCGATTTAGATAAGCCCTTGAAATGCCATAGCTATAAAGGATAGGGGCCAACTGCTGGAAAATGGGATTAGAATAGATGGATATTTGCTGACTCACACAGACACAATGGCTGAAGGACTCTTTCTGTGCTGTGAAATCTCTGACTTGATGATACCTCTCTGCATTTAATTTATCTGCCAATATTGATCTATTTCACCAGTCTATGTGCCCTTGAATTCGATCACCGTCCTCACAATTCACCAAACTTTCAAGGTTGTCACCGGCAGGTTTTGTAATTGCTCCCTAGGCACCCAAGCATAGGACGTTAATCTAGATGAAGCAAACCGGTGATCCTGACACAGATTCCTGGGGAACGCTGGTGCATTCCTAGCTCCAATCTGAGAAACCACTGTTGGCCGACTAGATTCTGTCTCCTGTCATTCAGCCAACGTCAACTCCATATTGCCATTGTCCCTTTTATTTCCCCTACATGGCATAATTTTGCTTTTGTATTACAGTTGAAAACAAACAATTGTGACTGTATCCTGTAGAACATACCGTCAGGAGTCAAAAAAAAAATCTATAAAATCAGCTTAAAATGAAAGCAAAAAGTGCCATCAAATTGAATATCTGGCCGTGGGCAAAGCACAGCTTTCAATTAGGTCATATTTTTAAAAATAAATAGAAACAAAACATGGGCTTTATTTTTTTTGAACACTGGTTAAAAATACTATAACAAGTTGTAAGTAACAATGAACTATTGTTGCAGTAATCAGAATATAAAACTAACTTGGCTGAGCTAACGTGTAACATTTTGTTTAAGGCGATGCAAAACATTTCTGGAAAGGATGTGGTTGGGGAGAACCTCTGGGGCTAATTGCGCACATTTATGCTATCTGATTATCTCCACATACACTACAGCAGCAGAAATACCACAATGGTTTTAATCCCTTAGCAACTAGGCAATGGGTTGTTCTCATTTTACAGAACTCGGATATGAGGTTGTAATGCACAAAGTAAAACCAAACTTGGAGCAGTTGATTTATGAAGTGAACAGAATGTGCTAGCTGTCAGGTCATGGACAAGTGTTACATGCATCCATAATGCAGCATTGTTACTCTCCCACGATTACTAAATAAATTGCAGTACACTTCAATAAGCATTTTCAACAGCATAATGAGGCAAAACATATTTACATCAGTTTGCATCCCTTTTTAAACTGCAGATTGGCCACTTATCTATCGCCAATCCTCAACCCTCATTTGTTGCTCTATTCAAACTGCAAACCAAATATTGTGAAATATTGTGGTTCTATCCATTAAATACTGACCATGGTTCGTAGCTGTATGATAAAGTGTCTGCAAAACTATATGTTTCCAAACTTTTATTTGACGCCAAGTCAGAGAAACATGTAAAGTCAGAGACCCCGGGATTGATTATTTCAGAGTTTAGAGACCCTGCAAGCCTTAAAAATGGTGGATATAATTCCTGCCCCCATACGCAGTACCTTTCATGTTTTGCTGATGGACGAGAAATTCCTGACCTGGCCAGCTCCTTAATGAGGATTGGCATTTCCCAGCTCCCAGCAATTTTCATGGAGTCAGGCCAGCTTCAGAAGAATCCTGGAGCTGTGAAGCATATTCTAATTTTGAAAGGCAACTTCAAAAAGTTCTTACTCATACTCTCATGCCAGCTCATGGACTCCACCACCCCCACCACCAATATCCATGCCAAGGGCCCTCAAAACTTCCATGGCAACAAATGGCTGCTACCAGTCTGAATGGCCTCTCATACTTTCCATGTGGACTCATAGCAATTTCATGCCCATTCCACCGAGAGCCCAAATTTCCATAAAGGCTTCTCTTTGTTGAACAGGTGTATGGGCAGGAGAATTTTTCTTGATTGATATCTTTTTTTTGTGCCTTATTTTGTCACTGGCTCAATGTTTATTTATGCACCGATAAAGAGGTGCCAAATGGTTCTGGTTTCCATTATTGGTACTTTGAAAGTTTAATTGATTAACTTTACTAAGATTGTTGCAACAGTGGCTTTTCTCCCAAGAAAGTTAGGAATGTCCTTTCTTTAAAGTGCTTCCACATATTTCATAATTGTGATAGGGTCCATTTGTTCATTACAGAGTGCACACGAGATGAATGGTACAAGGATTTGGCATGGATGGGGCACGGGAAATGGTTATGTGAGGGGGAGGAAGTTGATGATTAAGGGTCAAAATTTTTAACAAAACAACTGGGAAAATGTACCAGAAAATCGACCTTTTAAACAGCACTTCCTTGTCACTCTGCACCAAATTTTAAACAACACTTGTGATTTATAACAATGTGCAAAATGCCAAGATACTTAGATTTCATACCATTTGGGTCATTTAAAAAAAATAATCACCACTATTCCACTTTGTTGTCTACCTTAGCTTGCAACTACAATGCATCGGTCAAGTATCCTGTTCCCAGCTTCCTTAAACAGGCATTTAAATTGCCTAAGTGCACACGTGGGATCTTTTCTTTTGACACACTGACACAGCAATCGTCATCCTTAACTGAGAGAAATTAAGACTGCCTATGTATATTCAACATCAACAGCAATATAAGTTGCACTTTATTGTGTCTACAAAATGGATGAAAGCTTAACGTTTGCTTGATATGTTTAGTTCATTTACTTTGTTAACAGACAGGAGAATATAAAGGAAATTTTATCTTATAAAAAAACATTTCTCACCAGGGTTTCCACCATATTTGGTTTGTTGTTCCGAAGTGTCTTTACTCCGTGGAAAACATCAACCACATTTTGTCTTTTGATCATTTCACATATGATATTAATGGCACAGAACATCCCACTACGTCCTCCTCCATTTCTGAAATCAATTCAGAGATAAGTTTTTAAAAACTAAACGAAATTATCATTTTTTTTTCTTGTTCCTTGTTTCACGGATACATCATTTTTGCTTTCCTAAAAAAATGTTCTTAAAAGTTTTTCTAAGATTGATACCTCTGAGTGAAACAAAACAAATAAATATCAAATCTGAATATTTAACAAATTGATGTTTAATTATTTTTACAATCTACTTAGAGCTCAGTCTTAGGTTTTTTTGGTGAAGTCTGAATTATGACAAATTTTTGGAGGGTTATTTGCCACAATGCCTAGCAGATTGTTTTGCTGTATCTTGCTATTAACTGCCTACCATTTCCAACTTCTACCTCAACTTAGCATGCATCTCTCCCAGGAACAAGTCATCACTCAGTGAATATTTGCTGAAAGAACTGCATCCCTTGTGCACACACCATCTTTAAAAGGCCACTGTGTGCCTGGACAAGTTCTGGCAATTTGGCATTGGCCCTCAACTGTCATCTTGAAACACAGCCCCAAAACCATGCTACCCACAGCACACAGGTGGCATGGCTCACACTTCCTCGCACATACAACCCCATTCTGTCCATGGTTACATCCCGTCTAATTAATATCTCCCCAGAGCCCAATGGACACACTCAGATTGTCACTGTCCATGAACATCATATGCAGGCAAACAATGAGACAAATACAAGGACAAATATGGGCTTTTCTTTCAGAAAGTAAAATGAGACAAAATCAAAGCTAACAGAAGCAGCCCCTATAATGCAAACTGAAGTTTGGAATCACACCTGAAGATTATTTTACAGTCACTGATTGTCTGATGTACCCGGTTCTGATCTATTGGAAGTGGGTATCAATGAGGTCCGGTCTGGCTTGTAGCGCCTGACGCGGCTGAGCTCTGTCATGGACAATGAGAGCTTCCTCCTCCCCTGTGTTGTCGATGTCCTCCTGAAAAGGTTGCTCCCATTCTCCCAGTTCCTCAGCATTCAGTACATCGCCTTGTTGCCTGCTCCAGGATGACATGGCACACTCTGTCTGATGGCATCAGCAGACCGGTTCAAGCAGCAGAACTGCATCTTCAGCGGCCCAACTCCCTGTTACACCACAGCCCTGGTTGAGGTCTGGGCAGCAATGTATCAGCCCCTTGCATCAGCCAGGGTGTCGTGCAATAGTGTCATGAGCCATGGTCGCAGTGGGTAGCCCTTGATCACATGACCACATATCACCAGAACATTAATGGAGTGAAAGCTCTTCCTGTTGATGAATTCTGCAGCATTGTGATGTGGCCCTCTCAGCGCCATTTGTGCGCAGTCAGTGGCATTCTGCACCCAGTAAACCCAGCTATGTTCCTGAATGCCAATGAGCAGCACTGCAGCACTGACCTCGCCAATGGGGAGCAAAATAAACCAGTGTGACCTTGTACAGATTGCACTGGTCACTGTCCTGATGTATTTTTGGGTGCACGAGATAGAGATCCTACACATGTCACCTGTCACTCCCTGGAAGGAGCCAGGAGCATGGACTTTCTGCACAGCATACAGTACACAGCCACTGCGAGAGGATGGCATCTCACTCCTAGATGCCTTAGGTCCTGATCCAGCATTCAGCACAGTTCCATCACCGTATCCCAGGGTACATGCAGCCTGCATTGGCACTGTGTCTCATTCATCCCCAAGATAGGGGGTTGGGGTCTGAAAACCCGGGGTCTCCTGCACATCCCACACATCCTGAAGGGCCCCGCGGCTGTGACCTCTCCGAGCTGGGTACTCTTCATCCTCGGCGCTGGCCTGTTGCTGTTCCTACTGGGCCTGGTGTCAGCCCTCCTCCTCCAACTCAGGCAGGCAGCCACAGAGGCCAACGTAACAGCAACAGGACCCACCACTTTCTGTGGAAATTACTCAAATTGAGAACAGAAAGAGCAAAAGCCTCAGTTTAATTATTGATAGCATGTCCTACAGATGAGGCCCAAGGATCCTAATCTACACAGTGAGACATGCTGCACCCTGGTAACGAGGGAAATGTCCCCACTATCCACCCACATTTGGGCTCATCCTGTGTAGCACTGTAGTGGGTGAGTGGCTGCCCAATGTCATTGAGGAGGGAGTGTTTACAATGCTCTGAATCTCACCTAACCCGGGCCCACGTCAAGAACTCAACTTCTCACTGCATTCAGCACAGGCCGGTGTTCACTTAATTGACAGATGAAGAATCAATGTCTTGTGATTCACACACACGGAATCCTCGGAAGTTGGAGCAAAATACTGCAGATACTAAAAACAACAAATGCTAGAGATCTCCCGTGTCAGACAGCATTCATGGAGAGAGAGCAAAGTAACATTTCAAGTCTAGATGAACTGAAGTGAAGTATGGAGGGGGCAGCATTTATGTTATAGTTGGAGGGGTAGTTGTGTGTGTGTTTGTGTTGGTGTTGGCGGTGGTGGTGGGGTGGGGGGTGCTGGGGAGAAAAGAAGTTGATAGGTCAGATTAAGTGATCGGAATGTGAGAATGGCAGAACAATGGTGTGTCTAACTGCTGGACTGGGAAGAGTAGACAGTCCCACTGGGTTGGGGGGAGGGGAGAGAGGACATGGTGACAGAAAATGTAATAAGAAATGGGAGAATGTAATAAGTAAAGCTAAAAGAAAGGGAGGAAACGGGAGAATGTAACAAATAAAGCTAAAAGAAAGGGAGGAAATAGGAGCTGGTTCATAATTTGAAGGTGTTGAACTCAATATTAAGTCCAGAAGGCTTGTAGAGTGCCCTTGTCTGAGAATGAGGTTAAAAACCAAAAGAACGGCGGATGCTGTAAATCAAGAACAAAAACAAAGTTGCTGGAAAAGCTCAGCAGGTCTGGCAGCATCTGTGAAGGAGAAAACAGAGTTAACGTTTCGGGTCCGGTGACCCTTCCTCAGAACTATGAAGATGAGGTTGTTCCTCTAGTTTGCGCTGTGATTCACTGGAACACTGCAGCATACTGAGGACAGACATGTTGGCATGAGAACAGGAAGCTGTGTTAAAATGACCAGCTACAGGATGGTTGAGGTCATGCTCGTGCACAGATCGGAGGCATTCTGCAAAGCAGTCACCCAGCCTGAGTTTTCTTTCTCCAATGTAGAGTAGGCCACATAGGGTGCAGCGAATACAATACACAAGATTAAAGGAGGTACAGGTGAAATGTTGCTTCACCTGGAAAGACTGTTTCGGCCCTTGAATGGTGAGCAGGGAGGATGTGAAGGGCAGGTGTTGCACCTTCGGCGGTTATGTGGGAAGGTGCGGTGGAGAAGAGGTGGCGGAGGTGTTGGTGGTCGTGGACTGGACTAGGGCATTCCTGAAAGACCAATTCCTGCGAAATGCAGACGGGGGAGTGAGGGGAAGATGTGTTTGATGGTGGTGTTCTGTTGGAGTTGTCTGAAATGGTCGAGAGATCTTTTGAAAGCGGAGGCTGGTGGGATGAATAGTGAGGATAAGGGGGTCCCGATCATGATGTTGAGAGTGATGGGAAGGGACAAGGAAGTCCTTGGAAGTTGGACTGGTTCCCCTTCAGCCAGCACTGGTCTTTTGTACAATCATTACAATCACTTCCACAATATTGTGATGCCCAAGTTTAATTTGAAGCCACCAACAATGTGCTACAAATCACCTTTGACCAGCATCTGACCCCTAAATACCCTCACTGTGCACGTATAGCAAATGGGGCAGTGAAATTGTTGCAAATTACAAGGAACTGTGCTTTCCAAATGGCTGCTTCATGTATTGATTATCATAATGTCATTGTATGTAGAAAATTGGTCCTATGCTTTTGCCCCTCAAGTTGACTCTTACTCTGCCCACACTGGGCAATATTCCAGCCATTTTGCAGCAGCACCCTGTACAGAATGGAAAGTGATGATAGGAAATGCAGCTCACGATAAACACTGGTAACTTCGGATCAGGTAATCCCCCACCATATCCCCCAAAACATCCAAAGTCTTTTACCTCACAGTAACCTGACAGCTCCTTTCCACATAGCCCCTCGATGTGGAGAGTGACCACGTTGAAATGTGCTGAAAACTATCTTCCCCAAAACCTGGCATTGCAAATCGATGATACCCCCCACTGCTCCTTCACACTGCCCCTGTGGAGGGCACAGTGGTCAGAGTCAATAATCACACCCCTCTCCCAAAGCCCACCATGCCCTCCAATAATGTGCTGCATACCTTCTCACCTTCACACCGCACCACACGCTCCCCCCACCCCATCACATCCTTTCCCACACTTATATTAATGGCTCCACTTCCCTACCCCAACATCGATTTCCCCCCTACCCTGTCTGGCAGTGATCCTTACAGGAACCCCAATCCCTGAATCCTCCCAAAAGATCAACAGATTGATACCCAGACTGTAATTACCTGAAACGTCTCACTGACCTCAATGAACAGCCCCTAGAAATGTCTGACCAGACCCTTGACCGCAGACTTGACAGCTCCCAGACTGGCTGTATACAAATGACCACTGAACAACCCTTGAACTGTACTGGGACAGTTTCACTGACTGTGACGAAGCCCCTGGTCTGTGTGTGCACTGTGCCTGTGACTGTAGCTAACGGTACCATGGCCCCCTTCCCTCAACTGGTCTGGCAATTAGCCCCAGCCATGTTTCCGATTTGGTTGAATGTATGTGCATGTGTTTGCCACGCAGGCAGCTGGCACATGCTGTAGATTTGAGACTGATGTACTGTTCACCAAGATGCTCCCCGCCACCACATGCACAGTCTTCCAGCCCGATCCCTATGGATAAGCAGCCTGCCTATGTTGCTGTGTGGAAGAGAACCTCAGAATAGCAGGGGTGAATGCCTTTAGCTCTGGCTAATACAACAGGACTGGCAATGGCATGGCATGGGTGGTACAAACATGTAGGCAGCCGCTAATTATGTGTAGGCCAAGAAAGCAAATAGACAGCCGTGAGATGCCGCCTGGTCAAATCTCCGTGCTGTCCCTGGGAATACATTATGCCCCTGCTGCAGCATTTTCAATGCTAGTTGCCTGTATGCCCTGTAATGCAAGTCCATGCTTTCAAAGCCACCTGCCTCTGGATCAGTGAGGTGCCGTGATGGGTTGGCAGAAGCCAGATGCTGATGTCCCTGGATAAAAGATTCTGCGGCTGGTGTCTGGGCATCATGCCCTAAATTTTTTCTTGCCCAGTATCTTAGACACGGATCATTCAAGGCAGGTGGTGAGTCGAATCTCACCACGCCATTTGTGAAAAGCATAAAAATTAACATGAATTGCTCCTGATGTTGAGCCGGGTCTCACTGGATTTCTCATCTGACGCCACCTCAAATCTGGCCATAGCCCACATTGCACAGACCCCTGCAAGGTTCTGTCTACAGTTACAAAGAAATTTTTCATCTGAAAGCTTATTTTTCTTTTTCACCACACTAGTGATCATAGCTCCTCATCCAAATTTGCTGAAGTTATTTTCAATAATTGAAAGGGAAAAAGGGGCAGAATTGGTGCTCAGATAATCACATGTAGATACCTACAGTTAGAAGATGTGAATATGGCCATTTTACAAGGGGACAATAGTTTGGAATTGATACTTTTTGTGATGTCACAATGAGAGCAACTTGTCCATCAAAACTGCTTCGGGCTTTGCGTCCCAAGGTCTCAAAGTTGAGGCAGAGCCATATCAGAACAGGCAAGAGAAGGAAGCAATTCCTGCTATCTGTACCACACCACGTCATGCACTAACATCCTGCCCCATGGATCTATTGAGCTGGAGGTCTGTTCAGTCACTGTGCTGACTTACGATGTTGAGTAGATAGACATCATCCTTAAACCGAGAGACTACTGCCAACAGCTAGGAGCAGCATCCAGTGAGGCACGACCATCCTTGCAGCATCAAAAGTTAAGGGGTGACCTTACCAAAGTTTACAAAAGCATGAGAGGCATGGTCAGGGTGAATTGTCAGCGTAGGGGAGTCCAAAACTAGAGGGCATAGGTTGGAGGTGGGGGTGCTGGTGTGGAGATTTAAAAGGTACCCAAGGGGCAACTTTTTCACACAGAGGGTGGTGTGGTCTGGAATGAGCTGTCAGAGGAGGTGGAAGAGGCTGGTACAATTACAACATTTAAAATGCATCTGGATGGGTAATGAACATTTAGAGGGATATGGGTCAAACACTGGCAAATGGGACGGCAGTAATTTAGGATATCTGGTTGGTATGGATGAGTTGGGCCAAAGGGTCTATTTCCATATTGTACAGTTCTATGACTCTATGTGATGACATGACTGGATAATATAATCATGTGTACTAATCTAGACTGCAGACTGTGTGAACACTGTTGGATACAGATTTGAATGAGTAAATGTGTGACATTTTGATTGGAAATTATCTACAGAAATAGCTGATTGGAACCTTGCCATCAGTAGAAAGAGTCGAAAACCTTTGTTTTTGTAATAAAGCTGAAGTTGTGTGCTATCTTTTAATATGTACATGCCCCATGTATATATGAATAAACATTTAAACAAAGAAACCCAAGTTGAAGGAATAAAGGGTTAAATTCATCCTTTCAATAAATGTTCCTTTAACAGAAGAGACACAAATAAGGTGCTTTAGTGCTTGCACACTGCTGACAACTTATCACAGGCCCCCACACTTAAGGAGAGTTAGACATAAAAAATAGATATCATTACATGTAGATTGAGTTAAAGGCATCTTGTAAATACAAACAGGTACAACAGTGCGAACAAGTGCATTGTCAATAGTAGCTGTATGTACGTAAACATATGGGACCCATATCCATGGTGTATCTTAATTACATTACTTACAGACAGTGAATAATAGTGCGCCCTTCTCCTTCATCACATTCTTCTTGCCACTTATCAACTTGAAGAATTAACTTCAGAAATGATCGCTTTGAGGCAGGTACTTCCCTGTGAGCAGCCCATCCTAAGTACTGGAACTGTTGCACCATGAGATAACCTTCTTGTGGCTGAAGGATTAAACAAAGAACAGACGTGGACATACCAGCTTCAATATAAAAACTAATAACCAGCTGTTATCAACAAGGTTAGTTTTGCTTGTGAGAATAACTAACTGCATTTCTGTACATATCTTTCCAATAAATCATTCTTTCACTGCAGTTTTTGTTAGTGGAATAATGTCTGTCACAAGTTCCTTTTAAAAAAATTCAATTGTGGAGTTGCTGGCAAGGGCTGCATTTATTGTCCATCCTCAAGTGTTTTTGGCCCCCAACACCTTTTCAGTCTGCAGTATATGTGCTGCTGATTGCACATTGTCTTAGTGGTTTGGGTAATCGACTGGCTTTCTCAGCCATGTCCAAAGGTGGTTAAAAATCAACCACCTTGTGTGGGTTGGAACTGACATACCGGCTATTTGGGCAGATTACCCCATTTTAATACTGTCGGCAAACGAAAAAAAAAGATAATGTGGTAGTTTCAAGTTCACTATTACTTTTTACTTGAGCTTGAATTTAAATTTCCCAACAACCATTTGGGTTTTGAACTCGTGTGTCTGGGTAATTAATGGTAGGCCTCCGAACATAAACAATAGCTTTCTCAATATGGGTGGATGGATGGATGGACCCTAACACAGTCTCCTCATCATCCTACAGTAGGTTTACTGCCACAATCACCTTTAAGTGTTGGGATCTACGGGGTCTGCTTGGCCTGTTGTAGAACAGGAAAATCACTTTCTAGTTGAACCAGAAAAGATTCTTGAATTGAACAAGTAGTTGTTTATTGAATGTAAGCATGTAGTTACAACTTACAAGGCTATGATAGGCATTGTTACAGAGTTTAGTTGGATATTAGCTCTTACTCCTTCGAGATCCTAACCTGGATTGTCCACAAATCCATATGACGTTACCATAGTGGATTGTGCTTGTAACACTCCACAGTACTAACCCTTTCAGACCCAACATCCTGCCCCTATATTAGGCACTTTATTACAGTCTACAGAGGGCGAACAAAACTGAGTTAGAAATATAATCCTGATTAAATCCCCAGCTTAACATTTTAAAATAAAAGCTTTTGACTGCCTACATTTTCTTTTAGAATCTAAGTCAGAGTGAGGTACCATATTTCCACACAACTGTTTCTGTAAGGCTGAGCAGACACCTGTTTTCACTAGTTTGCTATATGCTGGAAACTGCACAATGAACAAACCAGAATTTTATTCAGAAATGAATTTGGATGAAAATTAGTGCATAGGTTTGTTGTAAGTTAAACCCACAGTACAACTAATACATACTGTATAAAAGATGAGCATGATTAAAAAAAAAGAGACACACGTGCAAGGGGCAATTCAGATTAGTGGTCACAGTCCAGAAACTGGACCATCCTTCAACAGTTCCAATATGGAGTGGCAGTCAGCACATTTTGAACCAACACATGCAAACAACCATATTGGTTTGGACACCTTGCAGTCAGAGGTCAACGACCGAAAATGACTCCCTTTTTAATAGTTATTCATGGAATGTGGATGTTGCTGGGAGGGTCAGCATTTTTAAATTGATCTCCAGTTGCTCTAAATTAAAGACGGTGCCATGTCGCCTTCTTGGTGCACAATGATTACAGATTCATCCACAGTGCCATTAGATGAGGAGTTCAGGACTTTGACTCATTAACCATGGTGAAACACTGACACACTTCCAAATCAGGATTGCAGAGTTGTAGTTCCCACGTGCTTGCTGAAATCAGTCTTGGCAGTAGAGATTGTGGTTTTCAAAGGTTCTCCAAAGAAGGCTTCAAAGGTTGCTGCTGTGCATTTAACTGATAATGCATGCAGCAGCCACAGTGTACCATCAGTGGTGGGTGTGAATGTTTATGGTGAAGGTGGGCTGCTGATCAAACAGACAACTGAGACTTGCAACTGGTTGAACTTCCTGAATGCCGTTAGAGCTGCACAAATCCAAGTAAGTGGGGGGTATTCCACCACATTCCTAACGTGTATCTTATAGATGGTGAATAGGTCTTGGGAGACAGTAGTGAAGTAGTTGGTACATTATTTCCAGCCTTTGACCTGCAGTTAAAGCCACAGTATATCAGTGGCCCATTGCATATGCATATGAGAATCTTCAGGTTCCTTCATGTGTGATTATGGTACTAATTTTCAAAGTAGAATGGCAGCAGAATCAGTGATCTATAATTAGGCCTTCCGGAAAGAGAGTCATACAGGACCTGAAATGATAATTTTTTTTTTTCCTTTCTCCACAAAAACTACTAGACATGTTAAGTTCCTCAAGAATTTTCATAGTATCCCTACGGTGTGGAAGGAGGCCACTTGGCCTAACAGGTCCACATTGACCCTCTGAAGAGCATCCCACCTAGACGATCCCTTTCATCCTGCGTTTCCCATGGCTAATCCACCTGGTCTACACATCCCTGGACACAATGGAGTAATTTAGCATGGCCAATCCACCTAACCTGCGCATCTTTGGACTGTAGGAGGAAATCGGAGCGCATGAAGGAAACCCACGCAGACATGCAAAGAACTTGCAAACTCCACAAAGACAGTGCTAACCACAGAGCCACCGTGCCGTTCCATTTTCTGTTATGTATAAAAGATCTACTAAAGGCTACCAGCAGAAATGCAGGCAAAACAAGTTTTGTTTTACATTAAACATGTACTTGAATAGATTGCGCTTCCTGGTGCCCCACTAAAAGTGCAAGTCAATGTTAGCCCCTGCTCTCCCCTCTCTTAATCTCCTCCCTTTCAGCCAGGCCATCCAACCAATCCTGACTCTCCGCTGGACTCTCAGCAGGCATCTTATGTGGCTGTCCTCTTCTTCCTAATCAGTGCACAGCCAGCCTATTTCACTATGCCTGGCATGCTAGCAACAAACTGAAAGAAAAGAAAACAACATGTACGATGTGGAAAAGATTAGTCGTAAGCTGGAGGATTAGCAAAGTTTTAAAAGCCAAAAGATTATCAAAGAAAGGGAGAAAAATAACCATTGCGGGTAAATGTATATTTGAATGAAAGTGGGCAGAAAGAGCTTTCTTTTAAATACATTCTTTAAATCTTTACAAAATATCTGAATGACTTGGATGAAGGAAGTGAGTGTGCTATTACCATGATTATTGATGACACAAAAATGGAAAGGAAGGCAAGTGGTGAGGATGACATGAGGAGTCTGCAGAGGAATATATGCGGTTGCGTGAGTGGGCAAAAACTTGGCAGGTGGCATATAATGTGAAGAAATGTGAGGTTCTGTACTTTGGCAGGAAGAATGAGAGGACCTTATTATTTAAATGCAGAAAGATTGCAGAAAGCTGAGCACAGTAGGATTTGGGAGCCCTCAAGCTTGAATCATAAAAGCTAGCATACAAGTTTAGCAGGCAGTCAGGAAGTCTGGCTTTACTTCAAAGGGAATAAAGCATAAATGAAGGGAAGTTTTGCTAAAATTATACAACCCAAAGAATAAAGAAAAAGAATATACAGCACAGGAGCAGGCCCTTTGCCCCATCAAAACTGTGCTGACGCAAGTTGCCATTCTAAATTAAAAACCTTTTGCCTCTACGTCATCCATACCCCTCTATTCCCTGCCTATTCATTTATCTGTCAAGATGCCTCGTAAACATTACTATTTTATCTGCCTCCACCACCACCTCTGGCAGCACATTCGAAGCACTTACCACCCACTGTATTAAAAAAAAACTCGCCTCTCACATCTCCTTTAAACCTACCTCCTTTTACTTTAAACCTATGTACCCTAGTAATTGACATTCCCACCCTGGGAAAAAGACTCTGACTATTCTATCGATATCTCCCATAATTTTGTGAACCTCTATCAGGCCACCCCTCATCCTTCAACTTTTAAGTGAAAACAAACCAAGTTTGTTCAATCTCTCTTCATAGCTAATACTCTCCAGACAAGGCAACATCCTGGTAAACAGTTTTAGTACTCTGTCCAAAGCCTCCATATCCTTCTGGTGGTGTGGTGACCAGAACTCTACACAATATTTCAAATGCAGCCTAACTAAAGTTCTATACAGTTGCAACATTACTTGTCAATTTTTAGAGTTTGTGCTCCAACCGATGAAGGCAAGCATGCTTGTGTGCCTTTTTACCACCTTATCCACTTGTGTTGCCACTTTCAGCAAAGTGTGGACCTGCACGTCTGGATCTCTTTGTATATTGATGCTAGCAAGGGTTCTACCATTTACTGTATACTTCCCTCCTGCATTAGCTCTTCCAAAATACATCACCTCGCATTTGCCTGGATTAAACTCCATCTGCCATTTCAAATGTGGCCTAACTAAAGTTCTATACAGCTACAACATTACTTGCCAAGTCTCCAGTCTGGCTGAAACCTGCAGTGTCGTCTGGCAGCAATAAAATTGGTCTAGAACAGACTTGGCCCCCTTATCTAAGGGAAGATATACAGGCATTGGAGACATTCCAAAGAAGTTTACTGGGAGTTTAGAAAAGTAAGAGTTGACTTTATTGAAACAAACAAGATTCTTAGGTGGGCTTGATAAGGTAGGTGTAGAGAGGTTGCTGCCACTTGTGGGAGAATCTAGGACCAGATGGCAGCGAATCTGTGGAAGATTTTCCTGCTGGACAGCTGTAGAGGTTGGGTGGTTAAGTGTATTCAAGGCTGAGCTCGACAGATTTTAATTCAGTAAGGGAATCAAGCCTATGGGGAAAAGGTAGGAAAGTGGAGTTGAGGATTATCAGATCAGCCATATTCTATTAAAGGGCAGCGCAGACTCGATGGGGCAAATGGCCCACTTCTGCTCTGGTGCCATGATGCCAGAGGGCCAATTTTTTTAAGTGCCTACTTATGCATCAGATTTGCCATGGTGGTTTGTGTTTTCCACTTGTGGTTTAATTTGGGGACAAACCAATTTCTATCAAAAATTGACAATGAAAAATATTTAAATTAGTTCTGTGTTTTTTTAACATTTAAGCAGGATGTGGGTGTCACTGGAAAGGTCAGCATTTTTTACCCATGCATAATTGTTCTTAAACTGACTGCATTGCTGAGCCATTTCAGAGGGCAGTTAAGAGTGAACCACATAAGTATCATTCTGCAGTCACCAAACCAGGTAAGAACAGCCGATTTGCTTGATGAACAATCGAGGTTGTTATGGCAATCGAGAACAGTTTGATGGTCATCATAGCTGTTGTAAGCTTTCACTGCCAGACTTATTACTTGAATTGAAATTCCATCAGCTGCCATGGTGGGATATGATTACCTATCTTTCAAGTATTGGCCTAAGCTTCAGCATTACTAGTCTTGTGACATGAACCCTGCACCATCATCATTAGATTGTTGATAATCTTGCATGAGAGTGGGCTAATAGAACAATATCTACATAATTTAATGAAGAGATCCTGATGACTACAAAACCTGCAACAGCAAAGCCTGGATGCTGTCTTAACATTTTGATTTGATCAGATTAGATTTTCCTATTGTAGTTGATGATTTTACTTTATAATTGTGCTACAGTAGCTGGCAATATTATCATATTCACAATGTAATGCTTTATGATAGTTCTTCCAAAAGATACAGCAGGTACAACGTGCCCACAATTTTATTAAGACAATATTCCCAAACATTGATAAATTTAATCTAGTCTATATTGCTTTATCTTAAAAAAAATCTAGACATCAACTAGAAAATTACAGAAACAATGTAAGACATCATATAATGAAGAAGGCAATGAGAGGAACTGACTTCTCTGCTCACTAATATGCATACTTTCCGAATTTCTTTAACTACTTCTCACACCAGTGTATGCAAGTTCCAGGTCACGTGTCAATGATGCTAATACAACATACAGTGGTGTTGGAATAATTTAGACAAGGTGGTGAAGGTGGTGTTTGGCATGCTTTCCTTCATTGGTCAGAGCATTACGCATAGGAGTTGTGACATAATGTTGTGACTGTACAAGATATTGGTGAGGCCACTTTTAGAATACTGCGTACAATTCTGGTCACCCCGCTATAGGAAGGCTGTTATTAAACTAGAAAGGGTACAGAAAAAATTTCCAAGAATGTTGCCAGCACTGGAGGGTTTGAGTTATAAGGAGATGTTGCCAGATCCGGCAGGCCTGAGTTATAGGGAGAGGTTGGCCAGTATAGAACTTTATTCCTAGGAACATAGGAGAATGAGGACTGACCTAATTGAGGTATATAAAATCATGAGGAGCACGGATAGGATGAATGCATATAGTCTTTTTCCCAGGGCTGGGGAACTGAAAACTAGAGGGCTATGGTTTAAGGTGAGAGTGGATAGATTTAATTCGGACCTGAGCGGCAACTTTTTCACACAGAGAGCGCTGTGCATGTGAAATGGGCTGCCAGAGAAAGTGGTTGAGGCAGGTACAATAGCAACATTTAAAAAACATTTGGATAAGTACAGGGATGGGAAGTGTTTAGAGGGATAGGGACCAAATGTGGGCGATTGGAACTATCTGTGTGGACACCACAGTCAGCATGGACCAGTTTGGACCAAAGGGCCTGTTTCCATGCTGTATGACTATGAGAAACAGGCTGGGATTATTTTCCCCGGAGCATCAGAGGCTGAGGGGTGACCTGATAGAGGTTTATAATATCACGAGGGGTATAGATAAGGTGAATAGCAAAGGTCTTTTCCCTAGGGTAGGGGAGTCCAAAACTAGAAGGTATAGATTTAAGGTGAAAGGAGAAAGATGTAAAAAGGATCTTAAGGGTAATTTTTTGACACAAGCAGGTGGTGCACGCATGGAACAAGCTGCCAGAGGAAGTGGAGGAGGTGGGTACAACTATAATATTTAAAAGACATTTAGACAGGTACATGAATAGGAAAGGTTTCAAGGGATATGGGCCATATGCAGGCAAATGGAATTAGTTCAGTTTAGGATACCGGGTTGGCATGGACGAGTTGGACCAAACTCAAACCCTCTAGTGCTGTATGACTCTATAAATAGAAAGCTCTTTCCTAACTTTCAAACAAGGTTAATCGGGATGAGAAGTACTTAAAAAGAAATTCAGAAAATGTGTATTAGAAAAGTCAGTTCGTCACACTTCCTTCATTATTGTATGATGTCTTACATTGCTTCTGTCATTCTGCTCTGATCTAATCTAATAGTTCATTGTTAGCCCACACACCTATGTGCTTGTGAATGTAATGAATGCATATAATGGTTAAATATAATAAAATACCTGTTGGATTTTCAAATACCATAATATTTAAACTTAGTTCCCAATGTAGGGATACATAAGCATTTATGCATCAGATAAACATTCAGCTGGTGGAAATCACACCAAGTCATAGGAACTTCACTTCTTACTGTTAAATCCAGAATATGTGCGAATAGGAAAAATGGACCTTGCTGTGACAAATGGAAGGGTCTTTTTTAAAAAGTCTGCTTATTGGAAAGTAAGCAAAATGTGCTCATCCAAGCTAAACTAAAAGTTTTAAAATAAATTTTTGGTCCAAACATTGTACTTAATGAAGTGAAGTATTCATGGGTTGCGACAATTTTACTATGATTTACTTTTCCTAAGATTTTCTTTCAGGGCATCACTCATTGGCAAGACTAAGCCTGGCGACATACCTTCCAAGTATTTTATAGGAATAGATCAGGTCCCAATGACCTTCACAGTAATTAAACCTTTCAATGCATCATTTTCATCACTACTTATATTGGAGGAAATTTTAATTGAGAACAGGGCTGGCCAAATGCCAAGTACTCCCAATTTCAGCAGCATAAGGACCAGATGATTTTAACATCCAGGCTGAATCTGCACATCCTGGGTCAGGTGCCCATCCAAAACGGTAGCAGAAAGTAACTCAGAGAGACAGGAAGCCACCAGCCTGCACCAAAGCCAAGTTTGCCATGCGATGTCCAGAGCATGGGAGTTTGAAACTTTCCTGTTTGTGCATCTTCTGGTCCCACCTTTCTCACTGTTTTCTTTGGCAGAGGAACTATTGTGGCTTCCTGACATATGTCTAAGATAAAATTGCACTTGGGGGCCAAAAAAATCATCAGACCCCAATTATATATTTAAAGAAGCAAGCTTCGGAAAGATGCACCTGCTTCCTACTTCTAAGAGTAGGTTTAAATCATAAATAGTCGGATAATGGTGTGTTAGTTTTCCAATCCACTCAGTTCAATACACATTGTTTTATTAAACATCAAATACAATCAAATCAAATGAAGAAAGCTCCTTGCTGACCTCTGATAATTTCACAGATAGCCAATGGACATTACTTACCACTTCATTACATTTGCAAACAATTCTCACTTTGGGATGGAAGTAGGCAAAACTGCTAATGTCACTTCTGACATATCTGTGGACAATCTTAAATCACTTGGTCAATTTCAAATAGATGCTTTTTTTGAAAAAACTGAAAATTTATAGCTTCAAAACATCAAAGATTTATTCAGCATGCGTTCAAGTTTCAAAACCATATATGTCTTTGAAATTAGCTTTTTAGGCACTTTAGGTTGTACAATGGTAATTTATCCATATTAATTTCCCATCAATTCATCAAGTGGTTTTGGATTACTAATGTCAATTAGGGGAAGAAACTACGCAGTCTAGTTTTTAATTAGAGTGATCAATTCCCTTGCTGTACACAGCTTAAGTGTTTCATAAGTAATGGTTTAGGTCACAGACTTTGTAATGCAACATTGAGCTGTGCGGAATAACTGCTCACTGGATTGCATGAAAGTCAAAATTTCAAAAGTGGACAATTGAATATCCAGTGTAATTAGTCCACAGGAAGTCACCATGTGATATATTGTGTATGAAACTGTAATCACCAGTTCTTTACTAAAGTACATTTGCTATAAAAGTATAACCCGTAAAGACAGCAGTATATCCTTTTGGGGATGTGGTGGCACAGTGCTAATGTCACTGAATTAGTAATCCAGAGACCCAAGCTAACGTGGGGACGTGTTCGAATCCCATCACCACAGATGGTGAAATTTGAACTGAATTAAAAAAAAAACTCGAATTCAAAGATTATCTAATGACAACCATGCAGCCATTATAGATTGCCCTAAAGATGCATCTTGTTAACAAATGTCCATAAGGGAAAGAAATCTACCATCATTACCTTGTTTGGTCTGCATGTCACTCCAAGCCCACAGAAATGTGGTTGACTGCTCTCTGAAATTACTTGAAAACCAATTGTTTCAAAATGCTACAAAACCTGAAGTGAGGCATGAAACTGGATGGACTATTCAACATCAATATAGGCACTTGAAATGACAATAGTTAACCTAGACCCTACAAAGTCCTCCTTCGTAACATTCGGGGGTTTGTGCCAAAATTGGAAGAACTGTCTCACAGAGAAACCAAGCAACAGCCTGACAGTGTCATATTCAATGGAATCATACTTTATGTACATATAGACACCAGACACCATTGTCACTGTCCCTGAATATATGTTGTTTGACCAGCAGGACAAAAAGACCAGAGGTGGCAGCAAAGTAGCATACAAAGCTGGGAAGGAGATGCTCCTCAATATTGACTCTGGCCTCTATGACATCTCATGGCATTAATACCAGAACAAGCATGTTCAAGGAAATTTCACGCTGATTACTACCTACTGACCTTGTCTATGCTGAACATCACTTGGAGGACATACCAAGGGTGGCAAGGGTACAAAGTGTAATCTGGATAGGGGACTTCAATATGCATCACCAAGAGTAGCTTGGTCACACCATTAATAACCAAGTTGGCTGAGTCCTGAAGGCCAAAAGCTGATAGAAACATACAAAATAGGTGGAGTAGGTCATTCGGGCCTTCGAGCCTGCACCACCATTCAGCATAATCCTGGCCGATAATGCAATTTTTGTGTCCCACTCCTGCTTTCTCTCCATACCCCTTGAGCCGTTAGCCATAAGGACCACGTTCACCTAACTCTCTCTTGAATATGTCGAATGTACTGGCCCCAATGGCTTTCTGAGGGAGAGAATTCTACAGGTTCACAACTTTCCAAGCGAAGAATTTCTTCCTCATCTCAGTACTGAATGGCTTACCCCTTATTCTTAGACTGGGACCCCCAGTTCCGGACTTCCCTAACATCGGGAGCATTCTTCCTGCATCTAGCCTCTCCAGTCCCATCAGCATTATGTTTCTATGAGATCTCTCCTCATGCTTCTAAATTCTACTGAGTACAGGCTCAGTCGACCCAGATAGACTGGGTCAGCCAGTGGTGAGGGGGAAGGGTAAAATCTGCTTGATCTCAGCATCATCACTATATCTATTACATATCTGTTTGAATGTGTCCGTGACGTTGTCGGGAAACGTGACCACTGCACAATCATTGCAGAGGCACATGCAACTCAGGAGATATCAGACGGTCACATTTGACTCACAAATAAAAATTTATTCTCCACCTAAAGTCTGCCGTTTAAAGTGGAGTAAAAATTTGCAGAAACTGTAGCTCCATTGCAATTGTTCCATTAGAACAGTTTTCATGCAAACCCTCTTTTGCTGCTGATATTTCTCAATTAATCAAACCAAAGCTTTCTCTCATCTGAATGACTAAACAGTGCATCACACAATACATGCAATTCAACTGTACAATGTGGTTTTAAACTGCAATCAAATAATCAGCAACTGCTTTAAAGGACGCCATTATTGCCTAGAGGAAAAATCAAACTAGTGTCTGGATGACATTTTTATATACATTTTAAAATGATCTTCACTTCTTTGTGATGTCATTAGCTCGGCATTCAGTTCACTTAAAACAACCTGAAAAGGAACCTCTCTGATCCAACATTACTGCATTTTATTATTTTCTTCCTCACATTCTTTTTAAAAACTGGCTTGCAATCAATATTCATCATCCTCAAGCGGAAATTCAAGTGTTCGTAATCTGGAAAAATGTCTTCACTTAATGGTATGTGATGCTAAGGTAAATATCTTGTCAACATATAAATAAAAGTGAGGTTTCACTGTATTTTGTGTGTTTTACTTCAGAATTCCAGCATCTAGATTTTACATGTGAAAAATTCTATGGAAGCTGACTTCTGGTTTAGGACTTACATAATCAATAAAGAGTGATTGTATCTGTCAAGAATCATGCATCCCAATAACTCACACGTATCAATGGTTTATTTTCTTTTTCTTGTCTCTCTATTCCATTGAGACTGTTACCTTTTACACTGTCACTTTTCATACAAAAATAACTTATTCATTCTCTGTTTCAATAGAGTAAAAGCAATATTTCAGCTCCAACTCTTCAGCTTCTCAGCGTGCTGCCTTGACTTGCTATTCTGATCTAAAACAGTTTTAGCTTCAACATTACTCTTGCTATACCAATTTATCAAACCAGTGGTTTTACCTTTTTTTATTAACCAAAATGGTGTTGAATGTTTCTCACTTTAAAAAAATTTCAATACAACATTCTTTGTTCATCTTCTTGAATGGAGCACTATGTAAAACAGACTCATGCTACAGAGGAGTCATACAATTTATAGAATAACTGAAGTTTGTTAATTACAATTGTATTTGAGATTTGATTAAAAATTATAGCTCTATTTTGGTAAATTAAACATTTCTAATTCAGCTCTGCAAAATTAATCAGCAACAAATGTATTAAAGTAAATTACAGGACTTCAAAATGCCTTCAAGGCTCCCACTTTTCAGCAGCATTTGCCTGCTTTGTTGTATGTGCGCAATTTTTTTCTCAAAGGGTTTATGTTAGATTACCATAGATTATAAAGATGCTGTGGCCTTCAATTTGAATAATTCATTTACAAAAATTGATGAGAATGCAATCTAAATCCAGGACTAAATTCCAAACAGAACTTGTTTCAAGCACGTGTTACACTCCTATGATTTCCCTGGTTCAACTATATAGGATTGTACCAATTTGCTGCGCACTTCAATAAGACAAAACGAATCTGTTTAATTAGATTTAGCGACATATTGAAATTGATTCTCTAGATTCAAATTAGTGAATCACAAATGATAAAATGAATCAACTGGATTCCATTCACTGGGAAACAAATTATAAAATTGAATCCATCAAGCTAAGTACCAAGAAATTCATTTTTTTGTGTTAAGCAAATTTGATAGGATAAAATAACTGCCCCCAATCTCTCTCAATTTTTGAGATTGACCGGCTATATTGCACATACTGAGGAACAGATATCTTAATTAATTCAATGTATCGATTGAATTTCACGCAAAGTGAGGGTACATCAAAACAGTACATCTTTACCAATTAGCTCAAGGTATGTTTTGATCACAATTAGGGATGAGCCATAAATACTGACTTGTTGTGACCACCACATATTCAAGTCAAATTTTTAAAAAGCACAAGTAATTAAAGCGCTGGGTTGTGGACAGACCAGAAAAGGGCTTGAATGCAGCACAGCAGGCTGAGTCCTAGACATTAAATAATTCTACTGAATGGTGTTACAAGGTTCAAACTCTACCAGGTAAGAATGTGGGGAAAAGAGGTGGAAAGGAAGGCAATGAGAAGCAACCAAAACATATACTAATTACTGTAAAAATGGTCAGATGTGTCAAATATTTTGTGGCACTGAAGTTTATGTCTCTGCCAAAATTTTACGTTCCCCTCATTACATAGTCCATGCAATCGGGTACGTTCATGGCAGAAAACCTGGGTACAACTGGAAAAGTAATTTGTTCCACAGTAGTGTTGAGAGATAAACTGAACCAACCTTATGTGTCAGTCTCCCATCTTCTCTACCTACATTTCTTTAAAATAGTGTCAAATACATAAATTTCTGGTTGTCTAACTAACTCATACAGAAATGAAAAAGTGTTAGAAAACACACTCAGTTAATCATCTTATGTTTCTATATCTCTTTACAACAGAATAAAAACAATTTGAACATTTGACATATCCCCAAACTTAGTATTGACTAACTAAAAGAACAGGCTATATAACCAACTCTACCAAAGTTACTCCGAAATTATCAGAAAATAAAGAACATTGACAATGGGTGACTGACGCATTAAAATACCCTCCATCCACATGGAGCAATTTCATATTCAGGGACAGTGTTACCCAGGACATAGAAGCCCTACAGTGCAGAAAGAGACCATTTGGCCCTTAGAATCTGCACCAACTCTCTATAGAGCATGTCACCCAGACCCAGCATTCCCCGATCCCCGTAACCTCACATTTACCATTGATAATCCACCTGACCTGCACATTACTGTGCAAACTCCACAAAGACTGTTGCCCAAGGCTGGAATTGAATCTGATTCCCTGGCGCAGTGAAGCAGCGCAGCTAACCACTGTGCTGCCCACTATGCATGTGCAATAATACCAAGTGGATATTGGAGGAGTAAAACTGCACATTACCAGTGCATTGATTGATATTTTGTATGCTGCATCATTCCATAAATTATAACTGTCATATTCTTAAATAATCAAGCTCACTTAAAATATCAAATTGCGTTAAGTGTATTAACCTACAATTTTGGTTACAATTTTTATTAAAAACCATGACTGGTCTGTAAGCTAACATGTTCACATCTGTTCCATGTGAATTATTCAAGCTATTGTAATGTATATGTAGATAGAAAATGTAGATTGAAAATCCCATGTGACAATATTTCAGAAGAATTACCTGCAGTGCGACATTAATTGTGCTATAAATAATTTATAGTTTAAATTCATAAAGTGACATAGACAGGAGGGTGATTCTAACTTATTCTAAGTGCATAATTTGTTTAATGATTATAGTGTCTTTTCAACCTAGTGCTACTCTAGGAGCCAAGGTAAAATAGCTTTGTAACAAAAAATGTTACGTCCATGTGAAAACAAGACAACAGAACCTCACCAAATCATTCAGCAGTGCATTCGTCATCATCAATTAATCTGGTTTGGAAACTGTCAGATGATTTTTAGACAAATATATTTAAAAAGTGAATGTTCAATTGAATGAGGCCAAATTGCATTATTAGTTGTCAGTTGTCACTTTATCAGTAACAGTTACAACCCAAATTAATAAAAAGATGGAACAAAATGTAAACTTAAATTAAGGATTCATTTCATTTTAGGAATTGGGATATTTGCTGATGATTGCACAACGTTCAGGACTATTCATAACTCCTCAGATACTGAAGCAGTCTATATACAAACGTAACATGATGTGGACAATGTTCAGATTTGGGCAAACAAGCAATAAATAGCGTTCATGCCACACAAATGCCAAGCAATGAAAACTCCAACATGAGAAAATCTAATGACTGTGCCTTGACATTACCATCCCTAAATCCTCCACCATCAACATCCTAGGGGTTACCATTGACCAGAAAATGAAATGAACTATCCATATAAATACTGAAGCTAAAAGAGCCAGTCAAAAGCTAGAAATCCTGTAATGAGTAACTCATCCCCCAACTCTCCAAAGCCTGACCACAAACTACGAAGCACAAGTCAAGAGTGTGATGGAATACTTCTCACTCGCCTGGATGAGATAACTTTCAACAACAGTTAAGAAGCTTGATGCCATCCAGGACAAAGCAGCCTGCTTGATTAGCAACACATCCACAAACACGACTCTCTTTACCACCGATGTACAGTAACAGCCACATGCACAATCTACAAAATATACTGCAGAAATTCACCAATGCTCCTTAAAAATTGCATTACAAACCCATGATCACTACCATCTTAGAGGACAACGGAGCAGACAACTGGCAATACCACCACTTAAACGTTCCCTTAAAAGTCACCTAACATCCTGACTTGGGAATATACCCTCATTCTTTTAGTGTTGCTGGGTCAAAATCCTGGAACTCTCTCCTTAACAGGATTATGGGTGTTCCTACTGCAAATGGACTACAGTGGTACAGGAGGGTCGTTCAATACCATCTTCTAAAGGGCAACTAGGCACGGATAATGTATAGTGACCCAGCTAGTGAAGCCCACATCCTATGAATGAACAAAAAAAAAAAAAAAATTATACTCCTGCATTGCACCCTCTTTTCTTCAAATAAGCTTCCTGGGCACGTACTAGGCTTTTCATGGCACAAGTGAACATTTTCAAATCATTATGGTATCAGGTAAACAGGGGGCCCATTTTTGTTTGGAAGTCTTGAAATGTAGGAAGGGAAGATGAGAACATCAGTAGTTTGAACAAATGGAAATTTTGTGTATAATAAAACTGATTATAAAGGTACTTCCTTATCCACAGTTCCTATAATAAAAATATGTTGTCATTTACACTTACCCTGGTAAGATTGCATATCCTGAAGATCCGACTTACTAAATCACAGTCCATTGAACAAGAAATACATTCAACTTGAATTGGCCCGTATCGAAGCGTCCCCTCTTCTGGCCAATACTGTGGACAGCCCTAATTTACAAAAATAAAATTGTACCTCAGATCACATAAACCACAAAGCAACAAATCCAGATGATAATAAAAACACAGCTATGAACCTTGGGTCTGCTTATCTACTTGTCAACTTAATTATATCCACCATGGGGAAGGATTCACCATTGTTATTTCAGGTCTAATTGCAATTATGAGGCACCTTTACTGAATGTTTTCAGCACATAAAACACCAAATTATTTTCTACACGTTTTATAAAAACACATCTGTAAAACGTGTTTGATTCCTCTAAAAATTCTATATTTTTTTTTTCTTCTTTATTCATACACAGGATGAGGGCATCGCTGGTTAGGCAGCAGTTATTGCCCATCCCTAATTGCCCAGAGGGCAATTAAGAGTCAACCACATTGCTGTGGGTCTGGAGTCACATGTGGGCCAGACCAGGTAAGGATGGCAGTTTACTTCCCTAAAGGGCATTAGTGAACCAGATGGGTTTTTCCAACAATCGACAATGGATTCACAGTCATCATTAGATTCTTAATTCCAGATATTTATTGGTGGGATAATAGTGCATTTGAGGATTTATCAAGAGGAGGCCACATATTATCCTAATGAGATGGAGAAAAGCCATTTAAAACTCTAATGAATAGCCAACCATCACCAGGAATGGGACAGCACGGATAAGAAAACAGGTAACACTTCTGCCGTATAAATAGCAGCCAATAAACATCGCGCAAAATAAAGCCTCACCAACATTCGATGGTGGGGGTAATACACCTAAAGGATTGGGGTGGGTCAAGAAGGCAGCTTATCATCATCTTCTCCAGGGTAATTAGAGATGGGAAATAGATGCTGGGCTTAGCACTGATACACACATCACCTGAAATAACTTTTACAATATTTACCTGGTCAAATCATATGAACATTATGGAACCACGCAAGGCAACGTGACTCTCCACCTGGTTCTCAATGTATTTTTCCACCTTTTACTAATTTCAATCCATGAATCTAATGGAATAGTCACTGATTCACTGGATGGGTCTAACTTGATACCATCAACACCAAATAGTAATAGTAAGTGTTTCAAGAGATAGTAGGAACTGCAGATGCTGGAGAATTTGAGATAACAAGGTGTAGAGCTGGATGAACACAGCAGGCCAAGCAGCATCAGAGGATCAGGAAGGCTGACGTTTCGGGC
>NC_063336.1:61516865-61573121 GCF_021869965.1 Rhincodon typus
GCCCGAAACGTCAGCCTTCCTGATCCTCTGATGCTGCTTGGCCTGCTGTGTTCATCCAGCTCTACACCTTGTTATCTCAGTAATAGTAAGTGGACTAAATTCAGCTCTGCCCAAAAGATGCATTGTGACTACAGTAATTACTCACTCGAGAAAGTGTTGCACCAACTCACCAGGTTTACACCCAGAACCTCATTCTCCACAATGACAAGACTATTGAAAACCTGTCATTCCAAATGCTGAAATTTCATATTTTTCACTGTTGTCAAATGTCAAATCTGATTTGAGGGCAGTCCACTGCTATCTTCTCTTGGCAATAAAATGTCAACAATAAATGCTGCCTTTCCAGCACCAAATGGTTACTACTACTCATTGATGTTCCTTCCTCCCCTCACACTCTCTAAACCCTCCCTGTGCTTCCCTCTTCTCTCACATTGTCCCATTTTTTTCTCCTCGCATTCCCCCATTCCCTTCCTTCTCACACAGAACACCTTTCTCCCTCCCACCCGTCCTCCCTCCTCAATCCATATTCTCCCCCTCACTTCACACCCCATCTCTCCTTCCCCTCACTTACTGTCCCATCCACCCCCTCCTCTCCTTGCTCCCCCTCTTCTCACAGACTGTCCATTCCCCCTTCCTCTCACACTCAAATCTGTCCACCCCTCATTTCTCATACACCACCACCATCCCTCCCCTCACACGCCTTCCATTCCCCTCTGGCCTCACACCAAATCCTGGCTTGCTCTTCCTTTCACATTCCCCCTGCCCAATCCTCCCACCCCTCACACACACACACCATATTCTTCCTTCGTCTCCTACCCCTCCCCATTTGTCTCCTCACTTGTGTACTCATCCTCCCTCACACCTCACTTGTCATCTTAGAAGGTGCCTTGCTCCTGAGCAGTGTATACTTTAAGGCCAATGCTGGTTGATTAATTCAAATGCTTGTCAAGTTGGTCAGATTTTAGAATGAATCAACAGGGTGATCAGGTTTACTATATAGTTGCAAATACTACTGCTAGAAAAACGAATATAGGCTGTTGTAAAGAGACCAAAATGAAAAAAAAAAAGTCCGAAGGCAAACAGATTCATGCAAAGCTAGCAACTTTGTGTACATGCTTTGAAGATGATTTGATCCTGTGCAGGGACCCCATGAATCCACCTCTTCTGGAAACATGCAAGTAAAGCACAATGGGCAATATGGTGGCATTTCAGAAGACTTTCTCAAACTCAAGTTAAACAAAAAATTCTGGATATTAACATGCAAACATTTAATATATTTTGAACATTCAATTGACTTTTGAATGGTTCAGTGAATGATTTTTGATGGTGTATTCAAATAAAATCTTACTGAAGTGCAACAAAACAACTTCTCAGAATGGCAAACAGTAAAACTTAAATCACCCCACATCAACCAAAAACTTTTTAAGTTGATTGACCAAATACAAAAAAAAACTAGAAATGGGAACAGAACTTAAAATCTTTCATTTTACATTAAGAATTAATATTACAGAGTAAAGTTACTGGAGCATTTTTTAAAATTATTTTATCAACAGCAATAGTCAGTCTCTCCATTTATGTGGCTAAGATGACTAAACCACACAACAGAATTGTTTCAGTAAGCAAAAGCTTTAACATAGTTTAAACTTTGGAACAGCATTTTCCAATAGTTTCAAGGTCACTGTAACTACCTGTACAAGGTCCAATTCATTGAGCATTACTATGGAAGTGCAGCCATAGTCATACACTAGCCTCCAGAAGTCTTTGACTGTATTTGGCAATGGATGTTGGGTGACTATAAAGGCAGCTGGTTGTCTGTAACTCTGCAACGTAATAAAGAACAAAACTTTTAACAAAATGCTGTTTTTCTGTATGTAATTTAAAGTTATAGCTGGCAAGCAAAAATTAGTCAACTTTAATTTGAGGATAAATTCAATCCATGTTTTTACCAGACTCTCTGGACTACACAGAAATCAACAGCAGCTAAGGAAATCACTCAAAGGTTTCACTCTATGGTTCTGGTTGCCAACATATGCACAAGCAGCTTGCTATTGGTGTGATTTTGCATCAAGCAAACATGTACCTTTAAGAGTGTCAAGCAATGACATCAGTTTGGCATCAAGCCATCTGATATTCTTGTATGAAGTTATCAGCTCCATCTTGACGAGCAACTGCTGTACATGGTAATCATTAGGAGAGACAATTTATTGACCAGCTTGAGCCCGGTCTATACTGATGTCTGTGATAGATTTATAATGTATTTAATTGCTCTATGAATAAGTCTTCTGATACTTATTCTCAGTAAGATCTCAGTTTCAGTTTTCATGTTACCACAATTAACATCACAACTCCAGAGAACATACTAACTAAAACTTGCTCTTCAAGTTTCAATTGTCTCATTTCCATAGGCTCCACCCTCTAGAGTTGCAGCTGAAATGGCAATCTTCTTGGTTGGTAGTGATACATGCAATCAAACTGTGAAGACACATACTATATATTGCAGTATTGAATCAAACTGATAATCTCCAAAAACATATGCATTACTTTTAAAAAAAATCTAACGTCAAAATGAAACATACATCCATAAGGGCAGCATTGATGTAGTTGCTGCTTTCACCATCAATGGTAATTAAGAAAGGCAGGCATCTGTCTGGTGGCAGTGCATCCATGTATCGATTTTTCTCGTGATTCCTGGGAAGAAGAGCTATGCTGCAGTCTTCGGGTTGTAGTTGAGAAGAAACAGAATTCAGTGTCTATGGAGTAAGAGAGAGAAACACATTTTACTAATAGCCTTTGCAAAAGTTGACATTTTTCACTATAATGACTAATAGTTTAAGATGTTGGATTCATCAAGAGCATACTGTGTAAATAAAAAGTATAGTGACATGTTTTGAAGGACAGGCGGTACCAACTGAGCCAGTAGATTAGTCAATACTTTAACTGCTACATCAAAGTTGCAGTTTCATCATTTCACCACCTGGTGAGATACTGAAGACGAAGTGAGACTGACCTTGATTACCCAATCCTGGTAAAAGCTGTGCAGGGAAAAGCTGGTTGCTAATACAAAGTTTTCAAAATATATTGAGCTGTTTGTTAAACTACTACACTGTAAAATAGTGTGCAATGAGCCCAAGTGTCCAGTACCATTCTGGTCTTGCATTGATACTCAAGCATAACGGAGGACTACGGAAATTCTGTGGTCAAATGACTGAGCAGCACAGGACCCAGTCAATACAGTGAGTTTGCTATTGCACGAGTAGGATCTGCTTTATGTTCCGGGGCTACTCAAGACGGATTCCTACAATCAGCTTAATGGTCAATACAGCATACGATCGTCACCTACAATAATCTGTACTCTTGGTAGTCTTGCCAGCTGCAACAAATTCTGTGTCTGGTTAATCTTAGCACCCCACCGCCCCCGCTGTACCCAAGATCTCCAGCCAACATCCAAACAAAGTTTTACTTTTTGCAAGTGGAAGATGAATTCGAAACGAAGACTGTAACAACAAACAATTTATAGTAGTAGTCCTGGAATATGAAAGAGTCAGGTCTAACATCCATACTTATACATCCAAATAGATGCAATTTAGGTAATTAAATAAAACAAACCCGTATTTACACCATCAATAAAAAGTGATGCACAATTTCACATCTTTAAGAAGTGAATTCTAATAGTCAGGTCAAATACACACATGGTTACATCACCTAATATGAGCTTTCCCCAAAGTACAACTTGACTGACACAAACCTATCACCATAAGTTTAATGAAGAAAACCATCCTTCCTTAAGAATGTAAATGTAGAGCAACATTGAATTGAATTAGAATGTGTAAAACATTATATGGTGCAGCTGAAGCTTACTTACTTGAAATTCATCTTTAAGTTGTGAGGAGTTACTCTGTGAATCAACTCTTGTCATTTCATAATAGGTTGGCTTGAACTCACATGTTGGTATTGAGGTGTCCCCACAGAGACAAGCCTCTAGAATGGCATCATGAATGAAAATATATTGTTCCTTAAAAATAACACATCGAGTTAGTAACTTCTCACTTTGCAATTATTAACCAGTTAATTCCATATGAGGAAATGTTATCTATTTTAGGATGTAGTTCACTGGAAGTGGCAGTTCAAAAAGACTGCAGTGAAGTAGTGCACTGGTAATCATATTGAGAAAGGGGAAAAAAATAGGCGTCTTTTCCCTATACCTGAGGCAGACATTGAACAAATGGCAGAAGTCTTGCCCACCAGTATGCTGAGCTGCCAAGCACCCTGGTGCCATAGTAAGGTACTTGTATAGATAGAGCTGCCAGCCAATCAGAGGCTGATTACTGCACAGCAGTGCCAATGGGAGCACTAGTGCTACACGATTACTCAGGGAACCACGTCACAACTAAATGAGGTTGGGATGATGATCGTGGTAAGTCAGTAGAAAGAGCAGAGATTTTGTTCTCAGCAGACATCCTGATGTTCAGTCCCTTGATTAATTCTCGACTTTGAACAAGGGAGTACCAATGGTGGTTGGAGAATATATTTCAGTCAAGAGAAATGGGAAACTGCATTTGACATTTAAGAAGAACAGGAAGCTAGATAAAGGTGGAGAGCAGCACTGTTAATCAAGGGTGGCATTGGTGCACAGAATTCACCCTAGTTCAGGTGATCAAGACGTAGAATTAGTTTGGGTAGAGATGAGGAATAGTATAGAAAACAAAGCATTAGTGGGTTTGGTCTTCATGCCCCCTAACAATAAGCACAACGTAGGACGAAGGAAACAAGAAATATTGGTTGTTTGTGATAAAGGGCCAACAATAATCATGAATGATTATAATTTACATAATCTGGAAAAAATCAAGAGTGGGAGTAGCAGCCTAGAACAGGAGTTCACAGAATGTTTGGAACATTTTCATTGATAGCCCATTCTGGAACTGACAAGACAGCAGGTTATATTAGACTTGCTACTGTGTTAGCATTAATTACTGACCTTGGAGTAAAGGCACCCCTAGGTGGAAGGCTATATGATAGACTGTGACAGAATTTTATATCAGTTGAGATGGACAACATTGGATTTAAGAATACTATTTAAACCTATAAAAGAACAACTATGTGGATATCAGAAGGTGAGTTAAGTGAAATGAATTGTGATACCGGACTAGTGGATAGACCAAAAGAGCTGCGATGGCAGACATTAAAGGGATATTTCATAACACGTATATAGCTGCATTAAAGGAAAAAAAATCCAAAGGGAGGAAACATGCTCTATGGTGGACTAAAAAAAGTCAGGAAAAGCATCAAATTTGAGGAAAAAGAATATAACTGGGCAAAGAGTGGCAGGTCGGACGATTAGTCAGAACATAAAGAATGGAATAGGTGAGTAAAAGGTCATCAGGAGGAAGAAATTAAGAATATGAAAAGAAGCGAGCTAGAAATGCAAGAATAGACAGCAAGAGTTTCTACAGCTGCTTAAAAGGAGTAAGCAAAGTCAGTTTTGGTTCTCCAGAGAGAGAGTAAAAATGGGGAGTTGACAGCAAACAGCAGGTGAAACTATCACATATTTTGCTTTTGCGTTCACGGAGGCAGAAGAGAGAATAAACCTTAGTCATAACATAACAAAAGGGAGATCATGTTAGAACTGAATAAAACACGTCTATGCCACAGCTAGACTACCATGTACATTTCTGGGTTACTGTACTACACAAAGATGTGAGCTTACTTGGAAGGGTACACAGCAGATTTACAAGGTTGCTACCAGGAATGGTGAATTTTGACTGCAAGGCAAGATTGAATAGACTTGGGATTGTTTTCTTTGAAACAGAAACTGAGAGAGATTTAACCGAGGTTTACAAAATTTTGAGAGTCTAGGTATGGTGGATAGGAAGGGATTATTTCTGTTAGTAAAGAGAGCAATAATCAATTGCGGGGGGGGGGTGGAACTAAAATTATCAGCAAAAAGAACGTAGGGGTTTTGGAGGATCAATTTTATCTGGAGGGTAAAAACAGAAACGCATGTCACATACATTGTACGCATTTTTCAAAGTGAGTGTTGTAACTACAGGGCTACAGACCAAGAACTAGAAAACCGGATTTGGTTGGATAGCTTCTTCCTGTCTGACACGACCATGGTGAGCAAAAGCGTTTCCTTTTGCGCTGAAAATTTTTGATGATATCCTGTTAGTGTCAGAGACAAAGTAATGGCATTTCCACACTGGAATATTGTTTTGCCACAAATGCTTATGATGAAGTTTTGTGATCTTTGCTTATATTGATTTGAATCTTACCTCTGTCTGAACCATATTGATGCGCCTTGATCGCAATGCTTTAACACAATTATAGATATCAACAACTCCTTCCCGCTCTGCCATGTCTAACATAATATCTATAACGATATAGCAGCCAGTTCTTCCAGCTCCAGCACTGAAAACACACAAACAGGAATGAAAATTTCAGAACGAGTCTTTGTAGAATCATAGAATCCCTACAGTGTGGAAACAGGCCATTTGGCCCAACAAGTCCACACCAACCCTCTAAAGAACATCCTGCCCAGACCCATCCCCCAACCCTTTCCTTGTAACGCTCCATTTCCCGTGGCTAACACACCTAACCTACACATCTCTGAACACTACGGGGAATTTAGCATGGCCAATTCACCTAATCTGCACATCTTTGGACTGTGGGAGGAAACCGGAGCACTCGGTGGAACCCCACACAAACATGGAGAATGTGCAAATTCCACACAGATAGTCACCCAAGGATGGAATCGAACCTGGGTCCCTGGTGTTGTGAGGCTTCAGTGCTAATCACTGAGCCACTGTGCTGTCTTAATTTTGGTTACAATAAAGTTCACTTGACAAAAACATATTGTTGAGAACAGACATAGATTTTTGAAAATCACATTAACATAAATCCAGATTAAAATATACTTTATAGTTAAAAGCAATGTGCTGCAGATTATAATCTCCAAAACTCTGAAGAGAAAAGCTGCTCTCAAATTCCCTATAAAAAGGACTGATAGCTGACCCAGTCAAATTGCTTCATATACTAAAGGATTCAAAATATTGAGGATAAATGTCGAATATATACAACAATACTGAACACTAAGAATAAGAAGGGAATTCTCATGGAAACTTTTCTGTACAAAGTATGATAGAAATGGAAAATACCTTACAAGAGAAATTCATTAAAGCAATAGTTTTGAGTGGCAATTAACATCATTTCTGAAAAGATTTAGAATTCAACAATACAGAGAGAAGGTAATGTTGAGATGTATCATAAGAAAACTTGTTAGCTGGGCCAATTACCTGCTTCTACAAATTCCAAAGTTAAGGTTTTCGCTTAAATTACCTGGAATACAGGTATACCTGAAATCCAGCGTTGTTAATGTCACAGTCAGTTACAGACATAGACAAAATAATTTTGACATCACAAAGAAGTTTAACAATATCATAATAATTGATACAGTAAGTACTCTAACCTGCAATGTACAACTACTGGGCCTGCTCCTGGGGGATTCGAGATTTTCACACGACGGATAAAAGCCAATAAACCGGTTGCATGATAAGGAACACCATGGTCAGGCCAACCAGTGAAATGAAACTGTTTAACTTCACGAATTTCATCAAAACCTCTCTGAAGAGGGACAAAAGAAAAATAAAAAAATCAATAAAGGATCAACGGAATATACTGCTTGCCAAATTAAACTCTACACATGCACATAATCTTCCAAATATATGGTGGCCGATTTTCACAATCCTTTAGATTCATCTCTAATTACTGCAGTGATTTATTGTAGTCTTTTAGCTCAGTGTTTCACATTGCTCTGCATGCTCTTTCCCTATGCTTGTTCTTCATGTCTATTATCTCTTCCAATTTGCAAACTAATCTTTCTTCAGATCATATGCACTGAATGCTCGCATCATCCAGTTTCAAGTTTAATGGCTAAATTGTTAGATCACCTGCATTTCCTTCAGAAAGGAGCCAAAATCTTACTAATTTCAATTATTTAAAAATACTATTTCCTCCGTGCCTCTTGAAAGCACAACAGACATCTACCATTTCTTACTTAGGATTTTTTTTTCAACTTTCACCCTCTTTTATCTATCCATAATCCCAGCCTAAGTGAGTCAATTCATGACAAACAAATTCACTCAATTCTACCACTGAAACATTCGCAAAAAAAATTCTCTTTTGCGTTAAACCTGGATTTTATATATTTAAACATTGCGACAATTTTTGACTAGCATTTCTCTTCTTCTTCTGGATGTCCACATCAATTAAAGTTATGTTATTTTCAATTCTGGACTCCAAACTTCTTTCTTGTTTAAGTCGTAATCTTTCCAGTTATTCAATTGTCATTCATTCTTTAGGGTGTTAAAAGCCAAACCCAATCACTGCCAGATAACGTACTTAATATAATTCACTATCCTAAGCTGTGCTCTAGTGTTGCTCTCAACCATAAATTTTCAGTAATTTAAAATCATGACTAAACGAGCACAAGTAATATCATCACCATATTTTTGCTTGTTATAAATATCTTAAATGGATTTTTTTTTCTCAATAGGCATTAGCTTATTCACTTTTTGGAAACTGTACATTTAGCAGCTTTAAATTGTCAGTGAAGTATAAAATTCAATAGGTGTCCATAAAGTGCTGTTGATTTTAATGCATGTTTGCTGCTGGCTATGTTGAGGCTACATTTCAGACTTAATATATGGGATTGTTACATGTATTAGCAAGATTTTATTTGCCGTCGTCAGCTCTTTGCTAATCAGTTTTCTTTTCCGGCCCTTAGCAGCAGATAATTTTCATTTGAGTGTTTCAGGTAATTAAGGTGAAAGATAATTTGAACTATCAACTTGTCAGAATTCCATATTACTGAGTATTATTAAATAAATATTGTATAAACACCAAAGAGGGAATACATGTTAAAGTTAAGGAATATCAGCTTACCCTTTCTAATGTAAATGTTCGAACTACATATTCTGCCAGTGGTTCCTCTTCCACGAATGTAACTTTAAAATCTGCATAGACCTCAGAATCATCTGGCCAATATTTGTAGCACTTTACCTTAAATTTTAAAATAAAAATATTTGAATGATCGAGAATGATAACAATAATTTATATTACAAGCCCCAGTTTTAGCACAATAGCTAAAGGAGAAATAGTATGATCATATTACTTTGCACGAGCTTAGCTGGAATGCTGACAGAGTTGCTCAGGGCAAGTTCCTTGTATGTTTAAATACTTACATAATTTTTCCCCAACAGTTGTACATTTTAAATGCTGACAAGAAAATCCTTGCTTTCTAAACATTCTAATTGAGTTCACATCGGTTTATGAAAGCCCCAGGGAGTCCAGTGGACCCTGACCATTTCTATGTTTAATAAGGCAATACATATCCAGTCCATAAAGTATCAAACCCAGGCTGCAAGACTATTTTCTGCAGAAAACCTCACCCCACTTCACTTTGAACTCAAGTTGAAAGCTTTGTATCAGTGGGAAGCCAGTATCATTTCATAAAGATTACTGACTAGATCCAATGCGAACATATGCTAGAATAGTTTATTTTTAAAAATGTGCTTTATAGCATTCTGTCATATTATTTTAGTTCAAAAATACCACACTACAGATTGTAATGAATTGTACACAATCTGGTCATCCCTGGAATTACCTGCTTCCAAACAAAAAGTCCTGTTCTCAAACAGGTCACCATCTAATGAGCTTTTCCAAAAAGAAAGAATCTAACCATTTCCCTGGACGTTCAATTGCATTAGCATCACACTGATTCCCTGGCGATCAACAATCTAGACGTTTGCATTTACCAGAAACAGAACTGAACTAGTAACAATAGCGCTGTATAACAAAGAACTGTGCACCCTGGAAATCTGAAACAAAAACAGAAATTCAGCAAGTCTGACAGCATCTGTGGAGAAAAAAGCAGAGTTAACATTTCGAGTCACTGAGTCTTCTTCAGAGTGTAGTGATTGTAATGAGGTCAGCCAAGTGGACCTCAGAATGAGTTCCCTGATTGGGGCTGTTAACCTGGTCCAACCAGGGAGCCCTGGCTGACAGACATAAACATGAGTCTCCTGTTCACTCGGAGAGCTGGGATCTGTGTCAAGGGCTCTCCACGTATAAATAAAGGGTGACTTGGTCATTGGATATTGGGCTTCGTGGAGTTATTTCAGTGGCAATGTGAGAAAAGCACAGTCTGGAAGAAATTTGCTCGCAACATTTATCTTTTAGTTGGGGGTAAGCATTTCTGGCATCATGCCGTTGTTTGGCAAGATTGATTTGTTTGACCTTGCCATCAAAGACTGAGCCCAATATGTGGAAGGAATGCTTATTTTTGGGAGTAAATGACATTGGGGCAGGTGAAAAGCAATAAGTAATTCTACTGACAGCTTGTGGATCCACAGCTTTTTTGGTTATTAGGACCCTAACTTTCCCTGAGGCACCAGATATTAGAGAACCAAGGGAATCCATATCGGGATTTATGAATATGTTAAGATGTCTGGCAGAAGCATGTGATCTTGATTTAACTCTTAATGAGATGCTAAGAGACTGTTCGGTATGTGGGATTAATGACGTAACCATGCAAAAGTGCCGACTAACTGAAGCCGAACTGGACTTCCAACAGGCACTCCAACTGGTTTTATAATTGGAAAATGTGGCAAGTGGAGCATATGAGTTGCAGGGTATGCCAATGGAAGTGAACACCCTCACCAGTCCAACTGAGCTTGGGGAACACCAGTTGAGTGAAGGCAATTGCATAGCCTCACTCAGGACTTATCCTGAACAAAGGGACTCTAGGTCAGCCCACAGCTAAAACCGAAAACAAAGCCAAGCCTCAGCCAAATGGTTAAGATTTTCTTTAGGATTCAAGCGGTCAAGCCATTGTAGTTGCTTACAATGGTTTGGAACAGTTAAATTGCTCAGCAACATCCAAATCAGAACCAATAGAAACGTCTGGTTAAACAGTCACTCAGTTTTGAGGAAGATTGATGTTGGCGCGGCTGTATCAGTAATTATGGAATCAGTCTTTACCAAAATTTGCTCTGGATTTCAGTCCTCAAGTTTGTGAAAAACCTCGGCTAGGCTGACAACCTAAACCAGGTAAACCCTACAGATTAAGAGTACAACTTCGGTTCTGGTCTGTTATGACAAGCAGCTGGTTCAGTCACCACTGATTGTAGTGAAAGGTTCGGACCCAAGGTTGATGGGATGAAATTGTCTGAGAAAGATTTAACTCGATTGGCTCAACATTTTTTGATTAGAATATGGCTGCTACAGTGAAGGCTTAATTAAATAGCTGGATGTTTTTTAGGAAGGTTGAGGGACAATCAAAGGAGACAATACCACTCTACATGCTGACAAGGAAGCAATTCCTTGATTCTGCAAGGCTCACCCAGTGCCAATTGCCTTACAGGCAGAAGTTGATGCAGAAATCAGGAGGCTGGAAAGTGAAGAGATCATCAAACCAGTCCAGTTTGCAGAATGGGCTGTACCAGTTTTACCGATTGTGAAGTCTGATGGGTTGGTTCATTTTTGTGGGGATTTTACACAAACGACAAACCGCTTTTCGCTGCTGGATCAATACCCAATCCCTCGCACAGGGGATTTATACACAAAGCCAGCAGGATGGCTGTCCTTCACAAAGCTGGACATCTGCCATGCATCTTTGCAATTAGGTTAGATGAGGATTCCCAGAAGTACGATATAATTAATACCCATAACGGTTTGTTCCAATACATGCGACTGTTTTTTGGGGGCAGTCTTTTGGGGTATCGTCAGTCTGTACAATTTTTCAGTGGATGCTGAAGAACATTTTACAATGACTGCCCCAGGTCGCCGATTATCTCGATGACATGCTAATAACAGGGAAGACAAATAATGAGCACTTAAGAGAAATTGAACATATTCTTTCGATGTTTCTCCCAGGAGGGTGTATGCCTTAGAAGGGAAAAATCTGTAGCCCAAGTATGTCAAAGACAGAGTCAACAAGATTGGGTTACATCCACTGGAAGATAAAGTGAGGGTGATCAAAGGTGCCCTGGTTCCCACGTCTGTATCAGAGCTTAGGTCTTTCCTTGGGCTGGCAAATTATGAAGCAAAGTTCATAACTAATCTGCCCTCCATCCTGGCCCCTTTGCATCAACTCGAAAAAAAGGGTCAGCCTTAGAAATGGTTGAGAGGCCAAGCTATAGCTTTCAGGGAAGTGAAGAAACAGCTATCATCCTCTCAGGTGTTAGCACTGACCCTATGCTAAAATATCCTAGGAGGTGCTACAAAGCAAAAAAAAAAAGAGAATGAGCCTATGTCCTTGGACTTCGAGGGGGAGGGATGTATTGATTGTAACGAGGTCAGCCAGATGGACCTCATAGAATATAAGCTCCCTGATTGGGGCTGCTAATCTGGTCCAATCAGGGAGCCCTGGCTGACAGATATAAACAGGAGTGTCAGGGGTTCTGGTCACTCTGAGGGAGCTAGCTCAGTGTCAAGGACTCTCCACGTGTAAATAAAGGGCAACTTGGTGATAGGATAACCGCCTCTGTGGAGTTATTTTATACAACACAAAAGTACAGTGGCTAGAACAGCAGTTCATAAGCTGGAAACTTTGTAGCGATTAACTTATTTTCCGATTTCCTAAAGCCTGCTACAATCTACATGTTGCAAGTATGAAGTGTGATGGAGTACTTCCAAATTGTCTGGATTAGTGTAACTCCAATAATACTTAAGAAGCTCAACATCATCTAGGTAAACAAAGTCTTCTTTATCAGTATCCCTCCACCTCCAAAATGCAGAAGCAGCGTTAATTACATTTATAAGATAAACTGCAGCAAATAGCAAAGGCCCCATTCACATGCACCTTCTATCTGATGATATCTTTGAACTAGAAAGACAGGGTAACAGGCACATAGGAACACCACTACCTGCAACTTCCCCTCCAAGCCAAAACCATCCTGACTTGGAAATAAACTGCATTCCTTTTCTGGCATGCTCAAAATCCTGGACTTCCCTAATAGCAGTTGTTATACATACACTATATGGACTGCAGCAATTCAAGAAGGTGGCTCTGCACTACTCCAACAGCAATTAGGGATGGGTAAGAACGAATGCACTTGTCAGTTATGCTGTCATCCCGTCAACAAATTTTTAAAAGTAGATTTTTCTTCATACTTTAATATTCACATCAAAAGCATTTGATTTACTATTAAAAACAGACTTACTCTTCCAACTTCCACCAAGTTTGTGACCATGACGATACAAACGGATTGCTCTTGCCAAGCCATTCTCCAGAAATCATAAACCGTTTCGTGAACTGGTCCTAGAAGATTGCGATACCATAATGTTTAAATAATGGTGAAAATGAATGATCATAGAAGACATTCATTCAGTCTACTATAACATTAACATTCGGCTTCACGTTATCCAAGTATATTAGGGCAATTCTCTGAATGCACAACTCTGATACAGACCTTCACCATCAGGAGTACATTCTGAAAAAAATTACAGAAGTGCAACTGATGGGTATAGCCTTATTTCAGGACTGTGCATTCAGAAAATCAGCATCATTGGTGAAACAGATTAAAACAAGTGAAATATTGAAAACTATGAACTGAAACAGAAAATGCCAAGAATAAAGCTCTGCAATTACCTAGAAAGGGAAAAGACAGGTTATCCTCACGTCATGCCAGGCAACTAGATAATAAATTTAATGTACTATACAACAAAAGGTAACAATTGACAGAATTCAATACTCAACTCTGTTAACTTGTATCACAGAGGCAATTAATGGTATTAATAGCCCGTAAACTGCTTTTGGGTGTCATGATTTCTGGTGGATAATGTCAAAAAGCAACTGTAATCAGCATGCCTGACTTACAATTCTATTTGCTATACCCTTTACAAACTATGCCCATGGTTTTTTTTTCATCTTCACATGGCCAATTTCTTTCCATTCTGGTTGTTGAAACAGAGTCTTTCTTATATCTTTCAGAAGCTTATTAACTTGCTGGGATGAGCATTTCTTGTCCTTGGTTAACACTATTGCCACGGAATGTAGCATCTTTAGAAACAATATGTAGCATATTGTCCTTATAAGGACAGGGTCCTGACCAGCTTATGGGAAGAGAGTGAGCAAACAAGCCTGTCCCTGCATGCCAAATGTCCCTATAGCACCATTGCCACGCTAGTTGGAGGAGTGCTCCAAGGTGCAGAAACATTATGTAAGTGGATCCGAGAGGTGCCATGACAGGTGACAGACTGGCAGTTATTGGATGCCAATAGCCATGGAAGATGGATGCATGTGGCCAATGACCTGGAAGGTGCCCCAAGATATTATTGCCTGGTCTCCAAGATGGTGGCCTGGTGGCAAGGTGGAGTTGCTAGGTACCTGCTCTGATTTTCACATCAGGAATTGTTGATGTCTAGTTTCCCTGTTGTGCATGGTAGGACAGGAAGCTGTAAACTGATGAGTTAAGATTCAGTGGCTGTGAAATTGGCAACAAACATCTCGCTGCGGATGAGCGAGAATCTCACCTCAACGTCTGGGAAATGCAGTTAGTTGCTCCCAAAGTTGAGAAAGGCCTTGCTGGGTTTCCTATGCAATGTGCCCAGATTTCCTGCCAAAGTCCACACTGTGCAGACCCCAAATCAATGTGACTCTCCAACGACTTCACAAACACACATCAGTACAATGCATTCATACCCTCGTGACAACATCCTGGGACGGAATACTTTTCACCTTGGCCTCCTAAGCAAAATAATATACAAATCCTCGAAAACGTGTATACTGAGAAACAAAGTGCAGTCTTGCACAGAAATGTATCAACAATCAGTTAGTTGTCAGGTTTGAAGGAGTTTCAAAGAAGTTTCCAGCGAGTTCTCTCACACAATTCTCTGCAGCTCACCCCCCATTAAGTATGCACCACGCCACTATCTTGCGTTCATCTGAAGTACTCACTGCTGCTGGGGCTTGCTGGGATTCCAGTTGCTGGCAGGATATTTTTGCCTCAGCTTTGCACCAGATCATCACTGACAGCCAGGAATATCCCTTCACAGTTGTAATGTGTGAAGAATCCTGCCAGAGGCAGCCAACAGAGTAAAGCTGACACCCAGCCTTGCTAACAGGGACCTGAAGGTGCTTGTCTCATCATTCAAATGCTTGGTGGAAAAAAATCACACTTTTCTCCCCTTGATATTAAGAATCTCATTTTTCTGATCTTGTCATATCTTCCCAACCGATTGTTCATTGTCCATGTCAGTCAGAGGCTGGGAAGATTCCACTGTTGCATCTATAAGTAAATCTTTACTTGTTTCAAAACTTGTTTCAACTGATTTCTACTTAAATATTTAATTTCTATTAATGCTTCAGTCCATTTCTAACGTTCATTGAAAACAAACAAGACAGTATTTCAAAATGAACAAAACAGATTGTTTTAACAGTGTAGAATTATTAAAGTAATTTTACAAGTGTTCTGTTCAAGTTGCTTTATCAATTCTTATTATCTAGTGAAATCCCAAAATGTTTTTTTTGATTGGCACTACTAATAAACATGTCAAATTTGACAACAAACTGCTGGGCTTGACGTGATGCACTGAGCTACTACAGATTGAAAATTTATAATTGAAAGCATTATAGCAGAAAGGTTCACTTGGATGCAATAGCATTTTCTTTTAAACTGACATGTTTAAAACTAACACAAAAATTCACATGGATCTTTTGAAGACAACATAACTTAAATCATACTCAGTAGCTTCTCTACACTGGGAATATATACTTGAAGGATATGAAATATATAGATGGGTTTCAGCACACTAGATAGAAATAGGTTTTGGTTTCATTAGAAAATGTGCACTTAATGAATAGATAGCTCACATAAGCCTAAACTAGACAGGTCAATATTTCACACTTTCAGAGACAATACCACACTTTGTCTAGTCAATTTAAATCTATTACAATCGCTACTAGAAACGATCTTTGTTTCATAAAAAACACTCGAGGAGGCTGATTGCCTAAAAGCCTGCTTTGGAAACTTGCCAGAAAGTACTTTTCATTGATAAAACAAATACAGCAACATGTTCCATCTGAAATTGTCTGTGTTACACCACTCAGAAATGTGGAGAGAAGCAACAGAGCATCCGATCAGAATTTAAGAATATCAAAACTGGAAATTCTGCTGCTGTTGATGTGCACAAAGTACATTAAAACTGTAACTGGATACAAATAGACAAAATAGGAAAAGAAATAGACAACTCAAACCCTAGAATCTGCTTCACCATTCAATAAGCTCATGGCTGACATGATTTTGTTTCAAATTCTATACGCCAATCTGACCCCACTAACCTTTGATTTCCCTTCCTAACCTAACAAAGATATATCCACGTCTGCCTTAAAAATATTCAACAACTTCGGCTTCACTGCCTTCTGAGGCAGAGTTCCAAACCATCAGAGAAAAAGAAATTCTCCTCAATTATGTAATCAAAGAGTGACACTAAAATTAAAAACATTGCCCCTTGTTCTGGATAGCCCTACAAGAGGGAACATCCTTTCCACAGCCACCTCGTCAATAATATTCAGGATCTTATGCACGTCAATCAAGTCATCCGTTACTCTTCTAATCTCCAGTGGAAACAAGCCCAGCCTGTCAAACCGTTCTTCATAAGAAAGCACACTCATTCCAGGTATCAATGCGGTGAGCCTCTTCTGAACTTCCTCCAATACATTTACACTCTTCCTTTAATAAGGAGACTAAAACTGCCCACGGTATTTGAGATGTAGTCTCAATAATGTCCTGTAAAACTGAAGCAGAACATCCTTATTTTTATGTTCAATTCCTCTTGGAATAAAAAATAGCATTGTACTCGCCATCTTGATTACCTGCTGGACCTGCATACTGACAGTGTGAGATTCACGCATTAGAACAACTAAACCCCTCTGCAAATCACAGAATTCTGCAGTCATGCTCCATTTAAGCAATACTCTTTTTGTTATTTCTGCCAAATGTTTGCCCACTCATTCAACCTCTCTCTATCCGTGTGTGACATCCTCATTTCTTTTTGATGACATGCTATTCAACATCTTTTGGTATCATCTGATACTATGCCTTAACTCCCCTCATCTGAATCACAGATGTAAATTGTAAAAATTTCAGGCTGTTGCAAGAATCCACTCACCACATTCTGCCAATCAGACAGAAACCCATTTATATGCACTGTGGTTACTATCAGTCAATCAATTTTCAATCTATGCTAACATGCTACTCATGATACCACAAGCTTTTATTTCTACAGTAACCTTTGATATGGCACCTTCTTAAATGCCTTCTGGAAATCCAATTACAGCATGACCACAGGCTTCCCTTTATCCACAGCACATATTACTTATTCAAAAATCTCTAATACATTGTTTAAATAAGATTTCCTTTTGACAAAACTATCTGAAACTATAGAAGCAAATTTCATCTAAACCTGCATAGCAGGGCATGTGCAAAGATTACTACTCTTGATATCATGAATATAAAAGTAACTCATCCAAAATGTCAAGTCCTTCAATGCAGTTAAATGATTAAAATGTCAGTGTGAGCGCAAATTAAATTCATTACAAAACCGAATGGGCTGCCCTCTTGGGTTCTGATGTTCTTCAAATTTTAAAGTTGCTGTACTTAATATATGACAGTTTATAATACAATAGATGGTAAGCGAAGGGCCATTCGCACCCAGTTCCCAGAATAATGGATAGTACGCCAACCTTCTACTTTGCGTCAGATTTTCTATTAATCTTAAAATGAGCTACCAATGTCAGATGCTCTTCATCAAAAAGATAACTTATTTCCACTTCCAAAACGTTGCCTTCCAATACCCCAATTTCAGTTCATCTTTGTCACTTCCAGAGTCAACAATTCAAAATCTCATCTTGTCAACTTATCATTGTACATTCTCTGTAAATTTTAGTTCATGCACACACCCTACTCTGAATCAAATTTGTTTCACCTTCATTCCTGTCCTCTCGGAATCACCCAGGCTCAATGTCTCTCTTTTGAAATTCTTCAGCTCAAGGGATTCTTCATGAATCCCTTTGATGTCATGATTCCCCCTAGTTTTCGCATAAGAAATGGACAGGATTAGGCCACTTGGCCCCCTCAAGCCTGCTCAAATTTCAATACGATTACAACTGACCAGATTGTAGTCTTGCCACCATTATCCTGCCTAGTCCACAAAACCTTAAACTCCCTTATAGACCAAAAATCTGTCCGATACAGGCTTCAATATATTCAAGGGAACTGATCTTGGGGACAAAATTCCAAAAATTGATGATCTTCAGAGAAGGAATTATTTTTCATTTCAGTCTTAAATAGGAGAGCCCTTATTTTGAAACTTTGTCCCCTAGATGCAGATTCTCCATGTGGGGAAACATTCTTTTAGCATGCACCCTGCCAAATCTTCTTAGAATTTTATATTTCAATAAGATCACCTGTTACTTTTCTGAAGCCTTTTGAGAACACACCATACCAGATAAACCTTTCGTTACAAGGCAACCTCTTCATCTCAAGAACCAATCCAGGGCATCTTTGCTGAGCTGCTTCCAGTGCAATTTTTTTTTTCTCTCATGAGGGGACCAAATCTGCACACAGTGTTCCAACTTTACTAAACTATCCTCCTCAACTCTTCTCCTGTATGTTCCTCTTTCCCAGATGCAATTCTCTAAAATTCCACCCCAAAACCATTCTGCCTCTAAAACTGCCTTCCTCCCTGACTCCCCTGAATTTCCATCTTTTTGTTTTAGACTTTGGTTACCCCTCCTTACTTTCCTCCTTTTGCTTGGTGCTTTTCTTCCCCATACCTTCCGGATATTCCTTTCTTAATGTTGTTACACAGATGCGAGCCAGCTGCTGTTCCCATAGTGTGCAAGAATTGATGGATTAAGAGTGCACTGGATTTTGTCACTACACATGTTCGCATTTCATCCAGCTGTCTATTTCTCATTTACAATTTGAAGTTTATAATTTCCAGGATAAGTGGATTAACTGCAGTTTCTAGAACAAAGAACTTTGGGCTGCAACATTATGTCACAACACTTGTTTTCATTATTTTGTGAGATCTCATATAATGCAATTAAATTCCAAAATGTACGTAAGTTGTATCTATTACTTCATGCAAGATTCTTACCCTGTGTAGCTATATAATGACTTGGTCTGTGATACCCCTACAAAGGAAGAAAGTTTCATAAATTTACATCATCTGGAAAGAGGATTAATCTGGTCTCTACCAGTCCTATTTGAAGAAATGTATAACATCAAAAGTCTGTCATTGACAATGATTTTATGAATAACAGTAACATCACTACCATGCTTAAAAGCACCAAAATGTTAAAGGTCAGTGTGTTGAACTGAGTTCCAAAAAGTTTAATGACTGAAGCCCACTTAGAAACAAGAGTTTAAACATCCATTGTAATTGATTAAGAACAGATTCGTAATGAAAGAATTATTTTGATTTGAAGCTCAAGGAGGAAAATGAACTACAATGACAGTGTTATGAAATGATAGTTATGTCTACACGTATTTTTTTTGCTCAACTTTTCATAATAGGGCAGGTTAACAACAGTTCAGTGACCTTATACAGTATGGTACTTGTGAACACTTTTCTCATAACACATATGTACAGCTTATGATACACAACAGAAATGATAGATTAAACACAACAATGGCATGTTTATATTGAAACAGCATGCTCACCGTCATGTATGATGTGATTTATCAGAATTTAATACCCTCATTAAAAAGGTGATTAAAATAAACAAATAAATCTAGTGACGGAAAGGAAGAAAGTACTGTAATTAATGTAAATGAATTGAAGCACAAGAGATGTTTGCAAATAATAAAACTGCAGAAATCTTCAAAAGGTGCAACTTCAGGATTGCCATTAGCAGTTTGGTTTTACAGCAAAATGAGCACTGTAATATTAATTTAGAGTCAGGCAGAAGCAGTATTGAGTGATTTCTGGCAGGGTGAAACTTAATCCGCATTTTAAAAGTTCTCTTGGATCCTTGAAACATTTTTCAAATATACCCGACTTCAGCTCAAATAGTTATGAGCAGACAAGCTCTCGTCCACACTTCTGAAATATTTTGTTCGATTTTAACCCTGTTATATTCTGGTTAGGGATCTTAAAGCAGTCATCTCTGGCTGAAACCTATGCTACAGCCATGAATCTCAGACCAGTAACTGCAGCATCAACGTAATTTCTGTTTGATACAGGGAGTGGAAGTGATAGAAGAGCAAAAGAATATGCTAAAAAAGTACTTCGCTGAAATTGTCTAAACATGAAATTTAAATACAAGTTGTATGTGAGATTTGTTTTAGGTAATTAACAGCTGTAGATTTTTTCAACTAAGGCATTCTTATTTTTAGAAAGGATAAGATCAGATAATCTAGTTAGCCTGATCACAGTATCTTGCTTATTCCGATATTTTAAATTCATTTCTATTTAGATTGCTGCAGACAATGTCATGGTGACTCAAATTATTAACAACATCTGCGCTGAACATAATCTACACAGGGAATATTTCATTGACAAGATCTATATGTAAGCATAAATTGTACCCACATAGGAATACTTTGAGAGTTTCACGGAAATCTATCGAAATGTTTTCATAATTATTAAATAATGGGACACAGAAACAAAATGGAGCTACGTTGAAAGTCGACAGGATAATATGCACAGTCAACAACTGTCCAACAGAGAGGTGGTATTAAAGGAATGCAATTAAAATCGTACTCAGATTATATTCAATTTTTTAAAAAGATAAACTAGACTTCAATGTGGAATTCTGTTGTTGCTACAAATCTTAATGAAAGTCTTTTTAAATGACAAAATGCAGTTTAGCAATTTACATTAGCAGGTTGTTCATATTTGTGAACAGCGGCCAATGGAAAAGCTGCAGCTCTGAAATGAGTCAACAGGATTAATTCTGTTTAACCAGGTGTCTAGCTAACAATTCTGATTTCAAAATTAATATAAGCATTAAAGTACAGGGGGGACTAAGACATGTTCAGGAGTACACAGCAATATTTTGTATTGACATGGCTTTTCTTTTTACAGACCTCTGTTTCAAAACAATAAAGAGGCAGAATGCCTTCCTCACCAGCACATTTCATAGAAGTGTTTGTGTTTGGTCTTCAGGGCATAAATACAGGTTGATTTTGAGAACTTGAGGTATTACACTGAGAATCTGGTCATTTCAAGTCGATCATATACAAATTTAAATTTATGATCACAACGACCACAAAGCAAAACAACTTTTTCCTATATGTTTGATTGGCCAAATTAAGAGATTTGGTAAATTTTGAGTTATCGCAGACCCAAAAATTTTGGCCACTTTGTATCATTTTAGAAACATACAGCTAGTAATTTCACCTAAAACATGAACACTAAACAAAGTTCTAAGGAGATCAGATAACCATAAAATATATATAATGATGACTAACTTACATGCAAGAGTTCACCTGTTTGTTCTCTTCATAGTGTATGCTTTTAGGCATTGTTCCTTAACAGTGTCATTGGAGTTCAAACAACTCGCAACTTTAGTTCTTAGAATTTTAATAACCAAGCAAAGCTGGTGCTTAAAGTGCAGCCACGAGTAAGCAGTTATTTTGTTCATTTCTATATAATGTACTTCAAAGCTGATTTCCCCCATCATAAGCTAATTCACAATTTAGACCAAATTGGTTTAAATCTGTAAGATTAATGTATATTCTGCATGACAGTCCTTTTACAATAGCAGACAAAAATGTTATAAATAAATGCTATTACTCAAAATTACAGAAGTTGAGTTAAAAATCAGAATGTATTTTATGAAGAGAATCAAATGGGTTTGCTCAGCTATGTACTGCATGTACTGCTTGCTTTAGTAACATGTTGATATTAAATGACTGGTATTAAAATGAAGACAATCTAACTTTTTCAGTGTGATACTTACATCCCTGTACAGCCATATCTACAGCCCAAACCAAAGCCAGATGTGAAAGAAAAGCACAACAGTGTCAGTGAGTGCCAACAAATTTAATATACAAGGTGCAAATTTTAAACAGCAGCAATCTTTAGACACAACACAGGAAAGAAAATCAAATGCTAAAGTATCTTCAGAGCTCGGAAATATGACTTACGTCAATATAATTTGCATTAATGTAATCTGATGTTGAATCATCCTCGAGTGGCTGCAAAATGACTCTGGAGTGGTCATCTATAGGAAGTAGAATGAACGCATAGTTCATATTCATTTTGATTAATAATACACAATACAATATCATTATTTAATTCATTCAAAAACTGACAATATGTGAAAGTGATCTTTAAGTCATGAAGACTGCAAATTTTAGAAATATATTTGTGCGAGTTGATTTTTCCCCCCAAGAATTTGACAAAATGCAAAAACTGAACAGTATCTTCATGAAAAAAGGTGATGTCTCAAAATATCAGTTTATATTTCATAGCAAGGGTTGTTTTAACTAATATTTTTCCTTCCCTGCAAGAATGCAACAATACAGGACTCCTTGAAAATTCTAGATTTTCAACATTACACTTGCTATGAGAAAAGAGCACTACGAACTGCTGAACATCAGGAACTAGTGAAGATTCCACTGAAACTTTTGCTTCTGGTAGAAGTTTATTATATGTTAGAGTTGTGACTGATCATTTAACTAGATATAACAGTTCAAAATGTAATTACAAAGTTATATCAGTATAAATGCTAATGTATTACAAAATCACACAGTACAAAACTTTGCTTATTTGGTTCATTGGTCGCTTGTTGACCTCTGTCAGGTATTCATAGATTCAAGCATCAGCCAAACAACTTCAGAAAAAAATTATTTAAGTACAGAAAGAATAAGACATCATGTTCTCGGAATAATTGCACACAGATGTCCAATGGTGAACTGCACTCAAAAGAAACTTAGGACGGTAATAAGGCTCCAAACCAGAATCCCTGATCTGCTCCTCTCCCAATTGTGAACACAGTTTTAAACTGGGAGCATGATTTCACAAACTCTTTTCAGTATTTGTCAGCTTTTTCCAAAGTGTGGGTTAATCTCTAATATGCATTACACAGGATGAACAAATGAACGATTACAAAACCAGGTAAAATCAGAAGCAGTTAGCATGGATTTATAATGGACAGATTAAATCATACTGACCAATTATATTTTGAGCGACAACCACATGGTTACAATGAACGGTGGACGTCATAGACACAGATTTTCATGGATTGCCTGAATAAGGTGCTTTATAAAGTGATGTTGCAAAAATCAAGGCGCTTGATGATAAAATAAGGGCAGCAAAATAAATAGAAAAGAAAAAACAAACTGACTTTGAGATATTCAAAAGATTGTTCAATGTTAGACATTTTGCCCTTCTATACAATAACTTGAAGAAACATAGACAAAAAGTCACATTCTCACGAATAAGACTGCATCAAAAATAAATTTTGACCATTGCTGCTTATTGACCAACTCACAAGCTATAATATTTCCATAGCGATTCTTTGTTCTGTTCTGATCCTTCTTGGCAATGTCCCAGGAAGCAGACTGCCCCTCAAAGAAACTCTGCAAAAGAACATTTTTTTTTGTTGAGCAATTATTTCTGCTTTTCACTGAACTCAACTGATCCACATTTCATAAGCCTATCTGATCAATGTCTTATTGGTTGAAATACATCGTAATAGCTTCATTATTTTAACCTAGAGTAAATAATGTGAAAACTTACACATAATGAGCAAAGCCAATTTGCTACATTTAGACCCATTTATAAATATTTTGAATGAGAAGTACATTGTGTGCCTGTTGCTGAATTCAAAAAATATCTGGAAGTTCATATCATCTTCTGTGACTTTCAGGACTATTGATCAAGAGCTGGAAACGAGCATTGGGTGGATCACTCTTTGTCTGGATGCAGAGACACAATGCGCTGAGTAGCCTTCTTTAATCCCATAAGGCTTTATGTCTCTAAATGCTTTTGATTGCAAGATTTAAAGATCATACTTTTCATGAAATATTACCAGACAATTTAGGATAATAAATTTTTTGAAAGTCATAGCTCAGTATATTTTTCTATGAAACTCAACAAACTGCAATAAATACAATGCACTGTGTGTCCTCATATCTATTTTTCTACCTTACAATAAAATGCATACAGGAAGATGCACAGAAACAACAAATTTCTACAGGAAACGTTGCCAGTAAAACCACAAGTACTGGCTTAACGGTTAGAACTATCTGCATTGTTTTCAGTAGCATAACCTTGAGGTTTTGACTTGTTAAAATGACAAAATGCTAACAATTAAGCAATAAATTCACAAAAAAAAAACATTAAAAGCAACACAGCACAATTTATACCGATGCCTGGTGTTATAGCTAAAGAATATGTTGCTTTTCTAAGGAAAAAAAATCAGTTGCTATATTTAAACCAATTCTCAGCATATTTAATTTCACTTCTCATGTATCCTAAACATCCTAGTGCAAAAGAAAATAATTATACAATATGCCTGCTAATTTGTTGCTAAATGAATCATATCTCTAACGCATTGTCTGTGGGGTTAAGACAATAAGATATAATAGTAGAATTAAGCCACTTGGCCCATCAAGTTTGCTCTTCCATTTGATCACAGCTGATATAATTCTCAGCCCCATTCTCCTGCCTTCTCCCCATAACCCGTGATCCCCTTACTAATCAAGTTATTTATCTCCATCCTAAATACATCCAGTAACCTGGCCTTCACAGCCTTCTGGGGTGATGAGTTCCACAGATTAACTACCCTCTGGATGAAGAAATTTGTCTCAGTTCTAAAGGTCCATCCCTTTGCTCTGAGGGCATGCACTTGGGTTCTAGTCTTTCTCACTATTAGAAACATCTTCTCCATGTCCTCTCTATCAGGCCTCTCGGTATACTGTAAGTTTAAATGAGATCACCGCTCATCCTTCAAAACTCTATGGAGTACAGATCCAGAGTTCTCAACTGCTCCTTATATAACAAGCCGGTCATCCCTGTGATCATTTTTGCAAACCTTCCCTGGACCCCCTCCAATATGAACACATCCTTCTTTAGATACAGTGCTCAAAACTGCTCACAATATTCCAAATGTGGTCTGACCAAAGTCTTATACAGCCTCAGCACTCTCTGCTCTTATATTCTAGTCCTTTTGAAATGAATGCTAACATTATATTTGCCTTTCTAACTGCCAACTGAATTTGCATGTTACCTGAAGAGAATTCTGAACCAGGACTTCTATGTCCCTTTATGCTTAAGAATTCTGAAACCTTTCCCCATTTAGAAAATATTCTCTATTCTTCCTACCGAAGTGTATAACCACACACTTTCCCACATTGTACACCATCTGCCACTTCTTTGTTCACTCTCCTAGCCCGTCCAAGTCCTTCTCCAGCCTCCCTGCTTCCTCATCACTGTCTGTCCCTCCACCTTTGTCATCTGCAAACCTAGCAACAATGCCTTCAGTTCCTTCATCGAGATTGTTAATGTAACGTGAATAACTGTGGTCCCAATTCTAACCCGTGTGGAACTCTACCAGTCACCAGATGCCATCTTGAAAAGACCCCTTATCCCCATTCTCTGCCTTATGTCAGTCAGCCAATCCTCTATCCGTACTAGTACCTTGCCCCTAATACCATGGATTTGTATTTTATTTAGCAACCTCCTGTGCGGCACCTTTTCATAGGCCTTCTAGAAGTCCAAATAAATCATATCCACTGGCTCTTCTTTATCCAACTTGCTCATTACCTCCTCAAGGAATTCTAACCAATTTGTCAGACAGGACCTCCCTTTGATGAAATCATGCTGACTCAGCCATAGTTTACAATGCACCTCCAAGTATTCCACTACCTCATCCTTGGTAAAGGACTCTAAAATCTTGACCAATGATCGAGGTCAGGTTAACCAGCCTGTAATTTCCTGTCTTCTGCCTCCCTCCTTTCTTAGGCTGATAATCAGGTCCTTCAGGTGAAAAGTCAATCATATTTACTGCATTCATTCAAAATGAAATTGATTTGGCTACCTACACTGCCATTCTTACAAATGTGCGGACAAGTGTGGGGACTGCAGGGAAGATGAACAAATTGACGACAGCATCTTAGTACAGGGAGTCATTCAGGGGGCAGAAAGAAAGAGTGATGTAGCTGTGGCAGGGAACTGTACAGTCAGACATATAGATACTGTTCTCTGAAACTATGAGTGGGAGTCCTGTGGATTAAGGATATCTCAAGCCTGGAGAAAAACAGGGAAAGGGAGGGGAGGGATCCAGTGGTTGTCATCCACTTGGTACCAATTGGTAGGACTTGAAAGAAGGTTTTGTTGAAAGACTTTCAACAGTTAGAAGCTAAATTGACAAGCAGAACTTCTAAAGCAATAATACCTGAATTACTCTTAGAGTTATGGGCAAACTGTCACAGGGCAAAGTCAAGGAGTTAAATGCATGGCTCAAAGATTGATGAGTGGAGAGGGTTTCAGTTCATAGGGCAGTGGCACCAGTACTGGGGGAGAAGGCAGCTAATCTGGTGAGATAAGCTTCCCTTTAATAGTGTTGAGACCAGTATCTTGGTGAAGAAAATAACTTAAGGCTGTAGAGAGAGCTTGAAACTAATTAGCAGTGAGGGAGGTTTTGAGAGAAGTGCAAGTTAGGCTTACAAAGCCAGAGGATATGGCAACATTACAGGGTAGCTATTTTGAAAACGATACCCAGAGTGAGACAGGAAGGGACATGAGTATACAGATGCAGAGAATGTCTTGATGCTTCAATACTCGAATGTGCGTAGTACTTAGTACAAAATAGACGAAATTATGGCACAAATGCAGGTTAATGAGTATCATATTATAACAATTACTGAGACATAGTTGAAAGGAGATCAAAACTGGGAACTGAATGGATTCAGAGAGTCACAGATTCATTGAGTGAAAAAGCACAGAAACAGACCCTTCAGTCCAACTTGTTCATGCTGACCAAGTTTCCCAAACTAAACTAGTCCCATTTGCCTTCATTTGGCCCATATCTCTGTAAACCTAAGGTGAGAGGGGAAAGATATAAAAGAGACCTAAGGGGCAGCTTTTTTACACAGAGGGAAGTGCGCGTATGGAATGAGCTGCCAGAAGAGGTGGAGGCTGGTATGGTTACAACATTTAAAAGACATCTGGATGGGTATAAGAATAGGAAGGGTTTAAGAGAGATATGCGCCAAATGCTGGCAAATGGGATGAGATTTATATAGGATATCTGGTTGGCATGGACAAGTTGGACCAAAGCATCTGTTTCTGTGCTGTACCTCTCTATGACTCTCTTCATATATCTGTCCAAAGAGTGGTGAGGTAGCATTGTTGGTATGGCATAGAATAAGTATGATCGTAAATTGAATTAGAAGACAGAATCCATATGGGTGAATATAAGAAATAAAAAGATAAGAGTAGTATATAGATACCCTAACACAAGGAACACTGTGGGACAGAGAATAGATAAGGAGATAATAAGGGCATCTAACAAAAGCAGTTTATTTGTCATAGATGACTTTAAACTTCATATAGATTGGGCTGGTCAGATTGGCAGAAGTAGCCATAAAGAAGAATTCATACAGTTTATTTGGGACAGTTTCCAGGAACAACATATTGTGCAGGAGACACTAACAATATTCTAAAATTACTAAATAATCAAGCGGCAAAAGGGAGAGAAGAAATGAATACAATAACTATGACGAGAGAAAAAGTACTAGGGCAACAAATTAGGCTAAAGACAGCTAAAAACTTTTGAATTGATGGGATGCATTCTATGATGTTAAAAGGAAGTAACCACAGCGATAATGGGTACACTGATAGCAATCATTCAGTTATCGTTAGACTCTGGAGAAGTCCCAGAGGATCAGAAAACTGCTAAGCTAACATCTTTATGTACAAAAGGAAGGGAACCAAAAAGCATGTAACTATTGGTAGGTTAGCTTCACATTTGTTGTTAGGAAAATGTTAGAGTCAATTATAAAAGATGTAATAGGGATTCATGAAGAGGAAATCTGACTTGACAAATGTAATAGAGTTCTTTGAGAAAGTAGCAGTATTGTATCCGCTGATCCCAATGTGGCCTCCTCTAAATTGGGGAAACCAAGTGGAGGCTTAGAGACCGCTTTGTGGAACACCTACGCTCGGTGCATGACAAACGACTGCACCTCCCAGTCGCGAACCACTTCAACTCCCCCTCCCACTCCTTGGACGACATATCCATCCTGGGCCTCTTCCAGTGCCACAACAATGCCACCCGAAGGCTGCAGGAATAGCACCTCATATTTCGCTTGGGAACCATGCAGCCCAATGGTCTCAATGTGCACTTCACAAGCTTCAAAATCTCCCCACCCCCGACCTCATCCCAAGACCAGCCCAGCTCATCCCTGCCTCCTTGACCTGTCCATCTTTTCTCCCACATATCCACTTCTCCCACCTCACTGACCAACGCCCACCCCATTCCTACCTACTAGCCTCATCCCCGCCTCCTTGACCTGTCCGTCTTCCCTCCCACCGACTCGCCCCTCCCTCCCAACTGACCAACCCCCATCACTACTCCCTCCCGACACTCACCTTTACTGGCTCCATCCCTGCCTCCTTGACCTGTCCATCTTCTCTCCACCTAGCTGCTCCTCTATCCACTTTCCATCAATGCTGCTCCCTCTCTCTATTTATTTCAGAGTTCCCTTCTCCTCCCCCATTTCTGAAGGGTTCAGACCAGAAAAGTCAGCTTTCTTGCTCCTCTGATGCTGCCTGGCCTGCTGTGTTCATCCAGCTCCACACCTTGTTATAGCAGTATGTGTATATGTTTGGAGGCATTTGACAAGGTACCACACATTAGGTCACTTAATAAGATAAGAGTCCATGATACTGGTTGTAGCATATTCGCATGGATTGAGGATTAGCTAACTATTAGAAGGCAGAGTGTGGAGAAAAGGGGACATTTTCAGGATGGTGGTCTCTAATTAATGGAGTGTCACAGGGATCAGTGCTGGGCCACAATTATTTACTATATATATTAATGACCTGGATGAGGAAAGTGATCAAGAACCAATTCCTAGTCTTTACTCTGTCTGTAACACCTATTTGTTTATCCATGTCTGTGTCAATCTGTATGGGTGTGTAAAGGGGGCATTTATAAGGGGGTTAGAGATTTCACTGGTAGCATGTAGTTAGCATGCATTTATTTGTAGTAAAGTCATTTTTGTTAAGTATAGAAACTTGGATCATGCTTTCTGTCAACCTGGATCTAAAGGACAATTAAAGTGGGGAATTTTACTTATTTTTCAAAGTCTTTAATTTTTTTGACAACTTTGGGAATAGCAGGTCTAGATTTCCAGCTTGCTCCCCAAGTCAGGAGCAATAGTAAAGGCCTAGGGATGGGCAAGAAATGCTGGCCAGCCAGCGACGCCCACATCCCATAAATGAATAGGAAAAAAAAAATACTAAAAGATGGTCAACCTTAATCCACCAGAACATCTAATACTGTTAAGATGCTTACACGTCCCCCTGCTTTGGGCACACAGGAAAGGGGAGGAGTCACAGAAATGGCTCTTCAGGATACAAACCCCAGTTTGGCTAGGATCTTACTTGTGATTGTACTGTGATGTGAAAAAGGCTTGAAGGAATGAATACTCATTCCTGTATTTTTATGCTTGCTTCTCAGTACATTGAGATAGGTATTAATAAACTAGTTGAATCTGATGGTATTCATAGGTCTGAGCTATTAGAATAAAGGTGCCCAATGATTCAAACTACTGGCAATCTAGTTCACCTTCAGAAAGTCAGAAAACAAAAACCTGAAAAGACAGATTTAATACAGACCACAACAAGATAATTGTTGCATATCAGCTTTTTTTGTTAGGAAGAAGCAAGTTACAGGCAATGTATTCAACTTCTAAAAATGTCCGCAGACCACTTGCAAGTTTGATTAACTCAACTGAACTCGAAAAGGTATTAAGGCAAACCCCAATTTATTAGTTACATATTCTGCTCAGTATTATGAAATTAAAGTTGGAAAACTTAGTTTTCAATGGGAATGAAGAATATTAATCTAGCCAAATTTCAGAGTTAGGTATTGTTACACAGAAGTAAGCACAACTGAATTCTGACACATTAGTAAAAACCGAAAGAACTGCGGATGCTGTAAATCATGAAACAAAAACAGAAGTTGCTGGAAAAGCTCAGCAGGTCTGGCAGCATCTGTGAAGAAAAAAAAAAAAATCAGAGTTAACGTTTCGGGCTCAGTGATCCTTCCTCAGAACCCATCAGTGCCTGGCTTCATATGCGAATCTCAGTTTCAAGCTGCATATCATCCCACTATTCAGGCATTTTCATAGAATCATAGAATCCCTACAGTGTGGAAACAGACCCTTCGGTCCAACAAGTCCACACCGACCCTTGGAGCATCCCACCCAGACCCATTCCCCTGTAACCCACACACCCCTGAACACTATGGGCAATTTAGCATGGCCAATCCACCTAGCCTGCACATCTTTGGACTTGGGATTCTTTTATAATTTTCTTACCTCATATTCCTCTTTAAAACCATAGCCCTCTGATGTTTTCATCAAGTTGATATGCTGTAGTAAGTCTGCAACACGAATAGCTGGATGGAGCTGGCCAGTTTGGTATGGAGATTCTGTGGGCTCACAGTGATAACGGGGAACATCTAACAACCTGCTTGACTCCGCTGAGACAGTATGGTTTTCATCTATGAAAATGAGGATAATTTATTAGGTACACAACTTCTCAAGTACGGTCCAATATAAGACTCAAGATAAAAAGTGTGCAATTTAAAACATGTCCATTTGTTGTATGACACAAAGAAAAAAAACCTTTCAGAAACAGAACAAAGTTTCAGATGGAAGCATTTTATGTATTAGTTCACCTCACTGTTTCACCTGCAAAATTGTACAGTTGCAAGGCTGTAATTCAATTAATCCAGAACCCACCTTCCTAACCACCGTTAAACGAATGATTATCAACCCTATTTTATAAGGTAAAGATCTGAAGGAGTTAATTTTCTTGTGACATTCAGCTCCACCCAATCTGATGATGTCACATGTAGTCTGTGGTAGACACGAGTTCTACACTTGCCTTTATAGGGAGCAGATGTATTCTGTAAAGTTCCCAAGAGTCGTCGTAATTATACCTGACTAGTAATATCATTGTACTTACTGTTATCATGCAATAAACCATCTTGCTAACTAAAATCTGTGCCTCTTCTGTAAAGACTCTAGAGTAGTGCATCCTCAACAACTGATCATTAGATAGGCTCTAGACAAAGGATTGGTGACAGCTAATGAGCTCAAACAACCCTTACTCAGAACCATATATTAGCAGGCGTGTTGATATCATGAGGTGGTAATCAGGTAATGCCATAGGGTCCTTATTGGAAGAGGTCAATGCCCACATGAACAAAATAACTCAATGAGTTCTATTCCATTGACTTTACTAAGACATAAACATACACCAACGTTTTTCAACATACTATAGCTTAGAATTCAGCCACTCTTGGTATATAAACAAGGATTGATTATTAAGGTATGTATTTTCTCTATTGGGATGGTTCACTCAACATTTATTTCTACTTCTGTTAAAAGATATTATGGTTCAGTATAATCATTCACCCAACATGCCAACAAGAACATGCACATGACCTTTTGAAAAATCTATAAATATAGCTTGCATCCATTTATCATGAAATAAAAGAATTATAATATTGCCAACAAACTACTGCTGTGAATGCAAGATTTTCTTTCCTAAAATTTCTATCGGAATATCAACCAAAATGATTATTCCAAACAGTTTTCTTCAGATATTGTGCTTACACAGTTATCTGCCGACCACTGAAGACAGCACATAGCAGTATTGTTAGGAAATGTGGAGTCGATAGGAGAATGAATAGGAAAGATCAGTTCCAACGCTGGGTGAAATATAATTTGTACTTCACCATTGACATGTCATCGGAATGGGTTCACAAGTCCCACCTTTGAAAACCAAATTCATTGACAAACATACATTTGACACTATCACAGTATCTTTACTTCCTGCGTCACCTATAACTGTGCTGTTTTGCAAAACAAAACACTCACCGGCAATGGGTACTTTGTGGAGTAGAGCAGCAAAGAGAAACGACACGATTAACATTTAAACATATACTTCAAAAAAGCTTAAATACATCGAAATATGCAGACTGAAATCAATTAATACATAATTCCAACATGGACCATACGTTTACTTTGACATATTTAAAATCTTTTCAGGTCCCAAAACCACAAATTAATTCCAAACCTGATTGAACTGTTTTTGAGATAACAAGGTGTAGAGCTGGATGAACACAGCAGGCCAAGCAGCATCAGAGGAGCAGTTGGGCTGACGTTTTGGGCCTAGACCCTTCTTCAGAAATGGGGGAGGGGAAGGGGGTTCTGAAATTAATAGGGAGCGAGGGGGAGGCTGATAGAGGATGGATAGAGGAGAAGATAGGTGGAGAGGAGACAGACAGGTCAAAGAGGCGGGGATGGAGCCAGTAAAGGTGAGTGTAGGTGGGGAGTTAGGGAGGGGATAGGTCAGTCCAGGGAGGACGGACAGGTCAAGGGGGCGGGATGAGGTTAGTAGGTAGGAGATGGAGGTGGGGCTTGAGGTGGGAGGAGGGAATAGGTGGGAGGAAGGACAGGTTAGGGAGGCGGGGACGAGCTGGGCTGGTTTTGGGATGCGGTAGGGGAAGGGGAGATTTTGAAACTTGTGAAGTCCACATTGATACCATTGGGCTGCAGGGTTCCCAAGTGGAATAAGGGGTGCTGTTCCTGCAACCTTCGGGTGGCATCATTGTGGCACGGCAGGAGGCCCAGGATGGACATGTCGTCTGAGGAATGGGAGGGGGAGTTGAAATGGTTCGCGACTGGGAGGTGCAGTTGTTTAGTGCGAACTGAGCGTAGGTGTTCCGCAAAGCGGTCCCCAAGCCTCCGCTTGGTTTCCCTGATGTAGAGGAGATTTCTGAAGAAGGGTCTAGGCCCGAAACGTCAGCCCAACTGCTCCTCTGATGCTGCTTGGCCTGTGTTCATCCAGCTCTACACCTTGTTATCTCAGATTCTCCAACATCTGCAGTTCCTACTATCTCTGAACTGTATTTGGTTCAGCGGTTAGTTTCTTAAAAGAATAAATACCATGTAACAAACAAAATAATATATTTCCAGATTCGGATTATATTATTAGAATTCCTTCACTCAGAGTGAGAGGAATTCAGGCAATGACAAATCAAGGATTTTTTTTTAAATCCCCCGACATGATTAGGATCTTGCCCTGAAATCAGTAGCATCCCGTTTTTTTTTTTGCATTTATTTTTTGAATATAGTCCTTGTTTTACTTTCTGCATTGTGTGTAACCAACAGAAAATGTGCAAAGCAAACCGCAAAATCACAACATTTAAAGAAGGTCAAAGCAGAGCCAAACAAATAACACCAATTAACAATTTTTGCTACACTCAGCAATAGACACAGCTTGTACACTTCACAAAACACTACACAACAATGAACATTAAATGGAGCTGCAAAATAGTAAGATAAAATCTTAGATAGTTTGCCAGAAAAAAAAAATAATTTTCCAAGTTAATATTCAAGTAAGAATTATCTGCACAAATTATTTTGGTCAGCTCAACAGGAGGCTGAATAACTGTACTAGAGTCAGAAGCATATATGTACAGGATATGTATCAAGACCGTGCACATTATAGTATAAGCAATCACAGAGTTGCACTGACTTCCTTTTAATTATTGCTACACAATCAAATTATCGTCTGTTTTGGAGTATGCCTTAAAATTGTTGATGTTCAGCTACAGTAAAGGTAAACTGATCTCTTCTGGAATTTGAGATTTTTGAAGTGAAAAATAATGTCATGAAATGAACATTTCTTACAAGACGAGAAAGATTCCACCATTCTCATTATCAACCTGGAAAAATACATCAGCAAAGATGATTTAGATGCACATTGTAACCATGTGCTTAAATATATTATTTTTCAGCATTCATGGAATTGTACACTTGTAAAATTAACATGTTTACAGATCTGCAGGGGCTCATCAGATTGTTCATGTGAACGCACAATTTTCTACATGTGTAATGAGTCCATATATTCAGTGGCAATTGCACTGCACACTTTTCTTCACTTATTTATTTTAAGGGAGCTTCAAAAGCTACGATTTCATACAGCAGAATATCATCTATGGACAGACTGATCTGCCAGCCCCCAGGTGGCAGGTAGGTGAAGCTGTTCTGAGGGAGTAGGTAAAATGCCATGAAACCAAGTTGGAATGATTTCCTGGTGGAGTCTTGCTGCTGGGCCATTTGACCAATGGTATGACTGCTACTGTAGTGGCTGCCTGGGTCTCAGGTTGAGGACGGTATTTAAATAAATAAAGGCCCCTGAAGTTGTCTCCTGGCAGGAGGGGCTGCCAGCTGCAAGCAGGAAGCCCCTTGAAGGCTGGGACCACTGGAGGCTCATTGGCCTAAGACAGGGGCACTGGTGGTATATTCCACGACAAGAACCTGTTTGCTCAGCCCCGGCTGAGAAAAAAAAGAGAAGTTTGCTCCTCTGTGAGGGAGCCTCAAAATGACAGCATCCTCTCATTCGTATTGCCAATTCACCTTGGATTCAAACTATTTTACACTGGATGATATGGGTCATAGAATATAGCATAAAATATCTTTCTACTGAACCGGAGCAGTTATATAAATAGAGGTGACAACAGCAGGTAAGCAGCTGGGGATTCTTAAATGGGTAATTCAACACCTGACTCCTTGTAGCCTATACAAGGCATAAGTCAGGATTGTGATCATATCCTCTTTATTTGCTGCAGTTCTGATGAAGAGTCACTGGACTTGAAATTTAACTCTGTTTTTGCCCCACAGATGTTGACAGACCTGCTGAGTTTCTCCAGCAATTTCTGTTTTTGTTTTGGGTGCCCAGCATCCATGGTTCTTTGTTTAATTTTAACATTTTTTGTTTATTTTCTTGAGAAGGAAATAGGAGCTTGCTTTGCCTTTAGTTTACGCACAGGCTAAAATTTGACAGATAGCAAGAAACTGTATAAAAATTAGGCTCAACTTCAATCAAAATTCTTTCAAACTCATGAAATCTTAAAACAAGATTCTGGTCAACTGAAATTTCTTGAGTGGTCTCCGTTATTGTGCAAAGAGGGAAGAAGGGTAGCAGAAAGAGTTGGAATGCATTAAATTGTCAGGTTGTAAATTCTCACTGGGAGATATCCTCAGATTTACCTCAGCGCATCAAAACTTCATTGTGGGTAGACATGAAGGGTCAATTCTACCAAGATATGCACTTCGTACTCTCGTGACGCAGAAAATATCCAGCCAGACATTGGATATCTTTAGAGCAAACAACCTGATCGAGACAAAGCTTTGCAAATGTTTAGAGCAGAATTTACACAACAAGGACTTGTGCAAAGTCAGGAAATAGTACTCAGAGACATTGTGCTTATTGTTGCATGGAAAGGTTAATAAAAGTAAATTTTAAAAATAGCGATAAGATCGCCTAAGGTTTGCTGCAAATCCACAGTGAAGAAAATGTTAATGAAGAAATTAAAAGCTTGTCAAAACTTTATTTTAAAACTGGTTTATGCCTTTGAAAAAAGACAATTTTGGTTGAAATAGGTGATTTTAATTTCTTTCACTTTCTCATCCACTGCCTGATTCTATTCAGGGAAGTATATGTTTTTGTATAAAAGATTAATTTTAGACAGGCGTATAATTTCAAATGCTTTATTAGTTGCAACATCCCCATTTTATTTTCTCCAAAACTAAACTGCTTCCAAATTCTACTGCTGGACACAAATTTATTTGTGATTGACATGAGTATGTCTTTCTTTTTGTCTGTCATTACTTTTTCTCCTTTTACTCTTTCCGTTATCATCCTACTGAAAAAAGGCAGATCTCCTTCTCTACTCCATTAAGCGAACACACAGCAATGTGCTTACATAACTATTAAACATGCAAAATACACAAAGTCATGCATCAGTTGAGGATGTAGGGTTCAGTTCTCACCTAACACAGCAGTCGGAACAAGCGGATCATTAGGCACTGTAGGAAAACATATCTCATGAAGCATACAGATATGCATCAATTTTTTTTTTAAACGATATAAGCATTATACTACTTCAAACAGCTGAAACTTTGTGCAAAGAAAACCACAGATCAACTATCTTAGATATTCATATTAGTTAATAAAGCAAAACCAGGCTCACAGCTGCTTGCATCCAGTGGTCACATTCAGAAATGCTCTCTGCTAATATGGTGCTTCTATTAAAAAGCAGTAGCACAAAAATAAATGCAGACTTTTAATGAGATTCAGACAGATGGTCAATTATCTGGATGATTTAGAAACTAGACAGATATTCTTTGCCAGACAGATTAGCTAAAGAATTATCATGGCTGCAGTAGCATAATCAACTTTCAGTTTCAGGTTTTGTTTTAATTGCTTGAAGGAAGTGACAAAAGCAATGAAACTCACTTTAATTTCAAGTATTCCACAGTTTTGTTTTAAAACTAATGCAAATAAATTCTTAATTAATTTTTATCTTTAAATTTTGTCTCATTGAGTAATTGATTTTTAATATCATGTAATTTTTTTAAAGAGACCAGATTAAACCACAAGAAATATTCTGTTCAAGAATACGAAGCTGTGGGATTCTCATCTACATGTACCCCCATTAATTACAATTGAATTTTCTGTAATTACAGAAATAACCATAGTTTCTGAACAGTGAGATATAGCAAGCAAACATCGTTGTCCAATATTTGTATAATTAAGCTAGAAATTCCTTGCAGTCATCCATGTTATCTAACCATGGGACAAAACATCAGTAATGGAACTTGTTGGTAAAAACAGACAAATACATTAGTATATGTTAATCAAATCGATCCATTTCACAATATAAGATAGAGTAATGCATTGGTATAATATCTATCGTTGAAGAAAGCAGTGACAAACCACTTCAATCATTAAATGTAGTTTTTAATTGCAAACAAGAATGAAAGAAGGCTCATTCTCATTTTATTACTTATGGAAAGGACATAGAGTACAATTATGATCAAGGTTTATAATATATTATTCGGATACTTGGGTTTTAAAATAGAGGTTTAAAATAGAGAAAATACGAGATTTTCATTTCAGTTCTATGAACGTGACCTTTTTTTAATGATCAGAAAGTCTTTTTTGAACAGTGAGTCAAAACCATGTGACTTTGGTTAAATGACCAGACACATTAGGTGGTGAGGTAGCTGAAGTGCTTCCTAAGTTGCGTTTTTAAGATCCAGGTGCCGAGGCCAGAAGTAGAGTCAGTTCAGAAGAAAAGACCCCAACCAGGAGATGTGCTATTCAGAAGTCATAAAGTAGGCCAAGGCAGTCAAATGGCAGCGAGTTAACCTGCCCATGTGAGTTGGGAAGAGACTGAGAGAATCACTTCAGATGAATATGCAGAAAGTTGTTGCAAGGAAATGTTTGCGACCTCAGTAGTTGAGGAAGAAATTAAAGAGTGAAGAGTGATACTTCACTGGGGTTGAACGTCTGCAAAGGATATTGCTGAAGAAAAAAAAGTGTTGATTCTGTTTGCTGTTTCTTGAAAGATCTTTCCAAATTGCAAGACACAAATATATAGCTTTGTTTTTGTTTCTTTTGTGTAATAAACTTTTCATCTTTTGTTAGAAGTATATTTACAGCTTTGTGTGAACACACTCAGTATCTGAGTAACCAAATTGCAAAAAAATAAAACTCATGGTCATTCACTCTGAATCCTGCCTTGTCCAGGATTACCGTCAGCTGGAATCACAGTCTCAGAAACTGTGTTGCAGTAGACTATGCGGTAGCAGCATATATAGTACATCTCTCCTTTCAATGACTCGTTCACTTATTTTTCACCTATTGGACAGAAAGTTAGGGGGGAAAAACAACTACCTAGGAGTAATATATTCAAGTTCATTTCAAAGATTAACAGAAATTGATTGAAATGACAATGGAATAAGAAAATGCAATTTTTAGTTCTTTAACTTGAATTTTTCTTCCCCATTACTCAAATTGCTGTCCTTTTCTCCAAAGGCACGGTCCACTGCGAAAGCACCAACAAGAATCTTGTATCTCAACCAAATAGCAACTCTTCCTACATGTACCTTCACAGTGGGCATCGTAGGCTATTCAACACCAGAAGACATCTCAACAAAACTTGATTCTATTCTCAACTGTCATTTACATAGGCATACGTTTTTTTTGCAGCTGGAAGAGATCAGTAAAATGCACCTTACTGATTCTGTTGTCCTAAATCAAAGGCAATTTGGAAAGTTTATCTCCTCAACTTTCAGGTTAGCCAAGGTTAACAATTTAACATGGAGCTGGGACTTGAAAATGAGGCTTTGGGTACAAGGGGCAGCTGGGCTGCAAGAACTTTTGTTTTTGGATTTTTTTTCAACCTGTCGTGAGTTGGTTACTGCTTCCCAAGCTTGGGACAGTATGAAGAAATTAAGTTAATTGAGTGAGCAACATCGTTTAACCTTTATGTGCATCAATACACTTATTTTCTGACTCTAGCAACTTAAAGATAAACCACTCCACCAAATCAATTATTGCCAATTAAGTTATTGCAATAGTGCAAGCACTTCACACTCGAAACGTGATAACAAAGCCTTTGACAAGCTCCTTCATGACAGGCTAATACAAAAGTTGAAGTCACAAGGGATCCATGGTAAGTTGGTTAGATGGATACAGAACTGACTAAGTCATAGAAGACAAAGAGTTGAAGTGGAAAGCTGTTTTTCTGATTGAAGACCTTTGACCAGTAGTGTTCTGCAGGGATCACGGTGGCGGCATGGTGGCTCAGTGGTTAGCACTGCTGCCTCACAGCACCAGGGACCTGGCGTGGATTCCACCCACAGGCGACAGTCTGTGTGGAGTTTGCCCATTCTCCCTGTATCTGTGTGGGTTTCCTCCCACAGTCCAAAGATGTGCAGGCTAGGTGGATTGGCCATGCTAAATTGCCCATAGTGTTCAGGGATGTGTAGATTAGGTGGGTTATAGGGGACATGTCTGGGCAGGTTACTTTGAGGGTCGATGTGGGCTTGTTGGGCCGAAGGGCCTGTTTCTACACTGTAGGGGTTCTATGATTCTATGATCTATGATCAGTGCTGGGACCACCACATTGTTTGTAATATATCATTGATTTGGAGTAGACTGTAGGGTGGCCTGATTAGTATGTTTGTAGACAGTACAAAGATTCGGGGAGCTGTGGATACTGAGGTGGATTGACAGAGGATATAACAAGATATAGATAGGTTGGAGACTTAGGCAGAGAAATGGCCGATCAAGTTTAATCCAGACTAATGTGAGATGATGCATTTTGGGAGGTCTAATGCGGGAGGGAAGACTACATCAAATGGCAGAATCCTTGTTAGCATCAACTTACAGAAGGATCTCTGTGCACAGGTTCACACTTCCTTGAAAGTGGCAACACAAGTGGATAACTTGGTCAAGAAGGCAAACGGCATGCTTGCCTTTATTAGTTAGGGCACACAATATCAAAACTGGCAAATCATGTTGCAGCTATACAGAACCTTAGTTGGGCAACATTTGGAATATTATGTACACCACACTAACAGTTGGATATGGAGGCTTTTGAGATGGTATATAAATGGTTCGTTAGGATGGTGCTAGGTTTGGAGGCTTTTAGCTATGAGGAGAGATTGGACAAACTTGATTTGTTTTCATTTAAACCTCAATGGATAAGGGGGTACCTTGTAGAGGTTTACATACTTATGAGAGGCATGAATAGAACAGTTAATCGGACTCTTTAGCCCCAGGCAAGAAATGTCAATTACTGTGAAACATACATTTAAGGTGGGAGGGGGTGGGGAATGGAGAGAGAGTTTAAAGGAGGCAAGATTTTTTACTTTTACATAGAGGATGTTAAGTACCTGGAATGCACTGCAAGAGGTGGTGGTGGAGGCAGATAACATAGCAATGTTTAAGAGGCATCTTGACAGACACATGAATAGGCAGCAAATACAGGGATATGAACTGCATACAAGCAAAAGGCTTTTAGTTTAGAAAGGCATCATGGGCCAGCACAGTCTTGGTGGGTCAAAGGGCCTGTTCCTGTGCTGTAATGTTTTTTGATTCGCAGTGTGACTGCCAGTTTGCACAGAGCAAGATTTCGTAAATTGGATGAATTCTGCATGCAATTCCAAATATCTACCTGTGGTACTTTACTGCATATCATCAGGATAACATTCCAAAAGTACAGCATCCCTTCAGCACTGAAATGAATTTTCTGTGCTCAGACTGCAGAGTAAAGCTCGAATTTATAATCCTGTGAATTAGAGGCAAGTGTGCTGTTAACTGGATCCTGACAGCTCAGTTGAAATTTACCCATCACAATGGTCAAGAAGGGGCCTGGGGATAGTGGAGGATTAAAGATTACCAAAAGTGTAACATGACCCACACTGTCTACCTGCCACAATTTTCACAGCAGGGATCACCCTCCAGGTCTATCTCCTGTTTCCAAAGTGAGAGGTTTTTTTACACCAGAGCTCCTACCTTTGAAGGTGAGAATGTGGTTTTATCTAATGGAGGACTGCCATGTTTCCCAGAGCTTTGGAAACCAGGCAGCTGAACAGACATGAGATCAGAAGGATAAAGTAGCCAAGCATTTTTCTCTATAATACAACATAAGAGCTCACCTTAGCCACTCAAGAACATTTTTTCCTACAACTGGCTTCCCCAGCCCACTCAACTCTCCAAACACATAACTCAAAACCTTTTGCTTCATGATCTTTTCATCCTTCCTGATTGCTAGTCTGCATCCATTATCACCACAAACCTTTCTCTTTCTCCTTTACTCTCGTGCTGTTTCCAAATTGCTGAGAAGTTCCCCCATATGTCTCTGATAAGACCACAAGAAATAGCAAAGGGGTAAGTAAGCCGTTTGCTCTTCGATCCTTTAGAGTAGCGCAGCAGGCTCAAGATTGATCAGACATGCCTCACGTTCACACTCCTGCTTTTTCCCTCGTGATCAAGAATCCATCTATCTCAGCCTTAAATATACACAAGGTCTGGGCCCTCACAGATCTCCATGGCAAGGAGTTCCAAAGACTCTAAACCCTCAGACTTAAACTGGCACTCAGTAATTGTGAGCCTATGCCCTCTGTTCCTAGAGACTCTCTCATTAGGGAAACATCCTCTCTTAGCATTTACCCTATCAAAGCCCTTATGAATTTTAACTTTCTTGATAAGCCACTGTTGATTTATCCATCTCTTAGAATCTTCTCTTTCTGAGTAGACATATAGTAAGTATGTAGGAACACCATTAATTTCAAGTAACGTATACTGTCCTGATTTGGGCATACTTTGTCACTTCTTTATTCTCAGTGGGTCAAACCTTGCACCCCCCTGCCTAAGAGCACTAAGAGAACACCAACAGCACACGGCTATAAGATTATAAGATTGCACCCACCACCATCGTCTCTGGACAACTATAGATGGGCAGTACATACAAAGCTGATGTTATGAGAATGAATGCAGTTCTAGGGAGTTAGACAACAGGGAAGCAACTGAAAAAAACGGTGTATCAAACATCAAACAATGTTCAAGGACAAACATAGAGTTAAAGTGATTTGCAACAGAAGCAAATATATTGCAAACAAAAATCTTTTTCACACAAGTGGTTCGCGTCTGGAATGCACTGCCTGGGAGCGTGGTGGAGCCACACTTGAGGCATTCAAGAGAGTGTTGGATGATTTGTTTTAAAAATAGAAACAATGGGCAAGGGTATGGGGGAAAAAGAGCAGAAGGAGGTATAAATTCATGATGCTCATTTGGAGAGCCAGTCCAGACAGGATGGACTGAATGGCCCAATGGCTGATTGGCTTCCCATAGCAATGTGGTTGATTCATAACTGCCCTCTGAAACAGCCTACCAAGTTCTTCAGTTGCATCTAACCACTAAAAGTCCTCAAAAAAAAAAACAAATAAAACCAGATAGACTGTCTGACATGGATGAGGCACCGGAAATTACAGGCTCTAAGCAATGTCTGAAATGGCCTGGAGAGCCAATCAACTGAAGACCAAATAAGGATGGGCAACAAATATCTCCTTGCCTGTGACCCCATAATCCATACAAGAATATTTTAAAAAATTGCTGTCTATCCAACTCCAGTGAAGCAGTGACTGGTGAGCCAGGAATGCCCTACAATAAAAAAATCTGGAAAAAAACTTTAAGTGGGCGCTGGAAATGCTCCTATACGAGTGCCCAATGGTAATTAAATGCCCTCACACAAACCTTGGTCAGGTCCGTGCCACAGGACATCATAAAGTGCAATCCCCATACAAATGTTAGGTCCAGGATACACAAATTCTTTTGCTAATGTTCCCCCAAGCTTTTTTCTCTCTCTTTTGCTTCTTACTTGACACTGCCGCACCCCCCCGACCCCACACAATTTATTGTTTAGTCCCATTATTTTAATCAGGCATTGTGTCACATGAAAAGATTTTTTATAATTTTTTCTAAAATTATTTTGAAGTTATGTTTTTCTCATTTGTTATATTTATTTTTCCATCGATACCAATGTTTACACAGCAAGTTTTGGTATGACACCAGAATAAGCACGGAATTAAAACAATTTCTGTCTTTTGGTTGTGCCATTTCAACTGGATGTAAAAAGATGCTATGGTTTCAGCTACATCCAAAGTACAAATAAAGCTTCTCAATGCTGTTTTAAAGATCTTATTGTGTGCAAATTAAGTGCTGCTTTGGCCTCCAAGTCCAGTGACTGCACTTCAATATGTAGTTGCTTGGCTTTTTAGGCCTTCAGGATATCGTCGAAATATGAATGCAATTTTTTTTTCAGGTCCAAGCAAAGAAGAAAGGTCAATACAATCTATCACCTTTTTAAACTATGTCAGATAAGATGTTGTAATAACAGGCACACCATACTTTTGTAGCACTTAATAACTCAGGCAATAGACTTGACCTCAAGGTTCACTGAGACATCATTCATGGCACCAACAGAAGTCAAGGAATGAGGAAATGAAAGTCGCTGTCTTCACAGCACAAGTAACTGGGATATCCTTTGCTGGAGTTCCCCCTGCATTGGCTCAGCAGTGAAGTGAGTTGGAAATTGGTGCACTGCAGAAGGGGCTCAGGGTTAGGTGCTCAGGGAAGGTAGATTGTTGGACCTTTGAAGAATAGGGAGCATTTTCTGGTCAGCCCCAATGGAAATTTGGGGGTCCTGGACATCCACTGTCCATGGCAGACAGGCTTTTGACTTTCTCGGTGTTGCAGCAATTGGACATCAGATGCTGGACCTTAATTTTACCTGTGCTTAGAGTCATACAGCTTGGAAACAGATCCTTTCGTCCTACTTGTTCATGCCAAACAAGTTTCCCAAACTAAACTAGTCCCCTTTGTCTGTGTTTGACCCACATTCCTGTAAACCTTTCCTATTCATGTACTTACTCAAACATCTTTGAAATGTTATAACCGTACTTGCATCTACCACTTTCTTGGCAGCTCATTCCACATATAAACCACCCTTCGTGTGAAAACAGTTGACCCTCAGGTCCCTTTTAAATCTTTCTCTTCTCACCTCAAAAATATGCCCCCGAGTTTTGAACTCCCCATCCTGGGGAAAAGAGCTTTGCTATTCACTTTATGTATACCCCACACGATTTTATAAACCTCTATGAGGTCACCCCTCAACTTCCTATGCTCCAGTGAAAAAAGTCCAAGCCTGTCCAGCCTCGCCATATAATTCAAATCCTTTAATCCCAGCAACATCCTGGTAAACCACATGCAAACGTGGTCCCATCCTGCAGATTGCTGGGTTGGTGCTGGAATACATAATTCTGTTCTACACACCAGAATCAGGTCCTGGGAAGGGCAGGGCTCCCGGCATTTGTGTTGCCTCAAATCTTGCACACACACCTTCGCTGACCCCTTGATTTGACTCCACTCTGTTTTCTGAATTTGCCAGATTGCGAAGATACCTTGTGTAACTGACCTCAATTTTCAGTTTACATAATTGTATTTTTTGAGAATCCATGAGTGTTAGTTTAGTCTTTTGCTAACTGGATATTTTGGTGCTTCTTAAAAAATACATGTCTATACCTTTTAAACGCCCTGATGTGATCTCCATCTACCTTTTCAAAGATGTGTTTTACACAGTAATAGTTAAACATATAATACTTACATCTAGGACTGAAGTTGTGAGAGTCCATAAAGTTGATCGAAAGGGGCTCATCAGCATGAAGTGTGCTTTGATCAGCATAGCTCCTGTCCATTGCATTCACCATATGAGTCATCTCTTGGCGAGCATTCCCTACTGCATCCTTGCGTTTCTTTGCAAGTTTACTGTAATCCACAAAAGCAAATAATTAAACTAAACAGTTTTCAAGCACAGTTTTCGTACGGCAAATATTTAGGCTTAACATATAGATTTGATATACTTTATGGGACAAACACTTCCATCTTTTATAGAGGAAACCAAATTTAAAAAAAAAGCAAAATCCAAAGAATGACCTTGTCTATCTAATTGATTGTCAAGTGCTTTGGATATTGCATTCATAAGGAAAAGACTTGTGTATATGTCTTTTGTAGCAATATGATTGAATTCAGATGATCTGTTTCTGTGATTAAGGGATACATACTGGCCATAATACCAAAGGAAACTTCCCTATTTTCTTTTAAATAGTGTGACAGGGTCATTTACTCTGCCTGAGAGGGTGGACCTGAACTCAATTTAACATGAAAGACAGCACTTCTGACAGTGCAACACTCTCTCTGTACAACACTGAATTTTCAGACTATATTTTGGAGTTGAGATCCTGGACTGGGGCTTGAACCCTTAATCTTCTGATTCAAGAGAGAAGAATGTTACCCACTGAGCCACAGCTGACAATAGAAAGAACTGTACAAACACTAGTCTGCCTTTACTTTTTGACCGCATGATAAAAGAATTCGATTATTGCTCAGATGTTTTACATTATGAATTATTTATCAACAAAATAATCTCTTTTTTCCCAAATTTCACAGCACATAGATGTATTAGCACTGGTGAAGATAATTTTTTTTGCAAATGATACAAAACCACAACTCTAAAGTCACACATCCAAACGGTCAAATAACATAGGAGCAGGAGTAGTCCATTTAGTCTCTCAAGCTAGTACTGCCATTTCATTAGATCATTGCTGATCTGCACCCCAACACTTTGCATTTATTCTATATCCCTTCACAGTCTCAAACAACAAAAACGTATCAATCTCAATTTTGATAGGGATATAGGTCAACAAGTGCTTTGCACAAATGGAAGGACAGGAGTTATTTGCATCTGGTTTATACATTTGGGAATGGTGTGGCCAATTATTGTCCATTTCACATATGTTTGGAAGATCCTTGATTTTGAGTTAAATGAGCAGTTGTGCTCAAAGAACACAATTAAATCTTAAATTTCTGCCATGTAATAAATAGATAGGTAAATTTTCATGCCATGTAATTACTTCAAATGAAACCTGTTTTTTGAAACAAATTATCAGACCTTAATATGAAAAATGTGCAAAATACAATTCCTGTTATTTTGACAATTTCCAATCCTGCTTTTGATTTCATTTCCTGTTATTTTTTAAAAAAGAGGCTGTGGACAGTAAGACATTTTACATTGACTCTGGCTGCTGTTGGTTCTGGTTTGACAATCCCCATCACTGATCTGATTAATGGGGTGAGTGATTTGATTACTGAATGATAAATGTGACTCTATAAACAAGTTAACTCCCTTGGAGAAGATGACTCTGCTACGCTAACATACAAGTGATATCGTTTGTATGGATCGACAAGATTATTTCGGGCAATGACAAGGCTCAAACTGAACAATTTTACAACTGTAACTACCATATGAAAAGTATTAATTTATCATGCATTTCTTTACCATTTTACAAACTGATTAGCTGTTTTTGTAAAACAACTATCATTCAAGCCATCAAACATCATGTGTGGGATAATGGAAACCTTAAAAAGTGTTGTAGGGGGTGTTATTCACAACAAGGCATTCAGATTAAATAAATATACATTGTTCAAAAACAAAATAAATGGCAGTTCCTCAGATCTTTCATTGATTCTTGCATTTCACATTTAGCATACACTAAAACAACAGATGTCAAGGGTAAGAGGCCAAATTCATAAGCTTTGACACAAAATCCAAAAGATAATACAATGTTATCTATGCGTGTCAAGGTTTCAAATGAAAATTTATTTTCAGTAATTTAATTCTCTGTTCAAACTACTGACAATCTCTCTCTAGGACTCCAGAGAACATGTGGCATATTTCAATTGCACTGTTTTATTTCCAGCCAAGTACTTCCTATGCGTTCTCTCCCCAGATAAAAGAAAATAATTTAGTACCTATTTGAGATTGAATGAGCTACAGCCAGTTTTCATTATTTAACAAAACAAAACAAAAGAAAACTCTTAAATGGAAAAGCTGAGGAACATACACAAGTCAGTGGTGCAAGCACAGATGGGATACAGAAAGAAAATCACAATGCAGGTGATACTGTGAAACCAATCATGCTTCGCTAAAATGAACCTTAGTTTTATAATTAATTAAAGGTGTGTATCCAGGTCAACGTGATGTATACTAAGAGAGTTCATATACTTTCAGCTTTCATGTGCTAGTTTCCTTCTCATTCTCAGTTCAGTCCCTAACTTGGAGCGGATTGAAGAGGAACCAATCATCTGGGTCTCCCCAACAGTACACAGCTTCTCCAGCAGCAAGCCTTCAGCTGTGCCTTCTCATGGCCACAATGGAAAATGAGTTCCTCGTTGCCCCAGGCTACAGTTTCAGACGAACCTGTTAAGAGGTTTGCCCCAGACATGATACATGCACGTATACACTCCCTGGCGCTCAGGGACTCCCAGCTCCCGGCTATGGACGAGAAGTTCCACTATCTCGTGGACACCTCGGGAGAGTTAAAGGCCGAGGTAGTAAACGCTGATTAAAAAAAAATGGAGTGGAAACAGATGCCTAAAGAAGTGACCTTTCCGGCAACCGAGCCAATGGCAAATGTAATTATTTGAACTCTATCAGGGAGGATTTAGCAACCCAGTACCTCCATAAATTTACCCAAGTCTATGCAATGGAGAGGTCACTCTAGTTTCATTGACAGTTAACAATGCACAGGAAACAGCAGTTATCAGCAAGAAGCCCAATTTGATTGGTGCAGCAAACATGTGCTCCAGGTTGTTTCTGATAGTGGGAAAGGCCAATTCACCCAGCAGCCCTGCAACCAGTAAGGTGCTGAACCCTCAGTCCATCTGCTTCAAATGGGATTTGGTGCTTACAGTGTCTGCTCAACAAGTGGAGATGATCCATCACACCAGGTGAAGATGCCAACTCTTGAATAGGCAAACAGGAATGTCAGGACCATGTCCATGGGATTGACAAATTGACTTGTAGCTGGTGTGTAATGTACTCAGGATAGCAGTAATTGGTGTGAAACTCAAAAGGCTGAATACTGAGACAGATTTCCTCCAAGAAACCAGTTTGTTGCAAGGAATTACTGAAAGTAAAACAATACATATTCAGCTGACAGGGGAAAAGCCCAGAGAAAATATGTAATCAGGTATAGGTGTTTGTTGCTTTTACAATTTCTACTCTCGATAATGGAACACTCCACAAATGATTGAAAAACCTGATCTCTCAATTTGGATCTCAACTTAAACAGGAGCAGTTAACCTCATGAATACCTATGCCGCAATGCACTGATCCAGTATAGAAGCTCAAAATTCACTTCAATGAGAAGCTGGGTGCCTTCAGCTGAAACCTTCAGTCAAAGCGTTGTTACCTACTGGGGGATTTCAATACGAGTGACTCAGGCACCCTGGTCTGGGAAAAAAAGATGAGAATGGGCAAATATTACTTGAGCTTTGTTGCCATCACAAGTTTTGTGTAGCTGATATCTCGTTTCAGGACAAACCGTTTCCCTCCTTTCTGTCTCAGATGTATCCATGACATCTCTTATCAGAAGACTGTTACCAATTTAGAGATCCCAGAATGCGCCAGTTCCATCAGCGCATACTTGTTGCTCAGCCAATGATATCGGCACTCACTTGGTCATATTTATTGGATGGATTATGACCCTACATCTAAACAACTCTCTACATTGAATTGGCAATGGGGATCACAATCTTCTTGACAGCTTTACCTGCACTATAAAGACAACTTCCAACAAAATATAAAGATATATAACTAGCACTAACAAAAGAAGAGTCAGTTGTTGATGGCCTTGATCTCTAAAAGCTGACGTCTTGGAAGAATGTTTAAAGAACAGAGCAGAAACAAAAAGGGCAGATGGCCATGAAAAGAGCCCAGAGGAAAGAGAAGCCAATGAATCATCCATCTTCTTAACCTACTGTCTTCAGACACCACCATTGGGATAAAAACCCTCAGCTTACGAGAGGGAAGGCTGCTACCGATAAAGATTTTTGAGCACTATTTATTTGGTGGAATCTTTATTTTGCTTGTTCAGTGTTTTGCGGACTTGTAAAATTCTTGATTTTGAGCACAGTATAATTTTACTATTCCCCAATAAGTCTTTAGCTTTCTTTTTGTTCTATTTTAAATACTAGCCTGTTAGAGGAACACCATTGAGTTTATGTTTGGACACTCAGAATGATCATATTTCATGAGGAAACTCCCTACTCTCGTTGACTTACAAATTATTTCAATTACTTTAAAACCATTTATGTGCACACTGTAAAATTAAGCATTACGCAGTGCTCCATCTGACAAGTAAAGAGTAAGTCATCACATTCATTTGAGTTTGTTGTCATAAAAATGTCACTCAGTAAAGTTAACAGTTCTTAATGAGGTACAAGCGGAAACCCTGTCATTTTATGCACATTGACATTTAATGTTGATCGCAGCCGAAATAGAGCAGCTATGAAGACTGATTTTAATTAAGTGGTCTATGAGTGGATCATCTCGACATTTTGGTCTGAAATAATGTAAAATTGATGTTTCATGTTAAATCTCAATTCTAACCACATCCAAAAGTCCAAATTATTTGTCAGCTACTGATACTTATTGAATTTACTAAAAATGGTTTGGGGGCTTCCCTTTTAAATTAAACTACATATTTAGTAAAATAGGACCTCTTTTCTGTGTATTACCTTTCTTCACAGCCAATTGGATTCAGTACAGGATCATTTGTGTCAAAACTTACCATTTGTACCCAAATACCCCATTAAGTTTAAAATAACAACAGACTTGCTTCTATTGGCTACTTACAGGTAATAAGAATAAGAATAGTAGCTCCTCCTGGCAAGCAAATCAGACAGTGAAGAAAGAATTATTGGTGAATAGAAGTGTGGAATCAGTTACAATCAACAAAGCAAATGCTAGCTGTATTTGATACTGATCATCTTTGGTTAGCATTTTACTGCAAATGAATCATGCAAAAATTAATCTTACACTTCATGCAATTAAGTGCTTGCAAATAAAATAGAAATAATGGGTACAGAATGAAAGTGGATAATTATGTTCCAGATATCAGTCATTAAAGTAAATGAATAAATAAAATTGATTGCACATTTCTTACATGCACTATATAATACATCAGGATTGATAATTTGTCTTCGCAATGAATCCATTTCAACAGGAGAAAAATTAAAAATATATCCACGTATAAGAAAACAATATATATTTGAGCAGAATAGCTTGCATTCAAGTAAGCTGCTTTGCACAGAAATATTATGTCAATGAAATAATGGACATTCTAGATATTAAAAACAACAAAGCCACTTAAACCACATCAGTTATAGCAATGTCCCATGGATGATCATGTCAAACAAAAGGTCACTATCGATGATCAGTTGATTAGCTTGAAATTAGTCACTGGCTAAAACAACGTTCCAATGATTTTGACTCAGCTGACATTTTCTAAATGAACAATCTTTTACTTCTTAATTAACCTTGCAACAGTATTGATGCAATTAAATACCAAAAATAAGTATCAATTTTTTCTGTCATTTTTGCCAATATATAACAAATTCTTGAATAGTATGCTCACTTATGACAAAATTCTTAGTTTTTTTTTCCGTTAGCGTACCTTGTTCCAACACTAGTCAGACAACCAAGGATAATAATTTCTATTAGTCTTTAATTATTTGTAGCACCTTATTATATTCCCTAATTGTTATGGGAAAGTTTAATATGGTCATCAGGATTTGTATGTATATATTCTAACAATGAGTGTGATGGAGATTGATATAAAAATCAATAACATGTATCGGATTGATACATATGGTGAGAAGACAGACAGCCACACTCTGCAAATGCAATTTCTTGCAGAAGTTGGATAGTGAATAGAAAAATGCATAAGGTAGTTATTGTTTGTACCACTTAACATACTTGCTGGGTTTCTAGAAGAGAGTATAGCCACACAGCAAGACAGATATCTACTGCCCAGATGCATATAAATAGGTGAATGTCTTTTGAATTCAAAGGTTGAACATTTTTAACAGGATTGGAAATGTTTTCATTGATTTGAATATTTTGTGAGGGGAAGTAGTAAATGATTGTTTCCATTAATTGATAGTTGTATAACAAGGTGAAGAAATTCAGGATATAACTAGAAACAGCAGCAAAATCACTGGGGAGATTTTTCATATTTTCTAAAACAGTTCGGATATTGCGAAGTGGAATGCTTCATAATGGCAACAGCATAGAGTCAAAAGAGTCACTTACAGAAGACTTAGGTGTCTGGAATGGACAAGTACATGAAGAGCGGAAATAAAGGAAGAACATGGCATTTCAGCAAGCAAAACCAAAGCCACAATGAGTGAAATGGCTTCTTTCCGTAATCTAAACTGTAGGATTCTATGATAGAAAATTATAAAGCTAACTGCTTTTCACCATGAACATTTCAGTTCAATATTCAATGAAATTAATGTTAGTAAAATTAGTAAGATTTCCTTAATTAAGCATTAATTAACTATGGAGCGGCATAAAGTAAACGTTCTTAAATGATGAAAATCAAGTGTCAACTTGAAGTGTTTTAATGATGCAATTTGTATTATGTAACTTTATTTCATGATCCAGCAATCAAAATCACAGAATCTGACCGAGGAGAGGAGGATATCAGGAAGCTTCCACAGTTTATGGGCTCAATTTTTTCAATCAGTAGTGAAGCAAATGCACTTGCCCCTGACTTGAAGCAAGTTTCCCACTAAAATCTTGGTGGTGTTAGGTTCCCCTTTCCTGTGGGAGTTAAAAATTCGTGCCAAATTGAAGGATCTCCAGGCATGTTGCCAATTAGCCAATTCCCACTGATTGCATGCCAACAAGTTAAAAGCACCACAGTCCTCACTTTTTTTTCAATTTTCAGATAACAAGATAAAAACTAATATTTTGATATGAACAAATAATGAATTTCTTTTGTTGTAAGATGAACATTTGAAAGTCAACCATTATAAAGTCACATTTTCAGGGCCACAGAGAGGATTTGGACGTAATGATGAAGTTAGTACACAGTTTATGAAGAAGGCTGACGAAAACAAATAGCCTATACCACCTAATTCATATTGAAAATTCAATTAGATCTCATTCAAAGTGTAAAAAAAATTGAGAGGTATTTTTCTGCAAGACTTACAGAGGCAAAGTGAATTTTTTAATCAATTCACTGATTGCTTTGGGATTGCATTCCAGAGGAATCTTAACAGTACAACACTGATGGAGCATGGACTCAACTTGTGTGAAGTCCCAATACAGTTATGACAAAAATTACTTAGTTTTCCCAACTCTAGAGTCACAAATTTCAAGCCAATAAAGAAAGAAAATACAGGAAGGAAAATACATGGAAACAAATTTGAGCAGTGGTAGTACAATTCATTCTCCTGAGTCTCTCCATCAATCAATTAGATAATGGCTGATGATTGTACAACCCAATCAATGGGTTCAGGTACTATATTAAAAAAAAATCAACTAACATTAGGTAATTTAAATTGGGTTATACGCTGCTCCTACTAGACTGGAACTATCGACTTCATATAAAATAGAACAAGAAGTAACTTTTATAATAGCATTACAGACTGGATGACAAACTTCATATCCAACATACAAGGATAGTTTGTGTCAATCATTTTTATGAATTAACTTACTAAGTTCATAACACAAGCAAAAACAGCACAAAGCTTTTGTAACACAAACACAACATTGCTGCACATAATAAAGCAACACAAGTGTGCCATCTGCAGCAGCATCCTGTTAATCAAACTTCACTGCTTATATGATATACTTGTGAAACAAAAATCTGGATTGATAGATTATAAAAAGCTATCGTTAAATGTAATGACAATGCCAGTTGGTACCTCATATCTAAACCAATTTCTACAAGGACAAGGTAGGACAAGACAGTCTCTCTCTTTGGAATGTAACGAATAACAGAGACTAATTACGTAAACACATAAAAACACAAGATTGCATGGATTACAAAAAACTGGATTAATGGTGATACATCTTCAGGTATGAATGGGACACATTTAGAAAATTCTTGGAATATCAAGTTCAAACAATGGCAGCAAGCAAGTTTCTCACTTCCTTTATCAAAATTTAGCAACCCTGCTTGAGGAGGACACAAGGAGGTTACAAAATGATAAGGATAAGTTGAGTGAGTTGGCAAAAGATGTGACAAATGGAGTAAAATGTAGAACAATGTGAAATTGTCCATTTTGGCAGGAAGAATTAAAAAAAAACACATTACCAAATGATGAGAAATTGGAGAGCTCTGAGATGCAGAGGGATGTGAGTGCTCTCACGCATGAATCACAAAAGGTTAGTATGCAGGAACAGCAAGTACTTAGCAAAATAGCAATACTATCATTTATTACAAGGAATTGAAGATAAAAGTTGAAGTTGTGCTTCAGTTATTCAGCAAAGTGGTTAGACTATACCTAGAGTACTGTTCACAGACCTGGTCACACTTATTTCAGGAAGAATGAAGATGTGTTGGAAGCCATACAGAGGTGGTTTACTAATCTACCACTCCAATTACAATCTTGATCACTACATTACAGCATGCAGATCCAGGCATTGCAGAAAAAAAAACAAAACTGACACTAGGCATAGGCTAGGTTCAGCAAAGATTTTAATCTGGTGACCAGGAAACCCCAGAACTGTGTTAAATTAAAGCCTCATTAGTTTCAAGTTTCAAGTTTGGCAGAGACTTACAGAACCAGGTAGTCTTGTTAATATGTTAGGGATTGAGTCACACTCCAGAATTTAATCTCAGTTATAGCAGATGGTAAGCACACAGTTTAATGTAAATTTAATGCAAGGAATAGAAAACATGTTAGGCAGGATTGCCCAAAATTGGGGCCAGGTCCTCAAGCTGTGTTACAAGCTGAAACTTTGAGTTTGTGAGCTCAGAAGCATCAACGATCAGTGTGCATTTCTATTCCTTTGCTCCCCACTGCCCCACCTTTTATAGATTTTTTGAATCCTGCCCCCTGCTTTCAGAAGTCTTTCCACCTCCCTCCCCATAGCCTCAATGCTCAGAGGTGTAGCACCAACTTTTAATTCTCAAAATACAGTCACAATGGGAAAACGTTTGGGAAGCACTGACAGAGGGCAGGCTACTGTTATAGTCAATCCAATGAATTATTGGATAGATCAACCACAATCTAACTGAATGTTGGTACAGGCTTGATAGGATGAATAGCCTATTCCTGCTCCGAATTCATACATTCATTTGTTTTTATAGCAGGGAAGATGGAATCAAGCCTTTACAGTTTTGTACTTTTATATTATTTTCTGAAAATGCACTGAATAATGCTGTAGATGATTGAAAAAAAACAAGAAAATACTTTTTATTTATGAGTCTATGAAAACTCTGGCAAGAAAAGGCTAATTGGTTTATCTCTCGCTGATGATGCCTGAAGCAAAATGTTTGTATCCTCTAGCAGCTATGCCTCCCCCTTTGAAAGGAAGAGGGCACACAGAAAAAAAATCCATCAAGTTCCATGAAAGGACAATGAAAACAGGAGAATCTCCTACATCCCTCTCAGATTGTATAGGTTTAATGTAGCCTAATGAAACTCGAAAGCTGTCCAAAGTTCTGATGAGCATAATTTGTGAGGTCAAGAGACTTTTTAAAAAATGAAACAAAATGTTGTATGTTCTAAGCTGCCTTTTCATAGATAAGCAAAGACTTTGAATAAGCAAATAACAGGTATACTGCTAAGGAAAATGGGCATTCTATGGTTTTGCAGAAGCAGTTGGGCATAGCTGGAAAATATTTTTAATTCATATAATTAAGAACTAAGCTAGAAGGTAGGTTTTAACATGTTTTAAATAAAAAAATTCAATGCTCCAAAAGATATGTTCTAATATGGAAAATTCTTAAAAGAAAAAGACATAGCATTTCAAACAAAAATATTTCAAAAAAAAAAAAGCGGAGAGTTTGAATTATAAGGAGAAATTGGATAGGCTGGGACTATTTCATTGGAGCACAAGAGATTGAGGAGTGACCTTATAGAATCGTAAGAAGTATAGATAAGCTGAATGGCAGATGTCTTTTCCCAAGGATAGGGGAGTTCAAGACTAGAGGACATTTTTGAGAAAGGTGAGAGGAGAAAGGTTGTAAAAAAGGGGGGCAATTATTTTTACAGCGTGGTTCATGTGTGCAATGAACTTCCAGAAGAAGTGGTGGATGCAGGTACAGTTACAACATTTAAAAGACATTTGGAAAGGTTTAGAGGGATGTGGGCCAAGCACAGGCAGTTGGGATTAGTTTTGTTTGGGATTATAATCAGCATGGACTGGTTGGACGAAAGGGTCTGTTTCCATGTTATGACTCTACACATATTACTGCAGCATGAATAGAGGTATTTAGCCAATCACCTGGAAAAGAACGTTAAACTACCAACTCTTTTACTATGGTACATCATCTGTATAACTCTCTACGCATAACTTTGAGAGAGGGTGCAGGAAAGAGATGGATTGAATAGTTGTGTCACTATAACATCTTACAACAAACAAGGACTGACCATCTGTCAGTGATTGGATGTATGATTGTCTTTTGCAACATAGTGTACTGTTTACACAGCAGTCTTTTTATAACTAACTTTAAATTGTGTGATTGTAGTAGTTTTGAATCTGTCGTGCAGATGCAGTAAAATCTTAGAGGTGACTTGTGGAATTTGTATAATTTAACAAAATCTCACGCGAATGTATCATCAACCTGTACATTCCACATGTAAGATCTTACAGTTGTAAGCAGTCAAGAGAACACATGGACCATTTACATCTATCATATATACACATACCATATGTGTTATGATCTCAGACCAAACCACCAATTTATGCTTTGATCTCTTGTGGACCTCCTATTTTTAAAGTAGACAAAAGGTGACATCCAAGGGATTTAAGAGAATAAAACCATAAGATCTCGTGGTTTTAAACAAACACTGAGACGTTGATATACAAGTTACAATAATAATACAATCTTCAACACAGGTACATGTTATTTTTAACACCCAGAATAAACGTGTGATGAATCAAAGGCTACTTAATAAGAGTCCAATGTGTTGAGGATAGTTTATGGATACCGAATTGGCTAATTAATAAAAGAAGTTGGAATAAAGGGGAATTTTCAGCACGGCAAGCTATAACTAGTGGAATGCCAGAGGGATCAGTGCTGGGAAGACAATAATTTATTAATGACTTGAATGAGGGCAGTGAATGTACTACCACACAAAAACAGATAGGGAGACAGGGATAATGGATATCCAAAAAACTGGGTCAGAAGATGCCTACACGAACAACATCAGGAAGATACTACATGCCCTGACACACTCATCACACTACCCTACATCAGGAACATATTGGAACTCACCACAAAACTCCTACGACCGCTGGGTATCAGAGTGGCACACAAGCCGACGTCAACCCTACGACAACTGCTCACCCGAACTAAAGACCCACTCCCTGCCATGGACAGGACCAATGTCATCTACAAGATCCCCTGCAGAGACTGTGAGAAACACTACATCGGACAAACAGGAAGGAAACTAACAACAAGGGTACATGAACACCAAATAAAAACCAAAAGAACTGCGGATGCTGTAAATCAAGAACAAAAACAAAGTTGCTGGAAAAGCTCAGCAGGTCTGGCAG